>NC_087443.1:8551481-8896367 GCF_036321535.1 Camelus dromedarius
GATTGGCTGTCATGACCAAGTGACTTTGCACTGACTGGCGTTTCTTTTGACGACGTGGCCAGCAAGCGGAGAGCCAGTGTAAGGACGGGTGCCAAGTCCCTGCAGACTCTCAGTAACCCAGGGGCAGAGAGCTGAGGTGGACTCCCCTGCTCCAGGGCACCCTCTCCTGGCCGCACCCTCTCCTCCCAGTCTTTCCAGATTCTTTCCAGGAGCCAACGGGGCACCCTGTTTGGACTGAGGCATGTGTCCTGAGACGTGCAGGGTCAAAGGGCAGGTGGAGAGGGTAGTCAGGCCAGCGGGATCACTAGCGATGATCATGATTTGTTCCCATGGCCCTGATCTCAAATAGTCCATTCTGTTGACACAACTCGCATCCAATCGTCCATCTGCCATTTCAGCACTTGTTTTCAATAACCATGGAAATAATGAGTCACTATGTGCAAAGGGCCGGGCGCTTGGTGAGCATGCCTCACCAAGACGATTAACCATGTAACATACTGCTTAATACCATAATCTGAAATCAGAATTTTAATAGTCTTTGGATTATTGCTCCTTTAGTAAATTGTTTCATTGTATTAGCTAGTAAACCTTTCCAGACGTTAATTTTCAGTAAACTAGTGTAAAAATATCTTAGGCAATTTACCTAAATGATATGTTTCAAGCATTTGCAACAACTATATTCAACAGTGGAATGTGCATATGCGCCACAGGGAAAGAAACGTCATTTATTAGTGGGGAGTGAAGTGTGGTCCATCCTAACCACAAAAACAGGAGTCTGAGGACTGCAGCTGAGTGTGTCTCCCATCATCCTCCTGGCACCCTCGCAGGTCACAATCTCTGTTATTGTCCTGAGGATGGGGCACCCTGGCGAGAGGCCCAAGGATGAGCCTGGCCCCTGAGCAACGCTCGGGGCTCTGGATCCTCCTCCCTTTTCCTTGTCTCCTCTCTGTCCTTCCTCTTTCCTCATCACAGCTACCCCAGCTTTCCCGCCCCGCCGTGTGACCAGCCCTCCGGGCTCTGGGCTCCCGGGGAAATTGCCCTTGCACAGCAACCTGCTGCTGGGAGGAGAAAATTGAGGGTTCCTGATTCTGGGGCCAATGTCCCTGTTGTCCCTTTCTGTCAGCACCTCTGCAGGGGACCCAGTTACTGGTTACCTCTGCCTACCCACCCCTGGGTGGAAGAAGGTTTTTAAATCAGATGCTGTACCTAAAGTTTGCCACCTCCTGGGTAAACAGAAAACCAGCCAGGCTCACCCATAGAAGCACAGGGTTGTCAGGAAGTGGTTCAAGTGGGAAGAGAGAGGGTCCCAGATGCAGGAGGTGAGGATGAGCAGCTTCTGGATGCACGGAGGGTCAGCGAGACCCCACAAGGGCTTAGGAACAGATGTGATCACTGGCGGGAGAGACTGGGCGTCTCTGGACTCTGTCTGTGATAGAAGACGGTGACTGGCCTGTATGTCCAGCGCATCCTGGTCCCAGAATGTCCCAGTTCTGGTGATGTGTGTGTGTGTGTGTGCGCGTGCGCATGCTTTTTCTTTCTTTTTTTCTTTCCTTCCTTCTTTCTTTCTTTCTTTTCTTCCTTTCTCTTGCTTTTTTTCTTTCTTTCTGTCTGTCTATCTTTTTTTTTTTGAAGCATGGTTGATTTAAATGTTGTGTTAGTTTCTGGTGTTTCTGGTATAGAGCATAGTGATTCCGTTACACGTATATATTCTTTTTCATTATAGGTTATTATAAGATATTGAATATTGCTCCCTGTGCTATAACAAGGACCTTGTTGTTTATCTATTCTGCACATAGTATTTGTATCTGCTAATCCCAAACTCCTACTTTATCCCTCACCTCCACCGCTTTCCCCGCTGGTAACCATTAGTTTGTTTTCTATGTCTGAGTCTGTTTCTGTTTTGTTAATAAGTTCACTTGTGTCATTTTTTTAGATTCCACATATAAGTGACATCATATGGTATTTGTCCTTCTCTGACTTACTTCACTTAGTATGATCATCTCTAGATCCATCCATGTTGCTGCAAATGGCATTATTTCATTCTTTTTATGGCTGAGTAGTATTCCATTGTATAGATATACCACAGCTTCTCTATCCAGTCATCTGTGGATGGACATTTAAGTTGTTTCCATGTCTTGGCTATAGTAAATAGTGATGCTATGAACATTGAGGTGCATGTGTCTTTTCAGATTAGAGTTTTATCCAGATATATGCCCAGGAGTAGGATTGCCAGATTGTATGGTAACTCTGTTTTTAGTTCTTTAAGGAATCTCCATACTGTTTTCCATGGTGGCTGCACCAATTTACATTCCCACCAGCAGTGTAGGAGAGTTCCCTTTTCTCCACACCCTCTCCAGTGTTTATCATTTGTGGACTTTTTAATGATGGCCATTCTAACCTGTGTGAGGTGATACCTCATTGTAGTTTGACTTGTATTTCTCTGATGATTAGTGATGTTGAGCATCTTTTCATGTGCCTGTTGGCCATCTGTATGAATTCTTTGGAGAAATGTCTATTTAGGTCTTCTGTCCATTTTTGGATTGGGTTGTTTGTTTTTTGTTATTGAGTTGTATGAGCTATTTGTACATTCTGGAAATTAAGCCCTTGTCAGTTGCATCATTTGCAAATACTTTCTCCCATTCAGTAGGCTGTCAGGTGGGCTCTTTAAGGGAAGCTAGGGTCAGCCCCAGGGTGTGCCTTGAGCTGTTAGAAAGTATCTTAGTGTTTGTTTCAGTCTTTCTAAGCTCAGTTAAGAAGTGGGCTCAGAAGAGCTTGGATAGAGTTTGGTCAAGGAGAGAGCCTATCAGTCCCCCACCACCAGCTCAGGGCCTGGTCTGAAGTAGGTGCTCAGTAAGCATCTATGGAATCAGTAAACAAATGGGTGAATGAGTGAGGAAGAGCCTGGGTTGGGTAGGTGGGTGGGTGCAGAGAAATGGAGGGCATTCTCTCATGTATGGAGAATCCCAGCATGGAGGGGGACAGCCCAGGAGACCCCGGGCTGGGAAATCAGGCCACGTGCCCGCTGTCACTCCCCTAGAGAGCCCTGCGGTCCTGTCCGCAAGTGTTTGCCAAGATTGCCGAGATGCTTCAGAATCTCCATTGACCTTGACTCAGTGTCACTGATGTGAGGAAACTGGAGTTTCCAAAGAAGCATCATCGGGTTGTAATGTGAGCGTGTTTGCAGCAATAACACATCTGTTGTGTTGAAAAACCAACCAGAAAAACAGGCAGCTGAACAACCCACACATTTTATATTCTTAATGAGATCAAACAGATCGACTCTTCTGAGATACTATACAGACGAGGGTCATCACTGACATTGAGCTGTTAGGAATCCTTGCCAGGACTTCCCCTCACCTGGAATATACTGTAAACATAAACACAGGAGGATGTGTTGACATATTGGATACCCGCTTGCACCCCAGAGGTACTGGAGAGATTTATAGTCCATGGTTGACCTAGTAAGTATCAACTCTGGCAGCTGAGTGATTTCAGAGGTTAAAGAAAGGGAATGTGTAGAACAACCATCAGTAGGTGTTCTGATGGAGTGACTAGCACCTTCTGCTCAGGTAAGATATTAGTTCATGAATGGAGGTGTTTTGCTCATTGTCCTGTTGATTGCCTGGATTATGGATTCTTTTGAAAGGTGAAACTCTTCTCGGGAAACTGTGATGGATGGGAGGGTAAAACACGAATGACAGCTGGATGGGGCAGGGAAGAATTACGCACCAGTATCTGAATTGCCATTGTAAGAGTACTTTTGGTTTTGAAGGAAACTGCCAAACGGTCTTCCAAAGTGGTCGCACCATTTTGCATTCCCACCAACAATACAGGAGAGTTCCCGTGGCTCCACGTCTTCGCCGGAACTTCATGTTGTCAGTGCTCCAGATTTTGGCCATTCTGATGAGTGTGTTGTTGCTTTCATTTGCATATCCCTGATGACATACAACGTGGAACATCTTTCCATATGCTTATTTGCCGTCTGTATAATCTTCCTTGGTCAGGTGTCTGTTAGGTCTTTGGACTTTAAAAAAAATCACCTTTTATTTTATTTTTAAGTCATATTTGTCCAGTCATATTTTTAATCAGGTTGTCCTTTCATTATTGAATCACCAGAGTTCTTTATATATTTTGGATACAAGTCTCTAATCAGATACGTGGTCTGGAACTATTTTCCCCCTTTCTCTTATCTTTTCACTTTATTGATGGTGAGAAGCAGATAGTTTGCTGTGTTTCCTAAGTCTACCTTTCTGACAGAACACCTTGCCAGGTGCCCAAATTCATCTTACATCTCCCCTCGTGACACCCCCACCTCCTAGAAGATGTCCAAGTGGAGCTAGGAAACACATTGTCTTTTGTCTTTTTTCTCTTAAGATGGAGATTCTTTTTTTCCCCTAGGGGCACAACTTCTTTCCCTAAAAATGTGTCCATTTAAAGGCATTGTATTTTTTCTGAGTCTTGTCCAAAAGTTTACAACTGAAGTCCAAGAAAGCGTGGCCACTTTATCTTACATCTAGAAGAGTATCTGACATGCAGGCAGGTTCCATCGATCTAAAATACTGCCGGTTTCTCAGCGGCGGCAGCTGTGAGGCGGACCTCCTCGTTTCGACCGTCGCGCTCTCCTGGAGGTATATTTAGGTCACTTCTATTTAGTGTTCCCAGAATAGCCATCGTCTTTTGTTTCTCTGCATTTCTCTAAAGTTTTATTCCTTCCTGGCCCAAACTAAGGGTGCTGTGCTAGGTGACATTCCAAAACCCTTTCCACCTCGGAGGGTCTGTGCTCTCAGACACTGTCCGGGCCCTCCTTGGCATGGCCACAGCGTGTCATCTCTAAGCCAGACCCAAAGTCCAAGCAGGAGTGAACTGTCACCAAAATGCAGACGAGGCCCAGCAGTGAGATGGATCAGGCTCAGGTGCTCCAAATCCCAGCGTGATTTCATCACTACTGTTCAAAGTCACGGAGAAGTTTCCTACAGATACATCTGGGTGAATACAAATTACGTTTACCAACATCATTTCTTGGGCAGGGCTGGAGATAAATATTTTGCAATGACAGTGACATTTTTATTCCAGTTTATGCTAACACCTTAAGTTGCCATATTATCTTCGATTAGCTCCAAGGACGGTTGAGTTGAACCCTCTGTGGTTTATTTTTCCCATCTCTTGAATGACTCAAATAATGCATCAGAGGCCACAGGGGAAGTGTGCCTTAAATTATGAGACCGTCACTGCTGGGGACAGATTTCCAAGCGACAGTCTTAGGTGTTTTAGATTGCTACTAAGTCCCAAATTAGAACTCTGCAAGCAATGGAGCATTTGATGCCAGCTCACATTAAATAAGTGGTCAAGGTTAAAACAAAAATCGATGAGCTTCTCTCCTGCATGTTTCCCATAAGCTGGGCCCCACGCAGTGCTGCAACCAGAGTTGGTCCTCCCTGTCCTGAGCACGGATCTCAAGATTTGAATGTTTGTGTGCGTGATTATTTTTTTGATGCTCTGTTCTTTTGTTTCGATTTTGGTAGTTTTCCAAGAAGGGTGGGCTTGAAGGATGGCTAAGGTGTAGGTGGAAAGGGGCGTGTCTTAGGTGGTATCAAGGAAGGAAAGATAGCTTGAGAGAATGGGGCCGGATGCCGGAGATTGCGTCCCGCTTTGTTCATTTGCTCTCTCAGGAAGTAGAGAGAATGCATCAGACCAAATATATCCATGCTAAGAAGTGTTTATTTATAGGGGGGAGGGTATAGCTCAAGCGGTAGAGCACACGCTTAGCATGCATGAGGTCCTGGGTTCAATCCCCAGTACCTCCTTCTAAGAATAAGTCAAGGAATAAACCAAAATACCCCCTACCAAAAAAAAAAAAACAACAACAACAAAAAGAAGTATTTATACTGATAAATAATAGGTGGTGGGTATACATGAATCTACTAACAAAAACTAGGCCTGGTAATAACTCCCACCCTGTGCCCTGAAGCTGAGCACTGTGGTCGCTGTGCAGAGAGGTGAAATCCACACGCTGCGCTGCGGTCTTCTCTGCTGGTTTCCCACCATCAGGCCGGAGGTGAGGTGCTGGGACAGCAAAGAGCCCAGCCAGGATGCCGGGATGCGAGGAGGTGGCTGTCCCCCTCCTAAGACAGGTGCTGAGACAACAGCCTCTTCACTCATGTACATACAAGGGCAAAACTGAAGCTACATCTAAGCAGGAACGAACAGACGAGAGAGAGAGAGAGAGAGAGAGAGGTGGGGACGATTTCACTGAGATTGGAGCAAAGACAGAAGCAGTCAGAAGGCCAGGCGACTGGCCGCTGCTGAGTCCAGAGGAGCTCCGTCCAGGTAGAAGGGGGACCAGTGCTTCTCGCCGACTCAAGAGCCTTGAGAGATGCGTTCCCATCCTTGTTCATACACACTACTGTATATAAAATAGATAAACAACAAGGTCCTACTGTACAGCACAGGGAACTATATTCAATGCCTTGTAATAGCCTATAATGGAAAAGAATATGAAAGGGAATATATATATATATATATATACACACACACAGAACTGAATCACCACGCTGTACACCGAAACTGACATGACATTGTAAATCGACTAGACTTCAATTAAAAAAAGAGAAGTCAATGCTGTTATTAAAGCCCCTTTCTCATCCTCCCTTCTCTGTGTTCATTACTAGCGTGTCCTGCAGATTTACACAGCAAGGGTATAAAAAGGATGTGAGAAAGCAAAATATTTAAAATACGGAAAACGGAACTGTATATTTACTTTTGAAGTTAGCATAGACACTTCTCCAGAGACAGAGGAACAATGGCTTTAGAAGCACGGACCCAAAAGACTTTTCTATAAAAAGAATAGAAATTGTCTAAATATTTTTAAAAGCCAAAACAGCCACACCATTATTTTATGCACTCCTGTACGTGAAGACTTCCCCTGTTTTTATTAGCATTGTATCTGTTTACAAGAATCACATTTTTAGACCCTTTAAACTATTCTTAAGTATCAAAATTGGGCTCAACCATATCCTCTACCGAACCAAACTTCTAAAAGTAGACAACTTTCTCCTTTAAAGAAGTCTCAAGGAGAAAGTGAATGAATCACTATTTTTTTTTTAATTTCTGGCAGTTAGGAAAAAAAAGGTAGCCTAGTTTTTTTCTGAATATGTAATATATACGTATATTATATATATGAATGGTATGTTGTACAAATGAAAGGAATATATTGTGTACGTAAAGATTATGTTGGATAAAATGTGTGTTTTGTTTTTTCCTAGAACTTTCTGAGTTACTGAATAATGTTTTATCAACATGCTTTATTTCCCATTTCCTTGTTCTTGACCATTTAGATTGTTTCCAATTTTTTTTTACTTTTTAAGAAGAAAACTTGCATGAAGATCTTTATAATAGGTCTATAGTCACATCAGATTATTTCTTGGGAAAAATTCCTAAACATGGAAATAGTAAATAATGGACCATGATGTTTTTGTTTTGTAGGAATCTCTATATTTTTACTGCCAGCTTTCAGAAAGGGTACATTTTTGTTCCCATCAGCAGTACGTGAAACTTTCAAAGATAATCATCTTAAAACCCAAATGGGGATTGACAAAAATCCAATAACAAATTTTGACTAGATCACGTCAAAAGGTTCCCACTGAGCTATAAAATTATAATTGTGTGGATGGCAAACCAAGTGCTCTGAGCTGGTCACTAACACGTGGCCTCAAAGCTGTCCCTGAAGCCCTGAGAAGTTCACCTTTGTCAAAGTGACAAGGAGTCAGTTGTTGGAAGGTAGTTTTGGAATCCACAACAAAAATACGCTAATATCAGTGAGATCAGTCTAGGAACAAACCATGCATGCATTTAACCCTCAAAACCCCGCTGGGGCCTTGGGGAATTCTAGGGGCTGGTCCCCGCTCTGCAAGGGCCAGTCATTTAGGGGGCAGGGCAGCACTAACCACCTCAGTCAGGAGCAGGATGTACCTCTAGACCTCTGGCCTCTTCCTGTTTTGTCCAGAATTTAGGGGTCCTTCTCCTTCAGCCCCAAAGCCAAGAACAGACTTTGCCTTAAGCGAGATTTTGGTTTGTTTGCTTTTGCAGAAACTGAGGTGCGTCCCTCACATCTGCTGAAATGGTGGAACATCTCTCCCCCTTTGTCCTGCACCCGCCCTTGTGGTGACTCCTGCAGCCATGCCTCCGCGAGCCCGGCGTAGGTCAACAGGTGTCTCGTGCAGAGCGAGAGGGAAAAGTGGCAGTTCTCAGTTCTGATTTAGGGAGGACACAAATATTTTTTTGGAGCCCTCGATCCTTCTTGGCCAACAGGGTCATTTGGTAGTCTCTGACGGTCACTGTTTTCACAAAATGTTCCACTGGGCTTGGTCCACTGGGCTCAGAGGTGATGGCCTCAGCGTGTCATGCACGGAGTGTCACTGGTGAGACTTCACCTTCATTGTCACCAGCAGGAAGCACACCCCCGGGGAACAGAATTAGCGCTTCATCAAGGGTTTTCAGGGAGATGGCTGGTAAGAGTGAGTCCCAGAGAGCCGGATGCTCTGGTCCCTCCTCCCACACTGAGAACGGGGCCGTGCTGGCCTCCACCAGGGCCCCGCCTTTCCCTGAAGCCAGCCTGAGGCCGGGGCAGGGCTTGAGGGCTTCTGGAGAGAGCAGCTCGTCCAAGGGCAAACCCCACGGCTGTGAGCAAAGGGTCTGTTGTTTGGGTGGGAGCAGAGGGCACAGTAGGCAGAGGAGACAGCTCCTCCTCAGGAAAGAAAGAGCCAGACCAGGACTTCAGAGAAGCAAGGCTAGCGAGGAGAGGGGATGCTTGTCGTGGGAATTCCGGGGTCAGGTCAGCAGAAGGCACTTCCAGGAGGCCCCGCTTGGCGAGGAGGACAGGGGCCTGGATGGGGGTGCAGGGAGGAGCAGGGAGGGCGCCCTGTGGGTGAGGGGCCTGAGAAGATGCTGGGAGGCAGGAGGTGGGCCAGGTGGCTTCCAGGCACCTGTGTGTGACACTCAGTGACCCGCTACCCCACCCCTGCAAGGAAAACGCAGACCCCAGGATCCTTGGAGGCTTTGGTGGTGTTAGGGTGTCTGGAGGGACAGAGCTCGGCCAGGCTTCAGGAGGGCTGAGCTGTTTCCTGCACCCACCGGCCTAGGTGAGGAATCAGGCAGGAGAGCCAGGCCAGCAGGGTGAGGGATGAGTGCCCCAGGGTGTGTGCTGCCTGGAGCTCCTCTGACGAATGGGCAGGACGCCTGTTTCCTGAAGGGGCCATTTCCGGGGCTGGTTCAGGAAGCCCATCCCGACAGGACCTGCCTCTGCCATCCCGCTGGGTCCACTGCCCTGGAGACAGCTTCCTGTCCACCTAAACCACCGGCAAGTTCTAGCTTCCTTCTGCCCCAGTGATTTTTCACTCCTTCCTTTGATGGTGCTTACTGAGGCCCTGTTCCTGGGCGAGGGCCCTGCCTCCTGGTGTTCACAGCCCCGCCCAGGGCTGAACCAAGTCCACAGATCCCTGCAGGGCAAGGCAGCGGGGTCACTGCCAAGTGCAAAGGGCTCTCTGAGGCAGCAGGCCCTGGGCCCAGAGACCAGAACTTATTTTTTTAATTCTTGTTTCTTACTGAAGTGTAGTCGATTTACAATATTAGTTTCAGGTGTACAGCAAAGCGATTCGTTTTACATATACATACGTATATATATTCTTTCAGATTCTTTCCCGTTACAGCTCATTCCAGGAAAAATTTTTTAATATATATTTTATTGAAGGATAGTCAGTTTACAATGTTGTGTCAGTTTCTGGTGTACAGCACAACACTTCAGTCACATGGGAACTTACATATATTCGTTTTCATATTCTTTTCAACCGTAAGTTACTACAAGATACTGAATACAGTTCCCCGCACTGTACTGTATGAACTTGTTGTTTACTGGATTTTGTGAGGAATCCTCCTGTATTTCAAAACGAGAAACTCTGCCAGAGTTCAGTAGGTGTTCTGTGTGATACGACGGGTTTGTAGATGTAATTCTTGGTGTGTTTGTGGGTCTCTATTCTGTCATCTTTCAAGCTCCGCCCCCCATCATTGCAGAAAATTGAATACAGTTCCCTGTGCTTTACAGTAGGTACTTGTAGTTTCTCTCTTTTACATATATATAGACTCACATCTTGGGACCAGTGTATCTATTAGTCCCAAACTCCTAATCTGTCCCTTCCCCACCCCTCCCCTGGTAACCACAGTTTGTTGTCTGTGTCCGTGAGTCTCCTTCAGAGATAAGAACTTTTGAACCACTGTCTGCCCAAGTGGGAGTCTCCTGGGTCCTCGGTGAATGTGACCCTTGCCTGCAGGTCCCAGCCTGCCCTGCACTTAGGAGCTTTTAAAGAGGGTAGTGGCTCCTCCCCAAACCCATAGTCTGCCCTTGTTTCACGCCAAGTCTGAAGGCTAGTCCCCTCGATTCACCCCTGGAAACAAACACCAGCCAAGAGGGTCTGCCCGTGGCATTGACAGGGCTCCTATGTTGCTCAGCATCCTGGTTCCCACCCCCCAGAGCAGGAAGAGCGAAGGGATGAGACAGGAAGCCAGCTGTGGTCGATGAATCATCCGGAACAGGGCAGGCAGCTATTTCTGAACTAAATGGCATCGGATCCCTCTCCTCACCTTGAGTCCCGTGTCCTGGTCCCCAGAGCACTTCCTCTGTCTGAGATGAAGCCAGTGAGGGCAGAGAGCCTGGGCAGAAGAGAAACAGCCAGTACAGTGGTCACTCCTGTTACTGGCGGGGGCAAAAGGCACAGTCTGGGAGGAGGGTGGAGCCCACAATTCTAGAAACTCTAAACTGGCAGGACAAGGAATGCAAAACCCAGGTTCATGGTGGGTAAGTTCTACATCAAAGGCTGGCTACCCTCGTATCTCTCCGGGGAACTTCTTTCAGTGTTAGGGCTGTTAAGGGAAGGACCCAAAAGCCATCTGTTCTCTACGAGCCTGCGGTACCGGGTGGCCACAAACGGCCATTGAATATCGCGCCTCCTCAACCACATTGATGCAAAGAGAACAGGACGGTGGGGTTGGTGACAAAGAACAGGCTTGTGTCGCCGCAGATGCCATGGCGTGTAGAGCTGAGGAAACGCTTGGCTTGGGCCAGCAAACCATTATACCATACATTTTTAGAGGATGACGAGGAAGATCTAGTAATGAATACAGCCTGAAAACTGTCACCCCAGATCACCTTTCAGATAAATCTCTGTAATGCTAACTTTAATGACATCCCTCAGTTCCTAGCTCACACTAATACCCCCCCAAGAGGAACAGAGGTCACAGGTCAAGGGACCCATCCTTTTGCCTGGCTCTTATTTATACAGTGTTGTTTCCATTGGTATTCAAGGGAATCGTGTCTCTTCCTTTGTTGAAGGAACTATTAGCACCTTTTTTGAGGTCAGTGGAGATGTGAGTGTTAAGTGGGGAATTTGGTGATTTTCTAGGTATCTGAGTTAGATCGGGATAGCCTAACTCCAGCGTAAGAGGTTTTTTCTGTTTTGTTTTTTAATTTTTTTTATTGAATTACAGTCAGTTACAACGTGTCAGTTTCTACTGTACAGCACAACGTCCCAGTCATGCAAGTATATACATGTATTTGTTTTCATAATCTTTTTCATTAAAGGTTATTACAAGATATTGAATATAGTTCCCTGTGCTATATAGAAGAAACTTGTTTTTTTATCTATTTTTATATATAGCGGTTAACATTTGCAAATCTCAAACTCCCAAATTTATCCCTTCCCACACCCTCTCTCCTGGCAACCGTAAGATTGTTTACTATGTCTGTGAGTCTGTTTCTGTTTCGTAGGTGAATTCATTCATGTCTTCTTTTTTCTTTTCCTTTCTTTTTTTTAAGATTCCATATATGAGTGATCTCATATGGTATTTTTCTTTCTCTTTCTGCCTTACTTCACTTAGAATGACAATCTCTAGGTCCATCCATGTTGCTGCAAATGGCATTATTTTGTTCATTTTTATGGCTGAGTAGTAGTCCATTGTATAAATTAGAGTTTTAAATTGTTGGAGTTCTCAGCATACTAGTGTGTGCTCATACACCAGTTCACAGTTAACTTTCTATAATAATTTTATTTATGTGAGTTTTTAAATATGCATCCCCACCACACCTACTCCCCAAAAGGATGTGAGCTGGAAGTGTCAGTGCTCATATGAAAAGCATCAGGGACTCCTGATTTAAAAAGGAGTGTAGGAAGTTTGTGTTTTTTGGGGGGTGGAGGGAGGGTAAGATTTTTTAGGGGGAGTGGAGGGAGGGTAAGATTTTTTTTTTGGTTGAAACACCAGGTGAGGGAACACACAAGGCTGATAGAGTTGAATAGAGAAAAAAAGAAAAGGAAACTACTCAGTACTTAAAATTAAGGGGAGGAAGTTGAGATGCTCATTGGTACCTACTCTTGGATAAGCAGAAATTGACAGTGATGGGGAAGCGATGAGTTCTCAGGTATCAGAAGGTCCTGGGGTATCCTGCAGGGGACAAAAAAAAGCAAGGTAACAATTAATTAATGAGTGAAATTAATGGGGTCTGTAACAAAAAAAATCTCCTTGATTTGTACTTATGTACATTGTGATACATAGAAAGTAGATATCCAAAAACTACTCAGATGACTACTTATTAGACACTTTCATTGTGACCTGGCAGAGGAATGAGTGTGGACAGGCCAGCAGGAAGACCTGGGGAGACCCAGACAAGCACAGTCAGGTCCTCCAGGAGCATGATGGAATCTTTCAAAACCGCAGTCGCATGCAAGGAAATGAATTACAGACGACTTAACTTGGGTCTCCCACCTGAATTGGAATACTTCTGTGGAATTTTCACATTTTCCACTTATAATGTAAGAGAATAGCATAGCAATTGGTAGGGGAGGCTTTTGACTTGTTCATACATAGATTTAAATCCCTGCTTAAGTCAGTTACTCTGACCTGGGACATTTTATTTAACCTCTCTTAGCCTCCGTTTCCCCATGTGTAAAACGAGATAATGATGATCTTACAGAGCTTTATGTGAGCAGAGAATGAAGTGATTTATGTAAAACTTAATTAACATAGTACTCGATACATAGTGCTTAAAACATGGGCACTGTTAGGATATGGTGCTTAGTATTGTGTTTATAATAAGTGTTGATCAATGAACTTGATGCAACAACACATGGGACTATTATAGATGATATTATTTTTTAACTTAAAAAAACTATTTGTGCTTAATTTTTACGAAGAAGGGAATGGCTTAGTGACTTCCTGTGGTGTCATCTCGGAATCTTGGAACAAGCTCCCTATGAGAGGCATATAGTGTGGAAGCTACCACTAGAGGGCTCTGAGGAGCCCCTAAAAACCTTTCTTTGGCTCCAGAGATGAGGAAGAGACCCTGGGACGCCCTGGAAAAACCCAGGAGCCATACATTCTATTCATCACCACTGTTCAAGAGTACAAGTCTTAACATGAACCCTGCAAGAGCAACTTGTAGGAACCACTTATACCAGAGACCTGGGGGTGTGCAGGTGGATGTCACCAGAGACAGCTGGTAGATGCCAGGCTAGGGAAATCCTATAGCTCTAAGGTCACTCTCTGCCTCTATCCCCACCACTGAGTTACCCTTATGAGGGATGAGAATGACATCACAGAGCAGAATGTCAATTCTGAGACAGGAAACCAGGCATAGTGGAAGGTTCTGAAACTCTGGGTGAGGACTTAACAATAACAACAAAACCCACCTTGCACCACCACTGAACCTTCCAATTCCCAGTGGAGACTGAGACCAAAACCGGTAAGTGATGTTCAGGCATGCGTGAATGAGACGCCCATAAAGCTCGTGGAGTTCTGGGGTCACACAAGTCCTGTGCATCCTACCTGCAGGGACGAGGGCAGGGCACCTTTGATCATGCGCTGTCCCGGGATAAATGCCCTGGGGACCGGGAAGTCACTCAGGAATCACCCAGCCAGTGAAGCAATAGGTATGTCATTGCTTCATCACAAGCATCATTGGCCAGTAGCTTACAGGTGGGTCCGAGTGGGAGCAGTGAGACCAGTGCCTGCAGAGGCAGATGCCAGATCAGGTGCTGCAGCAAGAACCCGGGAGCTGGGCAGAGATGAAGCTGTCTCGGCTCCCGGGAAGCCTGGCCTCTTGGCCCAGGCACTGGGGCAGGGGCAGGATTCTCAAGCCTTTGCCTTCTCCTGGCTGCTCTGCTTCTCTGGACTTGGCATCTTCTCAAAAAAGAGCCATCCACCGGGGTCAGACAGAATATTGTACCCCTAGGCTCTTTCCAAGAAGTTAAGGCAAGCCGTTGGAAGCTTTGCTTTTTTCTGACTTCCTGTAAACCAGCAATTTGGGATTTTGCGCAGGGAGGAAGCAACGCTCAATCCAAACAACTCCCCGTTTAAACTTGTGCTACGCTGAGGCCATCCAAGTTCTCAGGCCTCCCTCTCTTCCTGGCTGGTCTCATTCAAGGGCTGGGGCTGCCGGGGAGGTGCGGATCCGCCCGCTGCCCCGACCCGGGGCGGCACCGGGGACCGGGCCCTGAGCGGGGAAGCCGGGCTGCGGGGCTGGGCGTCCCAGGGCGGGGGCGGAGCAGGTGAGCCCGCGGGGTGGGAGCGGGGAGCGCACTTGGACGTGACGTTGGAGTTGGCAGCAACCTCGGAGCGGGAGGCCGTGCGCGCGGGTGCGGAGTGGCTGCGCGGCCGGGGACCATGCGCTCGGCGGGGCGGCCGCCGCAGTGAGCGGCGCGGCGACCGGAGCCCGGCCGCGAGCCCGGGAGGCAAGGCCGGGGCGGCCAGCCGCTCGCGCTCCTCCCCGGAGGAGGCCCCCCGGGCCCGAGAGGCGCGCTCCAGCCGGCCCCACGATGTAGGCGATCGGCGGCGGCGCTCCTGCAGGCGGACGGCTCATCATGAAGAAGCACTCGGCCCGGGTGGCCCCGCTCAGCGCCTGCAACAGTCCGGTCCTGACCCTCACCAAAGTGGAAGGTAACGGCCCGGGGCGGAGGGGCCTGGCGGGGGGCCCCGCATCACCTTACCTGTGCCCCTGGGCTGCGTCGCCTGCGGTGCCGCGCTCCTGCCTCCTGCGGGGGTGGCGTCGGCCCGGAGCGGCTGCGGGGGCTGCGGGCTGCCCACCCGGCTGCCTCCTTCCCGGGAGGCCCCCGCGCAGCTGGCGGAGCGGCAGCGCCTCGGCGCCTCCCAGGCCTGTCCTCAGTCCCCTGGCTTTGGAGCATCCCCCCGCCCCCGCCCCCGCCCGCAGGCGGAAGAGCGGAGGTGTCGCCCGGCTCCTGGAGGCGGGAGAGGGTTAGCTGGCCGCCGCAGGCTGAGATCCCCACCTCCCCGGGCTCTGAGCTTTCCCCAGACCGGCAGCCAAGTGATGCCCCGCTCCGTGGGAACGTGCAGGGCGAGCAGGTGAGCGCCAAGCCACCAGCAGCCTGGAAACGTGTTCTTCCACCTCCTCCTCCTCCGGAGACTGGAGGCAGACACTGGGGGACGGAGGAGCCCCCCAGCGGTCCTGGAGAGCTGTGCCTCACTCAGACCCAGCCGGCCTCCTGCTGGACTAGAGGACCTGGCTTTCCCATGGTGGGGGAGGGGGGGCAGAGGGAGGGAGGCTCAGTTCCCAACTCCTCCTCCCAGGAGGCAAAGGTGCCGTGAGGGAGGTTCCGGAGAGCTGGCCACGTTGGCCGAGTGGGGGCTGGGAAGGGACAGTCAGCGGGGAGAGGAAAGCCGACCCCTCAGTTCCAGGCCCTCACTTCTCCTGAATTGACCAGCCCAGTGCAAGCAGGAGTCCAAGGGGCTCGGAGCCTCCATATGATGGCTTCTGAGGACCCTGTATTCCCTCTCGAGCAGTTGTTTGTCACAGTGAGACTGAGAACCAGGAGAGGAAGACCAGGAGAGGTCAACCAGTAGCCACCCTTGTACCATGACCCCCCCACCCACAGATGAGGACTGTGGGGCCGGGAAAGGTGGAAGCACTGGTCTAAGACCTACAGCTAGGAGGTGGCGAAGCAGGAAGGGACTCCTAGGCTGTCTGATCCAAAAACCAGGCTTTGCAGAACATTGCTTTGCACTAACCTACAGCTACTTACCTATTTCTCATCATCTTCTGCGTTTAGGAAGTCATTTCTTTTCCTTCTTGTGTCTGTCTCCTCCCCTTCCCTGTCCCAATCTTGGGAAAGACTTGGTATTAGTCACCTCCACCTGAATTTAGTGCATGTGTTACCTCTCCCAGGGAGGTCACATTTCCAAGCCTGCTGCTCTGGGGCTTTGCCCCGATGTCCCTGCAAGGTGCAAGGTGGGGAGGGTCAGATATCTGTTTCCCGTGGGGAAGCTGGAAGGGTCTGCTCATTCATGGGGTCTTCATGGGAAGTTGGCCCACCATCACTGTGTAAGTCAGGCAGGGTGACTCTGCTGTCCAGTGGCAGGGTACCTCCCTCGGGCAGGAGGCGTCTGAGGGGTCCTTGGCGTCAGGCTGGGTGTGAATGGTGAGACTTCCAAGGCTGGGCACTGGACCTTGGATGTGCCGCAGGAGGTAGGCAGTGACATGCTCAGCACGGATGCTCCTCTCCAGCCAGGCCTGGGCTTTGCCTTCAGGGGGTGAAGATGGTGAAGATGAGGAACCCCTCTGCCACTTCCCTCAGGGCCACTGCCAGGTGAGCTCCACGCCTCTTGTTCACATGGACAGCCATAGCAAACCGTGGGCTTGGTTTCTTAACCATCCTTTGCAGGTAAATGTCTGTGGATAATGGAAAGTGTGTTAAACTGAGAATCAGACAGATGGGGGATCAGGACCGCGCTCTCCCTGCTGTGCAGTTTGATGTGTATAATCATAAACGCCGAGCCCCCGTTTCCAGGGCTCTAGAACAGAAGATCCGAGCTCAGCAGACCTGGGGGGAGTGCAGCGAGGTAGCTGAGTGACGGTCCCCAGCACACGCCTGGTACACAGTAGACACTTAATAAATGTCTGGAAATCCTCCCGTCCCAGATTGTCTCACACCTTCAGCGAACCTTCTCGCTGCTTTCAAAGAGGGCATGTGTGGGGACAGCGTCTGGAAGCATCTGCAGAGTTGCAGTGATGCAAGAAGGCTTCCAGTCCCCTTTCTGTACAGGATCCCTCTGTGTGTGTCAGCAGGTCTGCAGGGCAGGGCCTGATGGAACCTGCCCTTGGCATGCCTGGCCTTCCTTGTGGCTCTTTATCTCGGCCTGGTTTTTTTTCCCTTGGTATTTGTGTTCAGTTTGGCTTTCGGTCTATTTTTTGAAACCATTTGCATCTTGGGTGCTTGTTTTAGAAGTGTTGAATCATTCTGTTTTGCCTCGGATGCACAAGATAAGGTGGTCCCCATACTGTGGCTGTTTCTGTGTGGGTGGCAGACCCAGCCACAGTGGCGGAACGCAGCCAGAGAGGAATATTTATTAGCTCGTGCAGTGTGTCTTCTAAGGGGAGGCAAGAAGGCACCAGCATGTGGTACATATAAAACCAAAATAGAAAATACGATGCTGGGGTGAACTCAGACACAGGAGGTG
This sequence comes from Camelus dromedarius, assembly GCF_036321535.1. NCBI lineage: Eukaryota > Metazoa > Chordata > Mammalia > Artiodactyla > Camelidae > Camelus > Camelus dromedarius. Next base: position 8,568,993 of record NC_087443.1, read on the forward strand.
GACGGGCTGACTTCATTGGCTCAACAGACACCTCATCCGACCCTGCACTGTGTCCTGGGTCTACTTAGCAAAACCCTGGATATGCAGAAATCGGCAATCCTAGCTTCGTTCTTTTGAGGGGTTTCAGTCTAGTGGGGAAAGGACCCAGAGATGAATGAGCCATCCAGGTCAACGTAGTAAGTTCTGGTCCAGAGCTGAGAACAGAGTATGGCAGGGACACTTAGAACTGGGTAATCTGCGAAGAGCTTTCAGAGGAGGGCATCGTGGGGAGAGGCATCGCACCTGAGTTGAGGTAACTTTTCAAGCACAACGGGGAGGGGAGGCTGCTTCAGGCAGAGGGATGTGTGCGCACAGGCCTGGCCAGAATGCACGAGAAGGAGGGAGCAAGCAGCTGGGCCTCAGACAGGAGCTGAGGCTCGAAAAGCGTCTTCCAGGCAGGTTGCTGGCGTCTGTTTTATCTGACGGTGTATCTTGGCTTCCCATTTTTTCCTGGCTTTTCCACCGGACTCAGACACTGAATATTGATCAGTAACACTCCTTTAGTAGAGTGATATTTACTTGGATCACCTCTATTCACAACCAGCTAATTCATGTTCAGTAAAATTACATTCGGGAGGATTAATGGCTGAGAACAGTGCCGTAAATTCCCCCAGGAGGCAGGCAGCATGCAGTCTGGTGGAAAGAATGAGGGCTTTGGAGTTAGAAGGACTGGGTTAGGGCCCGCCTCTCATGCTGAACCAGTGAACTTTGGCAGAATGGTGAAAGCTCTCTGGGGATGAGTTCTTTCACATGGAAATGATGATGACAACGTCTGCCTCTTAATCATGAGAATAACAGCTTTTGCTAATGAGCCTACAACTGTCGCAGGCACTGTGCTAGAGATGGTTACATTGTCTCTCTGCCACCCAAAGGAAGGGTAAGCATTGTTACTACCGTTTACAGACGCGGAAACTGAGGCTCAGAGAAATCATTCACACAAGGTTATGCAATTAGAGAGCAAGGGGGCCAGGTTTCACATCGGTGTCTGCCAGGTGCTTTGTAAGTGCTCAGCAAACATTGGCTCCTGAAACTCCCTTCGCAGTGTTACTTGGAGGTCTGGGGACTGCTGGGGTCCAGAGGGCCCACAGCTATTCATACCCATCTTTTCTGTTTTTTTTTTCCCCCCGGCTGCTGACGTTCTTAATGCCCCGTGCAGGGCAGTCAGCCTGTCTCAGCTGCCCCCAAGGTCTGGCTCCTTTGTTTCTATTAAAGGGATAGGACTGTCATCCTGGGATGCTCAGTTGTTATGTATGCTGGGAACACAGCGCTGGGGGCCAACCTGAGAGATGTCTCATCTTGAGAAGTATCCTGCCAGAGGGTTCCCACGCCCAAAGTGTTTCCCAGGTTGGATTCTGCAGGGCCTGAAACCTCAGTGACAGGAAACCATCCACATACGGATCAAATATGTTACCTAAAATATGTAAGAGAATGAACCGGAAGTTCCTGGGGATGCTAAGAGGAGCCAGTTATAAACCTTGACCTCAGCAAGGGAGAGCTGTCCCAAATGCATGCAAATAAGGATTGCATGTGGAGATTAACTTTTTTCATTCCATGAAAGGACCGTGAAAGAAATGGTGAGTTTCAGCAGAGGGCGAGCTCACTGCTGGCTGGGACGCAGGTGGCCACCACGCAGCGGGCTCGTCACCTTTACCCGCTGCTTTGCCAGAATGACTTAATCTAACAGGAAGCTCTTTCCTGCCGAGCCTGGATGTGGCCTCAGAAGCCTTATCGCCAGACTCCAGGTGATGACTACATCGTCATTGCAATTGGTCTTTTGGGAGCATGAGCAGGGCACCCTGGTAGAGGCTGTCCCTCTGTCCTCTGCTGTCATCGGTAAGAGGTCAGAACACAGTGTTCCTTGCAGAGGTGGCTCCACAGACCAAGACGCAGAGTCAGGAAAGGACGGCACTTGGCAGAGACCTGTGGGTGGTTATCAAAAGAAGTGAGGGGAGGAAGGGGCCAGGGGCCAGGCTGACCACGGGCAAACTTGGAGGCCTCCTGAATGCTGGGCTCAGGAGAGGGGACCCACACAAGAAGGAAGGGCCTGGAAGAGGAGGAAGACACTGTCTGGATCTGAGATGCCCGGCTGCGATGTTCAGAATGAGCCAGGAAGGTGATTTCATCGATCACAATAAATATTTTTAACTAAGGGAATTAAGAACAGAATACAAAATATACCAAAGTGTCCCCCACACCAAGTTTAAGTAGGAAGGCAGCCAGGGAGTCATCCAAGAGGGCGCTGAACATGAAGAGGCCATTGACAGTGACAGCAAGTGGGGAGAGGAGGCAGGTCTGTGGGGAGACGTGGGACGTCCAGCCGAGATGGTGGAGTCTGAAGCCGGGCAGGACCTTCACGTGCAGGTGTGCAGCAGGGCAGGCAAGGGCCTGGGAGGAGACGTGGTGACGGCTGAGGGACAGGTCAGGTGAGAGAGGCGGCTCTGTGCGGATAGACGGGCCGGCACAGAAGCCTGCTGGCCACAGATGTTTGGCAGATGGGGAGGCAGAGGGGACGTCCGAACTGAGGTCATAGGGCATCACAGAAACCACAGGAAGAAGACCAAGAAAGAGGAGGTGTGGTGGTATCAGGTACAGCCAAAGGCCTCCGCTCTACAGAAACAGTCTGAAGCAGGTGCTGGTCTGCTGGCAGATCAGATTGCAGGCTGGGAGCTTGGGGAGGGAGGAGGGAGCAGAGAGGCGGGGCAGGGGACTTGGTGAAGGCGCTGGGCAGTGAGATAGTGAGGAAGGCACGCTCCCTTTAGGAGGAAGGGGAGAGATTCGGAGAGCCCGGTGTGGGTAAACCGAGGAAGGAGGCCCATTCCAGTATGTTCTGAGTTGCCCCAGGAGGATGTGATTGAGGCAGCGGTGGCCTGGGGAGGCAGACGGCATGGGAGGAGAGCCCCCCCCCCCCCCCAGAGGAGGGTCGGGTCGCCCAGCAAAGGGGAAGGGAAGAAGTGAGGGCAAAGACACATGGAAGAACAGGCGGCTGCGGGTCAGGGAGGCCAGGGACCTGAGCAGGTGTCTTTGATCTCTTCCTAGTGTAGGAAGCAGCAGCATCTGCTGGAAATGATGGGTGAGGACTGAAGGCTGGCCAAGGTGGGGGAGGGTTCTGAGGAGCCATATTGGAGAGCCAAGAAGAGATGTAATTCTTAAAAGCCTTCTTGGCTAGTGATTGTTCTCACTGGTTAAGACATCATGTGACTCAGGGAAAGCGTATTCAGGGAAGGACCAGTGTGAGGGGCAGGATGCTGACTGTCCGTGGGGTCCTGCTCCTCCACTGGCTCATGAATGTCTCCAACCTGTCTCCTCACCACCTGGGGCCTGGGCCTCTCTTCTGAAAAGAAAGGGGTTTAGAATAGATCTTCCAGGAAAAAAAAGAAGACTAGATTTTCCATCGGCCCTTTTAGCAGTAACGTTCCAGAAGTCTATTAAGTAGCTTACTCGTTAGCAGATTGGTTTAGTTGATTAAAATCCTTCTCTAGCTCGAGTCAGAGAGCAGAGCTCTACGGGGATGAGGCCCAGAACATGCAAGAAATTTGGCCTGTTTGTGCATGCGTGTGTGTGTGTGTGTGTTGTGTGTTCATGCAAATGCACACACTTTCCAGGGTGGGACCTGGCATTTGAGCAGGGGAGGAAAAACCAGCTACGTGAGCACAACTTGCCCCAGGAATCTTCAGCAGCAGGAAAGCACCAGACTCCAGACAGGCCCCCATGATGGGTGGTACCAAAGAGGTCTAGAAAGTCCCCAAAGAGGGGAGCGGTGCGACTTCCTAATTTTGCTGGTGGCTGGCCTGGGTGTTCCCACAGCAAAACCTCTCTGCCTGGGATGAGCTCAGCCACGTCACCCGGTGCAGGAGGTTCGCCTTCAGGGAGGAGATAAAGCCAAGGAGGACTCGTGGGTACCGTAAGGCCTACCCCACCTGGGTCCTTAACTGAGCACGTTCAGTCCTGCCTTAGAGATGTACGTAGGATACAAGACTCTGCTAAGAACTAGTGGTGTGTCTTAGAAGACAGTGCTTCTAAGGCAGTGCCTGTGTGAGTGCTTGTGTGAGTGCCTGCTTGTGTGAGTGCCTGTGTGAGTGCCTGCTGTGTACAGGGAGGTGCGATGTGCCCAGCGGTGAACACAGTGAGATTCTGGGAGGCGCACAGGTCATGACTAGCAGGCAGGCAGATTAAAACAGATCCCCTCCAGCCCAGGTGTCTTCAGACCACATCTCAAAACAGGGCCCTTGCTCCCCTCCCAGGGCCGCATGGCCCTTCCTTCCCTCGAGGCGCCAGGGGCATCACTTAAAGCTTACCCTCTTCTAGTTAAGTCACGCTGGCCTCGGGCTATGTAAATTCCCAGGATTGTCTGAAATGCTCTGCGGGAGACGATGTGATTCAGACACTGGTGTTATTCGGGGACCTCTAAGGAGGTGAGGAGTGGGGACAGAAGGCCAGTACAGGCGTCTGTTTACTGAGGTGGTAGTGACGGCCGGAGGGTGGGCAGATCTGGGCCCGACTGTCGGGCAGAATTCAGGGGAATCTGGGAAGAACCTCACGCCGCCCCACTCCACCCCTGCAAAAGCAGCCCTCACTCACTCCCAATTCTGTATCCGCACAAGGGAAAGAACTTTGGTTTTTAAAGACAACTTTGCTGGAGTGGGGCGCGCGGCAAATAAGTAAGGGGCAGCATCTGATGGTTCCCAGCTAGGAATCCAGGGCAGTTATTTCTTCTCCTAAGAGGTATAAAAATAAATACTCAGCCACCGCTTGTCACTGCATCCGATTCTGTGCGGTGGCAGCTCCGGGCCTGTGCCTCACACCCTCTTGTGCACAGCGCTCTCCTGTGTCACGCCCTCGGGTCAGTGGCTCGCTGCCATAGCAAAGTACCGCAGCCTGGATAACTTAACAGATCTTTGCTTTCTCCTAGTTCTACAGGCCAGGAGTCCAAGATCCAGCTGTTAGTAAATTGGGTTTCTGGTGGGGACTCTTCCCGGCTTGTCGACGGCCACCTCCTGGCTGTGTCCTCACACGGCCTTCCCTCTGCGTGCTCACGGAGAGAGCAGAGTGAGGGAATGAGGGTTCCCTCATCCCTCCTTACAAGGCCACCAACCCTATCGGACCAGGGCCTCACCCTTATGACTTCATTTAACCTTAATTACATCCCTAGAGTCTCCATCTGCAAGCACAGCCATCCCAGAGGTTACAATTTTAACATATAAATTGCGGAGCACACAAACAGTCCACGAGAGCCCTCATTCCGTAGTGGCGGGTCCCAGCCCAGAGTTCCATACAGACTCAGGCTGTTCCAAATTTAACAGTGGATTCTGTCTTCTTGGGAACTTGAGGGCCCGCCTTAGTGATGGGAAGTTCTGACTGGGGTGGTCAGCACTGTGGCCCTAATCACCTTCCCAGGGGTGAATGAGGGTGCTCTCCATCCCTGTCAATGCCCTGGAGTCAGACAGGTGCTTGTACTTCACCTCTGCCCCTCACTACCCTGTGATCGTGGGAGAGCAACTGTCTGACCCTCAGCTGCTCCACTGGCAAAGCGAGAATAGTCACCCTCCGAGGGAGCGGGTGGCTCAGTGGTAGAGCACGTGCTTAGCATGCACAAGGTCCTGGGTTCAATCCCCAGCGCCTCCATTAAAAAAATAAATAAATAAACCTAACTGCCTCCCCCCAACAAAATTTACAAAGTAAATAAAATTAAATAAAAAATAAATAAAATTTTAAAAATTAAAAAAAAAAAAAAGACTAGTCACCCTCCACCAACATTAAAACAGGTTAAAAAAGATATGTTATCTCCCGGCAAGAGCAGGACATGTAAACTGGGTGTTTAACTGTCGCTCTTCCCTTTACTTCCCTGTGCCTTCTTCTCCCTTACTGGGGGTCAGCTTTAATTATCTGTGGGTTCCATTTTTTCCCAGGGACCAGTACCAGTCAGGAGTGTGGCTGAGGCCTTAGTGTGTAGGAACAGTGGCAATTTTTCTGACCCAAAGTCCAGGAACCCAAACAGGTGGTCTGGCAAGTGCAGGTGGGCATCGTGGTCAGAAAATGTGACATGAAGATTGCTTTGGGGACACCTGGGGCCTTTGGTGGCCTGATACTTGTGTCTGTCGTTTCTTCCCTTTTCTCCAAAGCACTGCTTTAAAAAAAAAAAATCACACATAAATTCACTGAGCAAGTATTTAATGAGTAGATTATATAAACAAAACCCAAACTGCATTTTTGGGAAATGAATTACACTTGCAAATGGCCAGAAACAGAAGCTTTCTTCCAAGCTCCTCGTTTTATAAAAGCGATTTAGTTTGGGTGGCCAGGCCCTGAACTTGTATACGCATCAGTGATCAATAAATGGGAACTTACTCGTCAAGCTCTCTTCTCCTGGGCACTCCAGAAACAGAAAAGGGAGGGGTCTCTGTTCCCAGAGCGGCTCTTAGCTGTGTCCTATTTGGTCAGAGTTGGAGACACTGAACCCTCCATGACATGGTCACTCTAAGCATTGCCACTTGGACTAAGCAAGTTCTACTAGGGGAGAGTGTGTCTGCTTTATGCCCCACAGTAGGTGTCGGTAAGTGTTTGCTGGATGAGTGGCTTAAAAATGTAACTAGTCCACCCAAGAGAAACAAACATCCACAGAAAGACTCATGGGAGTGTTCATGACAGAATTATTACTGTAGCCAAAAACCTGGAAATTACACACACGTCCATCAACTCATGAATGGATAAACATAATATGGAAGACCCCCATGGAATGTGACGCAGCCACTGAGAGAATGAACTACAGACACGTCTTAGAACATGGAGGAACCCCAAATACATTCTGCTAAGTGAAAGGAGTCAGATGCAAAAGTTTATAGATTTATAGGCAATACCCAGAGTAGGCAAATCCGTAGATACAGAAAGCAGATTTATGGTTGCCTGGGGTTGGGGGTGGCCATGGGGAGTGACTACAGATGGGCGTGCGGACTCACTGAGGCGGGGAAATGTCCTCAGATTGCATGGTGGTGACGGTTTCACAACTCTGTGAATGTCTTGAGAATCGTGAATTGTCCTCCTGAAATAAGTGAATTTTATGCTTATGAAAATTACGCCTCGAAAAAGCTTTAAGAAATTAACTGTACGGATCTTCTTGATGGAGATGTCACTGAGAGGCGCCTTCTCTTCTGTTCACGTGACTTCTCCTCTGCTTTCCGGAGGCAGGGACCCCACCAGCCCATGGGTGGTCTCTGATCCCAGCCCGGGGTCTGTCATCCCTAAGACACGACTCTGGCACCTTCTCAGTGCAAAACTTCCTGGCACTTTTTCATAAAGTCAATAAGGGTCCACTTATTCTTAGGGGAACTCAGAAAAGAAACATTTTTGTTCTCTTGGAAGTTTGGATGAGCCATTTTATGAGAACTTTAAGTTGACAGTGAGTTATTTTCCAATGTTTCTTGCTTTCTTATTGTAGAAATGACTTTTACTAGATAAACATAAAAGCATGCAATTCATCATTTTCTCCGGGGAAAGCAGTGGGCAGCTCATGAGAAGAGGACTTGCCTTGGTCCCAGGATGCGTTAGCAGCTAAACCAGACCTTCAACTCACCCCATATGACCTAGAGTTTCCTTCTGCTGGGCAGACATTTCCTGTAGGAACTGCTTCTTCTCGACCAAAGAGTGTGAATGTCTGATAAATCCCTGCTAGGAGACGGGCATCTAGTGTGATTTTGCAGGAGGCATGGCTGATGCGTAGTTTCAGTAAACTGCCCGGCTCGGAGACAGAGCTCAGGATGGAAGTTCACGGACAGTGTGTTTGTATCTCAGCATGCCGTGTGCACAAGAGGGCACTCCCCCTACGCACACGCACACACTGCAGCTTTCTCCAAAATGCTCAATGAAAGCAACTCCAGTAACAGAACTAGGAAGAGCCCGCCTGTCTCCTCGGTCTTCTGAGTGAGTTAAGCGACATAAACAGAGCATTTAGAGGGAGTCAAAGGGGGAGATGCGTGGTCCACAATCACAGTGTCTGTCGGCACAGCCACCGGGCCAGGGGCTGCCATCTGCGTCGCGTTGCTCCCAGAACTCTTGGCTAAAGTGCGAGGTTAGGATGGAAGTTGCAAGATCATGAGTTTGGGGAGTGTTAGTGGGGAAGGGGTGTCGGAGAGTGAGGATGACATAAGTACTATTTCTAGTTGTGTTCATGATGGTCAGAGGAGCTGGGACAGGAGACGGCGTGAGGCTAATTCAGCACCGATTTCTTGGTGGTATTTGGCACTGCCTCTTTGGGCTGTGACACAGGAGTGAAACCAAACACAAAGGAATGGCTTGACTTACAATTTAGGATGGGAGGGAAAATCAACAGACGCTTCCTGCGCTGGAAGCGTTGAGAGGCTTTTGAGACAGGATACTGCTCCGCTCAGTGTAATTCCTTCCCTCTGAGCATACACTGGACAGCTCGTTGACAATGACCCAGGGAACCATATGTATTTGCTACGGGATGTATTTGCTGTGTTTCAAATAGCGGAGAATAAATGTATCTGCTGACCAAGTTCATCATGCCACTCTACATTTATTCTTTAACTCATTTGCTCTGTTTGTCATGGACGCTGGGGCATGGGTAGTGTATATTTACCTCCTAAAGAAAGGAGGGTAAATATCCGTATTTGTGGTGGTCCCTTCCGCCAACCTGGCAGTTTCTCCCGCTTGACTCTGACCAAAGCAAGACGGGGCATCTTTATTGGGTTGGGTGTCGCAGTAGGGCAAGGCAGTGATGGGTTTCAGATCTCACCGTCTTCTCACTGTTCGTTTTCCATAATGAAAAACTAGATGAAAAAAACATGCCGTGAGCCTGAATTTGTTCAACCTCTTCCAGCGTCCGTTCTTTTTTTTTAATACAACATTTAAAATAAACCGTACTTCAATTAAAAAGCAAGCAAACAAACAATCCATTTAAAATACGGGCAGAAGAAGTGAACAGACATTTTTCCAAAAGAGAAAAATGCAGGTGGCCCACAGAAACATGAGAAGTTGCTCAACATCACCAATATCAGGGAAATGCAGATCCAAATCACAGTGAGACACCACCTCACACCTGTCAGAATAGCCATCATCAAAAAGAACACAAATAACCAGTGTTGGCAAGGATGTGGGGAAAAGGGAACTCTTGTGCACTGTTGGTGGGAATGTAAATTGGTGCAGATCCTGTGGAAATTAGTATGGAGGTTTCTCAAAAACCCCAAAACAGAACCACCATGTGGCCCAGCATTCCTGGGCATATACCCACGAATCCAGCGTCCATTCTTAGATAGCAAGTGAGTACCGTGAGACCGCGGTTCATTTCTTTGTGGACCTTTCTTTCACCTCTGTAATTATCTTTTCAGTGTGAGTTTTTGACAGTTGATGCTGGTCGTTCAGAAACCTCCCAGCCCCCAACACTGCTTGAAAATTATCCCCCTGATGAGAGGTTGCAGGGCTCACCCCAAATGCCGGGTAATCAGTGTGTCAACTGAAACGTGCGTGCTTCTGTCTGAAACTGCACTTGCCAGAAGTTGTGGGGATTCCCTGAGAGCACAGTCAGGACATCCTGGTGGGACGTCATTGAGCAAAAAGAGAGGAATGTGCCTTCCTCTGCCCCCTCCGCTTCTCCCGGCCCTGCAGCCCCTGCCAGAAACAGACAGCTTGTTAGGAGCTCAGAGCATTTGCGTCCCCAGGGGCTTCTGACTATGATATATACATGCATGAAAAGAAGGAGAAGGAGGGAGGTGAAGTACTCACAGAGCAGGTAAAGGAAGCACAGTCCAGACGGTGTCAAGGAGGATTCTGGCCAGTAAAGGACATGGTCGCTCCTTGACTAGCCACACAGGCCTAGGATGACCTTTGGCTGAGAGATACCAGCAGGGCTGGCCATGAATGACTGGGTTGGCTAACACCTGTGTAATCGGCTACCTTGAATCAGGATTTCGCCTCATGGAATTATATATTTCAGGAAGTATGGTGTACAAAACTTGGTCTAATTGTACTAGAGCTATTTAAATTACTATTAAGTTTAAACAAAATACACAGAGTATGTTTGACCCCCCAAAACCTTTTGTACCCATCCCCTGTACCCCTTTAGTGCCAAGAGTCCCCATTCAGCTGAGTGCCTGGCTGAACTTATAAAAAGCAAGGAGGCTCTGTCTCCTGGAAATCTGCATCCATCCATGGCTACACCTTACGCAAGCCACAGCGCTGCTTAAACTTCCAGCTGACTGGCATGCACACAATCATGAATGAAAACCAAACAGTGGAAGAGAAGGCCTTTTCCACCTTCTCATGGTCTCTGGGAACAACGGCACCGCCGAGCCACGCTCTGGGCCACAGCCCGGTTTCCAGAAGTCACATGGTTCTAGAATGGAATGTCTGAGGCCTTTCACAGCACCGGCTGCCAGCAGCTGTGGTTGTTAAGTAGCACTTCAAAGCGAGACTGACAGCCGTCAGCAGGAAGTCAGTAAGAGCAAATAAATAAGAGGGACACGAAGTGCAAAATAAGATGAAACTCTTGGCATCCACGCCCCTAAGAAACAGGCAGGGAGGAACGTCTGTCAATGTCTGGGGAGCTTTTAAAGGTTAAGATCCACGACCTCGTCAGGTGGGAACCCACGCCCCCAGCAGTGCCCAGCACCCCGGAGCACATCAGGCTGGGTGAGCTGACACGTGGTAAATATTTCAGCCACCCTGTGTGTTCTGGAGAAGTCTTCCTCACGTCTCCAGATGTGCACAGAGATCACCTGTTGAACTACAGAGTCTGATTCTAGGGACCCAGGGATTCTGCATTTCCAGCAGGCTGGGGATGGCACTGATGTCGCCAGCCCATGAACCATACCTTTTCTTTTTAATTGAAGTGTAGTTGATTTGCAATATTGTGTTAGTTTCAGGTGTGCAGCAAGGCAGTTCGGATATATATCAGATTCTTTTTCATTATAAGTTATTTCAAGATATTGAAGATAGTGAATACAGTTCCCTGTGCTATGCAGTAAATGCTTGTTTATCTGTTTTATATACAGTAGTGGGTCTCCCTTAATCCTGTACTCCTAATTTATCCCTCCCCCCTTCCCTTTGAATCTAAAAAATAATACACATGAACTTATTTACAAAACAGAAACACTCACAGACATAGAAAACAAACTAAGGTTACCATGAACCATGTTTGGAAGATCAATTCTAGAGGAGAAGAAAACCACAGAAAATGTCTTTTTTTCTTTGTTCAAGCTGATTTTTATTGAGATATAATCAACAGATAACATTATGTTAGTTTCAGGTGTACAGCATACTGATTCCATATGTGTATGCATGGTGGTCTAGTCAACATCTGTCCCCATACATAGTTACAAAATTGTTTTTCCTGTGACGAGAATTTTTAAGATCTACTTTCTTAGCATCTTTTTTTAAAGTATGTTTTTATTGAAGTACAGTTTACAATGTTGTGTCAGTTTCTGGTGTACAGCCCAATACTTCAGTCACATGGGAACATACATAACATTCGTTCTCATATTCTTCACCAGAAGTTACTACAAGATATTGAATATGATTCCCTGTGCTGTACAGTAGAAACTTATTGTTTATCTATTTTATATATATTAATTAGCATCTGTAAATCCCAAACTCCCAGTTTATCCCTTCCCACTCACCACCCCCTATAACCACAAGTTTGTTTTCTTTGTGAGTCTATTTCTGTTTTGTAAATAAGCTCCTTTGTATTTTTTTTCAATGTTTTTGAAGTTCTGAAGCTGCCTCCACGCCCCCCCATCCCCCACCTCCCCCTCCCCTCCCCAGGGTGGCCGGCTATGACAATGGCAGTGGGGTGGTTGCCCTCCTGCTCCTGCTCACCCCTGGGTCCTGGCCGCCCTCCGGGACGGTGTGGAGGCCCCCGTTAACCGCCCCTTCTCTTCCCCCAGGGGAGGAGCGCCCCCGGGACCCCCCGGGCCCGGCGGAGGCCCCGGCGCCGGCGGGGGCGGAGGCCGGCGGGAGAGCGGGCCGCCGCTGCTGGCGATGCTCCCGCGCGCGGCTGCGGAAGACCTTCTGGGGCGTGGCGGTGGTGCTGTGCGTGTGCTCCTCCTGGGCGGGCGCCACGCAGCTCGCCAAGCTGACCTTCGGCAAGTTCGATGCCCCCTTCACGCTCACGTGGTTTGCCACCAACTGGAACTTTTTATTCTTCCCGCTCTACTACGCGGGCCACGTCTGCAAGTCGGCGGAGAAGCAGTCGGTGAAGCAGAGATACAGGTAGGCGCCTCCGGGATGCCGGCCGGCCCTGGGGCTGCTCTCCGGAGCGCTGCCGGTGCTGGGCTGCCCCGGCGGCGGGCGCTGGGCCGGGCCAGGGACACAGTGCCGAGAAGCCCCAGGGTCACCCACTGTCTTGGTGGGGCCAGGAGCGGAACTCTCTCCCCTCGGAGTGGTGAACTCCTTTCCTCCGCCTCTCGCCGGGCAACCCCAGGAACTCCTTTATATGAGACGAGAGAGGGCAGCATCTTCCAGAGATGGCCTGTGCTAAGTCCCCAGAAAGGGTGGAAGTGGGAAAAGTCTGTAGGTCTGTTATCCCTCCCGAGTCGGGGCTGAGGACAGGTCCATGCAGCTGGGTAACTGGTTGCTTTCTGTAGCTTACCTCCCCCCCGCAGGGCGATGCTCATTGCAAAGACTTGATTACTCATTACCTCTCCAATCCAAGACCTTCCCTCCTTTGGTTTTATAGTTGCTTGGATCTGAATATCCAGCAACGTGGCCGTCAAAATCAAGGCACTGTGTCAGCTTTGTGGACCGTATCTTCTCACTGGCATGACCACCCTTTCAAAAAGAAGCCGGAAACCCTGATTTCAGCCATCTACCACAATGTACAGCAGGGGTCCCCCGGCCCCCTCAGGAGCCAGATGGTCCGTGTTGGCCCTGGGACCTCATCTGTGTCAATCCTTGGGTCTCATGGTCACCCAGAGCCGAGGCTCTCCGTGACTGTGTATGGACCTGCTGCTGCTGGCCCAAATCAGATCTATCCAGAAAAAAACTCAGTGAAGAATTCCGGCCAAGGTGACCAGGTAGGGCCCTGGGAATTTATCTCTTACCAGTCCCAGAGGTGGAAAAAATGTGAAAGTCCAGGGCTATTTACTCCATCTCTACTGCCCTCTTCCCCACCTTACCCCAACCCCACCAAGCATGCACCCTCCTCATACAATGACTATGTCCCATTTACTGTCTCCTACAAACCTCAGTCCTGTTCTGGAGTTGCGCTTAGAAGTTGCAGGATAACTGAAACCATCAGGTCCAAGGGGCAAGGAGGTTTGGGAATGGAGTTTTATACTCAGATCAGAATTTTCTGAGATTCTACCATTACGTTGCTGTGAAGTTACCGTTGGAGGTGTGAGGGTCCAAACTGGTCTAATGTTCAGAGGGAATTTGGACTGGCTCCTTTAAAAGACCAGGTTGTAAATTGGCGGACTGATTCTAGAGGAAGGGGCACTGATGCAGCTTGGATTGATTCACAAGGCCAGCCTCACATGTCTCAGTGGAAAGGACTCAGAGCAGATTCTGGAAGCAAAGCATGTGGGAGCCTGGAGCCCAGAACTGGAACCCAGGCCTGGGCAGTTCTCAGTGTTGCCTTAAACCCATGGCTTCGTGGACCAGCCAGAAATCACTAGAAACCACTTACTGTGCCTCTTCTGAACAGCTCCTGAAAGCAGACTGAGTTATGACTCTGTCGCAACTCAAACAAATAGGTTTAGAAACTTTGAGAGGGCCGTGGGTTGTCCCAAAGCAAGAGAGGAATAATGGCCTGCTTTTAGTCATACAGAAAAGCAAGTATTCAGTAATGATGTATTTAACAGTAAAGTAGCCCTGAGTGTATTCATTTTGTAATTACGAGTTTGCCTTTCTTTGAACTGAGTAGAAGATTATGCCTCTGCCTCTAAAAAGGGGCTAAAAGAAGTGAGCGCCCTTTCTCGATGGGGGATTTGCTGGAGCGAAGACGAAATGTTCTATCCCCGCATCCGCCACCCGTGCAGCCTGAGAGAGGGCCTCCCGGGCTGCTGCCCTGAACGTGTGTCCTCAGCATGGCCACTCCCACCCTGGGGCCAGATGGGCCCCGCTGGCCACTTAGGGCAGGCCCGGCACCGTTAACCAAGCGTGCCGAGAACACCACCAGAGGAACCGAGCTCGGTGGTAGTTAAAAGGTCAGGGGAGGAAAAAAATGCAAAGTCAAGGAAGCAGATTAAACACGAAAGACATCACACCTTGATTCCAGCTCATTGTCTTCCTGTGAGAAGTCTCTGGGAGGAATCATGAGAGGAATCTGGTGACAGCTGCATCAGATGGAGAACGGTGGGGCGCAGTGGGGATCAGCATGGCTTGATTAGAGAAGCCAGTTAAAACCTCGCCCAATTTCTGTAATAAAGCTTAGATCACCCCCTAAAAAATCCGATTGTAAACTGCGCGCTCCCTGTGGCTACACAGAGCTGTGACTGGGTGTGTCGTTGCAGCCCTGTACACCATTGGAGGGTTGAAGGGACTTGCTTTCTCAAAAACGGGAGAGGCCAATGTTCACATCACAGACTTTATGTAGGAAGTTACAACTCCTTGTCACAACTCAAATTGGGAATTCTTTTTTTTTTTTTTTGGAAGAGGCTTTTTTTTTATTGAAATATAGTTGTACAATATTATGTAAGTTACAGGTGTGTGGTATAGTGATCCACAACTTTTAAAGGGTTTATACTCCATTTATAGTTATTGTAAAGTATTGGCGCTATTCCCCACGTTGTACTATACATCCTTGTAGCTTTTTTCATACCTAATAGTTGGTACCTTTTAATCCCCTACCGAATTGGGAGTCCTGTAAAACAGACTTTAGGATGCCCAGACATCGAGGCAAACTAAAATCACATCTTCCGTGTTTGTGCTTTTATTGAAGTGAATGCCGGAGAGGAAAAGACCTTTAGTCAACTGAGGAGATGTGCCTCTAGGTTAAGAGTGTTTCTGCAGGGAGCTGGGGATGAAAGGAGAAAGGTCGGGGCCATTTTCAGAGAAGGAAGCTGGACAGATAAGCCCACATTTCCTGCGGTTATCAGGAAGCAATCAATCGGGTGGAAGGTTCTTTTCTCCAAGCCCTCCCCACTGAGGCTGCTTCCCCCATGTGGAACTTTTCCAGCCACCGCAGTGGGGGGACACAGGGCTCCTCAAACTCTCCGAGTCTCAAGGATCTTGTCAAAGGGCTGACACTGACTCCGTAGGTCTGAGTTGACCTGAGATTCTGCTTTCCTAATGAGCTTCCAGGAGATGCTGGCACTGCTGGCCCACGGGCTGCTCTTGGACTGTACCGGCCCTGGAGTTGTCGAGTCTCAGCTCACATCTTAAAATGTTGCTGATCTGACCCAATGGAGAAACCGGGACCCATCCTCCCATGTGCAGCTGACGAGGGACTGACTCACTTTGGGCCCCAAGGATGTTGGAGCCTGGTCCTCTGCCACGTGCGGGGGAGGGGAGGCTCTGTGGGCAAGTCTTTTCACCTCTGAGAGCCTCACGTGCTTGTTTGTAAACGGAAGGTGATGACACACGCCCTGGCTTGCCCAAAAGATGGTTGTGTAATCAGATGAAACACCGTACGTGCAGGTGTCCTAAAAGCTGTGAGATGCCAGAGGAATGCCAGGAACCACCCCCGGAGCGTGATCTCCTCTGTGGGTTACGAGGTAGCCCGTGCTTAGTTCATCGGCCACCTGCTGGTGGCCTGTTTAAACCGCAGGAGCGGGTCTGCAGGGAGTGCCAGCCCCCCGCAGTGCCGCGCAGGTGTTCTGTGCGGGAGAAATCACCCCGCAGGCGTGCCGGCTGTACGAGGCATCCTGGAGTGATCAGGGCTTCCTGGGATCGGGTACTGTTGTCAGGAACCAGAGTATGGATGCGAAAACCTGCCAGCCCAGCTGTCCTGGGTTTCAGCCTCAGTCCCTCGTGAGCAACCCCAAATGTCTGGAAATAAAGTGAGCTCCCCTCTCTCCCCAGACAGTCGACACCCCACCCTGACCTTCCCTGTTTCTCGCAGACAGCTGGCCGCAGGGATGCCCCTGGGGAGGCAGCCGCACGCAGGACTCGGGGAGGGCTCTGGCCACGGAGGTGCGTGTGGGGGCTGCGGAAACCGCAGGTGTGACCTCAAAGGGGGTTCAGCTCCCAGAAGCCTCCCGCCAAGCCTGGCACCTGGAGGAGGCACACAGAGGAGGCCGTATCGGGTCCGTGGCCCTGGAGGGACGGCACACAGCCTCCCAACCCCTCTGATCTCAGGAAGGAGGACGGCTCCTCGGATCCCAGGGGCCTGCCCGGGCCAGCACAAACAGCCAGAGTAGATCTGGGGCACTTGCCGCCTTGTCGGAAGTTCTGTCAGGAATTCCTGTTAGTAGTGACCTCTTTTCATGAGCAAACGCTGGGACCTTCTGCTCTCACGCGGCTGCCAAAAAAGCGAACGAGTCAGTGGTGACAGATGTTTCCCTCTGCCTATTGTAGTCCCTGGCTCCTGGAAGCTAGCCCGTTGATTCTGCCTCAGAAACGCCAGCAGACGTACTGAGCCGAGACAGGGGAAAGGGCTCTGGTGCCTTCCGTCTGCCGTCCTACAAGGCCCAGACAGGCAGGCTCTGGATGGGGTCCTGCACCTATAACATTCAAAGTCTAACCGAGGAGCAGGGCAGTCACACTCTGGAGGGTTGTTCTTTCTGGAAATGGTTATTGCACATCTCCGCAGGGATACAGTCATAAATGGTCCCCATCCTTAAGAAGCCTGCATCCCAGCAAGGGAGTCAGATAGTCCAGTGGGGGGAGTGTGTGTGCAGGGGACCTGGGGAGAAGCCCAGGTTTGCAGGTCCTGGGGCAGGTGGAAAGGTTCTTGGAGGAAATGACCAAGGAGCAGCCTCTTTGAAGACAAGCTGCTGGTCCTCCTGGTGGTGGGCAGAAATGGACCCTGTGGCCCTCCCACACCGTGCCGAGAGGTGTGGGTTCTTGTGTGACTGTTGTGGGAGGGCAGAGAAGCCATCAGACTGGATCTTTAGAAATACCACTCTGTCTCTCGGTCGAGGACAGGATGGAGCGCCAGTGGAGGCCAGGCCAGTCGAACAAGCTCGATGTCTAGGGGTCCGGCATGTGGGCCGGTGTGGTAACACTGATGTTGTTCCCAGCATCCAAGTGGGAGAGAGACCATTATGAAAACCAGAGTGGGGTGTGAGGAGGCAGCAGGAGAGAGGGGCGGACGGGCTGGGCTGCAGCTGGGGTGCAGGGTCAGGGCCAGGTATATATCAGGACTCAGTGGTCAGAGGCCGGGATGGAAAGGCCTCTGGACGCTGGGTCAAGGGGCCGGAGCTTTATTCCCCAGGCCAGGGGAGTAAACTCCAAAACTTGTTGAATCAAGGACTGATGTGAGCAGAGCTGCTTTCAAAACGAGGAGTCAGAGTGTGAATTACGTAACAGGTTACAGAACATGGGCCTGCTTCACACTGGAGGTAGAATGACTCAGCATTTTGATTTTCTGTTTGTTTCTTTGGTTTGAGTGTAAACCTTGAAGTGTTACAAGGCCGGGTCTCTTGATTGGAATTGTCAGCTTCTTCTTCAGCCGAAAGCAGACTCTTGTGCTGGTGAAGAGCATTTCGTTGGTCATTTTAACACCGAACTCGGGCATTTGGGAGGTATGGGGGAGTCTCCTTCCCGGGAAAGGCTGGTACATGTTTCTCAGGCCCAGTGTCAACGCGGGGGCATCGCCAAGGTCGCCCTAAGTAAGGATGCCCCGGCACGTCCCTGCCATCCTGGCGCTGTCAGGCCTCCTACCTGATGCAGTGCTTCGGAGGGTGAGGGCGCTCAGGAAGCAAGGCCACAGGGGGCCTCCATCCTAGAGAGACAGAGACAGCCCTTCACTCGTGCCACAAAGTCTGCCAACGGTTCTCTGTGTGTCGGGCGCTGTTCTAGGTGCTGGGGACACAGCATGGCCAAAACAAGGGAAAATCCCTGTCTTCAAGGAGCTTACCTTTCAGCGGGGAAACAAACAAGTAAAATATACCACGTCAGATGCTGCTGGGGGCTGTGGAGCAAGACGGCGCAAGGCTGCAGGGTGGCGTGCTGGGCGGGAGGCACTGATGTCCAGCGGGGGCCCTGACTGTCTGGAGGGACCTGAGCAGACCCAAACGGCTGGTTGGCCCGGGTTGCTCACTGGCTCACTCCTTTCTTACCCATTCCTACAGCGATGTTCACTTGTGACTGTCTGCTCTGACCACGCACGGCCGGGCGCTGGGGAGGGGAGGTTCTGAGCACATTCCTGCCCTTGGGATATCCGGCGCCCCGGGGTTCAGCCACCCTTGGAGTCTAGGATACAGGAGTCCAGCAGCCAGGCAGTCTGACCAGCATGGCTCTGTGGGGCCCAAGAGCCCTGCCTGGCCGCGAGCTCGAGGCCCAGGGGCGGAGGAAGGGGCAGAATGTCCCGCACTCAGCAGTCCCTTTGCCCTCCCCCTGCCTCCTAACGTGTAGCCGTCTTGTTTCCAGTCTTAATTCTGAAAATCATCAACCTCGAAAAGCAACATCTGGAGCCCTTGCACTTGAAGTTGTTGTTGTTATTTGTTTGTTTTTGTAGCTGGTTTAGGTGAAATGGGCAAAATATTTGGAAACTGCAGTTTCTAACTGGGCCTGTGTCTCCTGCCTGGGGGTAAATAATGGCAGTGACGTATGAACATCTTCACACGAGATTCTGGTCAGGCTTGCTGCTGAGACGAAGTACCTTCCCCTGTACACACACACACACACACACACACACACACACACACACACGCATGTAGCCGTCTGAGCAGCAGAACAGATGGTGCAGCCACAGGATAGCATGTAGTCAGTGCTCTGAATCCAAGAAGGCAGACACAACGGGTCCCGGAATCAGCAAAGGGAGAAGTGAGAGGGGGGTGGCTGACAGAGATTTAGATGGTCTCTGCCTGTTTAAAGACAGCATGTGAAATACTCAAGGATGCCTCAGTCTCCCGCAACACATCACCCCCGTGCCCCAGACACACGCACCTCACACACGCACGCCAGGTCCCCACTGCTCTGTCCTGTCATCAGGGCGTTCGTAGTTTGCCTCATTTGTTCCCCTCGGATGTCACCGCCACCGCATCCCCACGTCCCAGGTAAACAACTGCGGGCCACCTCATCCCAGGGAAATTCAGTGGCAGCCAGGCACCCGCAGAGATGAGTCCAGAACATTCCACAAGTGATTTTTCAGCTTTCACGCAGGCAAATAGGACATGTTGTATTAGCTGCCGACCTCTGTTTCTCATGTGCTTCGTCCACCGTTCACCCCCCAGTTATCTGAGGTCTCTGTTAACCCTTGAACAGGTATCTTTGAAGTCCGGCAGTTTAAGGAGGTTATGCTATTTACCTTTATCATTTCAGAGCATGTCTAATTCAGCTGCAGCAAAATTGTTTCCCCGGGCAGTTTCACTGAAATTTTGCCAAACGTCCATTCCAATGCTCATGATTTTGGTCTTTGAGAATGCCAGCTGTTTAACTAATTGCCATGTCAGTGTGATTATGGCTCTTTGAGGGTCAAGGAACCCTAGGCTGGGCTTATTAACAAGAGATTTATTAACTGTTTTAGCACAAAGCAGCAGGGTCACTGTGAACATTTGCAAGATCAGGGTCACAGTGGCATAGAAGGTCCCCAGATCCCAGAGGGGGATGCTTCGGCCGGTGGACCTTGAGGGGCAGTGCACATGGCACAGGTCGGGCGGGGGAGCAGGGCTCCTGTGCTCCGTGTGCAGGAAGGTGCAGAGACAGGTGCAGGAAGAGCACACACTGCTGATGTGACCAGGAGGCCCAGACCCCAGCCCTCCTACCAGCTAGTGTCCAGCCAGTTCTTACTCTCTGTGTGCTTCCTAATCAGAGAATCAAGACTAGCAGGATGAATAGAAATCAAGACGCCTAGAAATCTCAAAAATGGAAAAAAAAATCAACACTTCTCTAATCCAAATCAACCACACTATCAAAGAGGCCACAGAGAAGAGGCATGAGACCTTTGTTCACTTCGGTCCCAGACCTCTCCAGAAGTGCTAGCTGGGAAGAAATGATCAACACACTTTCCTCACAGGGAGGAGCATGGAGGCAGTGCCCGGGCGGGGTGGACTGAGGGGAACGCGACTAGCCCTTGCTTGGGGCACTGTGATAAAATGATAAGAACGCAGGCTTGCCCTTATTTGGCTATATTGCCATAGATTAGTCACCAAAAGCTCTAAGCCTCCCTCCTTATCTATAAAATGGGGACCCTAATACCTACCTCTGAGGGTTGCAATTGATATTTCCCTTCTTCCAGGCCCTCTCAGTCCCTGCAGAGATCTTATGTTTGAACAGAACAGAATTAAATGTGACAGTGTATACAAAGCCCCTTGGCCCAGAGATTTCCTATCTTTGGTTAACTCCAAACATGAATCCCAAAACTGATGCAAACCCTGGTTCCTGCTCTCTGCAAATCGTAAGATGAAGGTGGTGGCGATGAATCTGATGGTCATGGTGGTGATGGCAATGATGATGGTGGTGGTAATGGTGATAAGGATGGTTATGATGGTGAAAGTGATGAGAATGGTGATGGTGATGATAATGATGGTGATGGTGGTGATAGTGATGAGGATGGTACCGATGGTGGTGGTGATGACAGTTATGGTGGAGAGGGTAAGATGATGGTGATGATGATGATGGTGGTCATTGTGGTGGTGGTGATTATGGTGATGATAGTGATGATGATGTTGAGGGTGATGGTGATGAGAATGGTGATGATGGTGATGATGGTGATGATGGTAGTGATAGTGATGGAGAACATTCCAACCACACATGAGTGAGTCTTTCTCCTCATGAAGCTTCGGATAAGTTAGGTAGCTGATGTGGAGCCCACAGCAAAGAGGGCAGCTTCACACCTTGTCATTATTTCGGGCTGTTGGGAAGGGAGCATTTCTTCGCAGAGGTGAGCTTTGAGACAAGTTTGACAGGAAAAGGACAGACAACTCATGTGGTACGTGCCACTGTCACGTCATTCTAGAACATGAGCTGAGAGCGAGGCAGAGATGCAGGGTGATCCATGTGCCTAGAAAGCAATGTCCCATCAGGCTCTTGATGTTTGTTTTGGGTTTTTGAAGGCTGGAAAAGAAAAGGCGGGTGGAAATGCTGGTGCCGTGCAGAACACTGAAGCAGACGCACCTTGCTGAGTTATTTTTCTTCCACTGGCACCACCATAGATTGCGTACGACTCGTAGCTGAGTTGGAGTGGCCACCCTGTCCACAGGAGCAGCCATTATCCTGGATTCCACAGCCCTCACCACGCCTCCTGTCCCTGCAGCATCTGCCCACGTGCCAGGGTCCTGCCTGCACCAGGCACCCAGGACACAGAGAGGAGCAAGGCCACGTGGCGGAGGGAAGGGACCCCAGGCATTGGAGTCAGGCTGCTTCAGGTTCTAGATCAACCACTTACCATCTGTGTATGACTTTGGGCAAGTTACTTATAAGCACTCCTTTCGCTTCAGTGATCTCATATTTAACAGTAGGGCCGATAGTGCCTGTTTCCGCAGACCGGCTGCAGGGTTTGGGGTGCTTGTCTGAACTTGGCCGTTAGTCCCTGCTGCGTTAACGGTGGTCACCGCTCCCCCTGCTGCTGGAACAGTGATTCCTGTGGTGGAAGCTGTTCATTTACAGTCTCTGTCTGAACACAGCCTTGCCGCACGTACCGTATTTCTCTGAGCTACTTCACTTCTAACTGAGCCACAGAGTGAAGGCACCTTTTGGCACTTAGATTCTCTGCTACGTTATTTCATTGTATCACGTTCCACATGGGCCTTCCTCAGCTGAGGGACTGGAAGCCTGTGGGGAAAGCAATCATTATACCTGCTTTGAAGCAAAACCAAACCAAATTCTCTTATATAGCCGGTGTCTATGCTGAGCGTTTCAGAGAGTCAGTTCTCCTTTCACTGAAACACGTTTTATCTACTTTAAGCAGGAGCCACAGCTGACCAGGCCCCTCGGGCCAATCCTCCCCTCCCCCTATCACCCATCCCCTCTGCCCACCACCCAGGGCTGAGAGGCGTGGGGAGGTCTCCAGCTGAGGGGCCCTGGGAAAATACAGATGCGTTTCCCAGACTGGGCCATCACATTCTAAGAGAGACCCCGGCTGTAGTGGGTTCCCCGGGCCATAAAGCCAGTGCGCCTGGTCCTGGCCGGCTCTCAGTCACAAGTACACATTGGTTTGATGGCCACATCCCACACCAGCTTGTTGAGTTCATCACAAAAGATGACAAATCTGATTGCCTTTTTGGATGTTTGTACAAATCCTCCTCTCATGCTTCCTGGACTTTTAGAATAGAATTAGAGGAAGATTAGCAGATACACACTACTGTATATAAAAGAGATGAACAACAAGGACCTACTGTAGAGCACAAGGAACTGTGTTCAATACCTTGTAATGGCCTATGATGAAAAAGAATATGAAAAATAAACAAGTAAATCAACCTAAAATTACCTCCCCTCCATGAAAAAAAAAAGTTTTTAAAAGAAAAAGAATATGAAGACAAATATATGTATGTCTGTGGACAACTGAAACACTGTGTTGCGCACCAGAAATGGACACATTGTAAACTGACTATACTTCAACTTTTTTTAAAGTGAAAAAAAATAAAATTAGAGTTATTACATTTACCTCTTCAGCTGTTTTCTTTAAGAAGGGAGAAAGCAAAGGGATTTACGCACTTAATGGAACATTTAGGAGCACATCACAGTCCTGCCACTCTTCTCTTATCGAAATGCCCGACTTTCTGACACTTACATTGAATGAGTTACTCACGATCGTACCTGCATTATTAATTTATAACTTAAAATAAATTAAAAGCCCTGGAAACTAAAGCACCCCCATTACAGGAACATCTCGTTAGAACCATTATGTGGAATATTTTGCTGTGTGTTTCTCTGGAGGAGGAGGAAATGGAAGTGAATGTTTTCAGTAATAGACTTTGTGTGCTCCACCAACAGAGCAGAGACAGCCTGTGAATATTTTATTATGATGAGTTGGGAGGATTGGGTCTTTTAAATGCTGTTGGTTATTTTTTAAGTGTTCGGTTTTATGAAAGGTAGATGAGGTTGGTGTGTTTAAGCCCAGCTCGGAGGGAGCCCTTGTTTCTTGCTGAAGATGTTTCCTCCCATGTCAGGAGCAGAGGGAACTGACAGCCTGGACTGAGAGGCATGCATTTTACAGAATCCTTTCTGGGGCCACTTGTGAGGCTTCGTAGATCTTCCCTGGAGAGGAGGGGTGGAGCTGTGTGAGCTTCTTGGCCAAACCTCCAGCCCTTGGGTGGGGGTGGGGGGAGCCCAGACCCTGGCGTCCCATGGCAGGCTGGCACCACGGAGGACTTGGGAACCTCCTGCAGCAGAGATGGGGAGATGCAGGACAGAGGTCCCTGCTCCTCCTACTGCCGTGCGGGGCTGCTGCCAGGACAGACTGTCCAGTCACCGACTACATCTCCCAGCCGTCCTTGGCATCTAAGTTGGGCCAGGTGACTTCCCCCTCTAAGTGGTATGTGTTGGCCAAAGCAGATAAGGACCAGATGGGCACTCCCCACCCTCCTCTAGGAAAGGTGCTCCCCCGACTGCCACACAGGGCCCCCAGGTTCCCAAAGTAGCAGAACCACAAACAGGAGAGTCGCCAGGTGGGTGACCACTACCTGTCTTCCAACAACACGAATCAGACTGAGCTTCTGTTGTGCTGAGCGTCTGAATCAGGACTCTGACGCGCAGCTAATATGCCATTTAGTGCAGACCCCATCCCCACCCCAACCCACAGGGCGGGAGCCCCTCTGAAAACCTACGCTCTCCACCACGAGCGCTTGGGCGTCCCACTACCCAAAAGTGCCCATGTGGCTTTTTGTTTTTAATTCTGAATAGAAGGAGAATTGTGACAGTGAGCCTGGACAGATAATGCCAACTTCTAAACACACAGACGGGGTCTCACCTGCATATCCCCAGCAGCCAGCCCAGGGCCTGGCGCAGGACGGTGCTGGTAGGAGGCGGGGCAGGCGGGCTGGGGAGAAGCTATCACGGGGGCGGCGTTGATATTGCCATCCTCGTGCTGACTGCCCGAGCGGGATGCTGAGACCAGCACGCAGAAGGCGTCCTTCAAGGGGGCAGCCCTTCGAAAGACAGCCCATCCTCACAACAGGCGGTTTCCCTCCCAGCAGGAATGATAAACAGACTCAATTCAGAAAGACCTCTTTCATTATAAAAACTGTTTTAGAAAGAAAATAAGTGTTGGACTTTCAGACTTTTTTTTGGCCATTAGTTCTGAAATGAGTTGACTCCAGTTCCACGGAGGACCCTTTGCACGTCTGGTTGAAGCCAGAGTAAAAGCCCATCCTCATGAAAGGTCAGTTTGGCCTTTTCATTGGCTCGAATTTTGCATTATTTTAAAACTACCTGCTCACTGCACCCCAGAAGAAAGGCATTTAGAGGACTCGTGCATTTAGGGTCTTAACTGACTTGTGGACATTTTAACCTGCTGTGGGGCTTGAGATTTTACATCTGTTCCCGATACATTACCATTTAACAGGCCACCCCCAACACCTAACGGCGTCAACACCCACGTCGTTATCCTCTGGGACTCTGGGTGGGGGGTGGGGATTCCGACGGGGCATCAGGGATGCATTTTCCCTGCTCTACCACGCCAGGAGCCTCCGCTGGGAAGATATGCTGGGTGGGGTAACTCGACAGCTGGGGCTACAGTCATCTGGCAGGTCTCCCCGCCATGTCTGGTGGTTGACGCCGGCTGTCACCTGCTGTGGCCTCCTCGGGTGGCGGGGCGTCCTCACAGCATGGTGGCCCAGGGGAGGCAGACTGCTTTCCTAACGGCTCAGTGCCCCAGTGGCGAGTGTCCCCATGGAAAGAGGCCTCGTTCCTTTTAGGACCTCGCCTCCGAAGCCTCCAGCGACATTTCCGCTGGACTTCTTCCATCAAGACAGTCACCAGCCCGCCCAGTTTCAGGGAGAACAGGGACCCCATCTCTCAGTTGGGGGAAGAGCTCGTGGGATGGGAGGTTTTTGTTGCCACCACCTCCGGAAAATACACAACATCCAGAGCAAATGTGGTTTGGGGGTGGGGGGGGCGGCAAGCTCACCTCTGTCAGAAGGAGGTGTTTCTGGGCTGCAGAAGGCAGGCAGGAGGCTTGGGGTTAGGAGGCAGAGGAGGACTGGCTCCTGGAAGGGGATTCTACCAGAGAAGCAGCAGGTCCTCAAGGAACCTCTGTCTGTCCTGGCCTGGGGAGACGTCAGAACCCTGACTTTCTCCTGAAGCCGGGGGACGTGCGCCTGACCAGCCTTCCAGCCCATCAGGACACCTGCGGGGTCTCAGTCAGCGTCTGCTCCAGCCCCTCCCCAGACTTCCACCGCTGCCTCCACCGTCTCCCTCCTTTGAGAATCAGGACTTTTCTCACTAAAGGAGAAAAATCATATCAGCCCAGATAGAGAAGGCTAATGAAGGCAACAGTGACTGATTCAGAGAGTGGAAAACTGCCTGGAGCTGCCAGACTCCAAGAGCAGATGCGGAATGTGTTTCCCACCCAGGTATCTCCCTGGTACCTTGGTCCGTACTGACTTTTCCCCTTCTAAGTACATGAATTCCTTTTATGCAAATAATATTCCAGGACTGTGGTGTTACGGGCCGCTGACAGCGCAGTCATTTACAACTCAAGTCAGGTCCTTTTATGCACTGAGCTGCCAGGAGACCCAGCGTTAACAAAAACCACACATAGGACAAAAACAGCCACTAGGATGGGTTACAGTGTGAATAGGAAATCGCTCAGAAGCGGCAAGGACAGCAGGACAGAATGTTTTGGTGGCTCTGGGGACCGGGAGCCTTTGTTGGCTGCCAGGTGTGGTCAAGGCAGGTGATAGAGGTGAGGGGCAAGGGAGACGGTGCGCTGTCCGAGGAGCTGGGGGTGGAGGGGCACAGGAGAAGTGACAGACCATGGCAGGATGTGATGGTCTCGAAGGATGGAAAACCACATCCAAGTCCAAGACTTGGCAGAGTCCATGGGGCTGGAAACCAAGGTGTGGAACCATATGGGTGGAGTGCAGGCACTAAGCAGATCCAAGGCTGAGTCCGCCGGCATAGTGGGTGCGACCTGCTGGAAACAAAAAAGAGAAAGAGACGGACGGAGAGGGAGAGAAATATAGCAAGAGTTTTAACCTTGGCTGTCTGATGAGTTGCTTTGTCGATTGGTTGGTTGGTTGGTTGGCTGGTTAGTTTTTGGTTTGGTGGTGTTTAGCAGAGAAATACTTTCTTCTAGTTAAAACAAAAAATCACAGGGGAAGTGCCACACAGAAAACGAGATTCATGAGGAACTGCTCTGTCTTCAGAAGACACTGATGGTTGTCCCACGTGCTTCTGTTCCTGATCAGATGCTGAGGCCTGCGATGCCGGTCTGTTCCCGCCAGAAGCATCACATCACAGCCCAGAAACCAAACTCTGTTCTTTGCTGCGGCTTAGGTGAACACGATGTCTTCCCCCACCCGCTGCCCTTCCGGAGGCAGGGACCCCCGCTCAGAGTGAAGTTCGGGTGCAAGGGCAAACCTCCGCTGTGCAGCCACAGTGGGGACTTCGCATACACGGGAGGTGTGTTCTAGGTCTCTTCTGATGCGATCTCTTGTTTGCACTTCTATCAGGAGGAGGGGAGAGTTGCTAGTTCTGTGGGTGAGGCTTAGGGAACTTATCCCGGGAAGCAAGCTGGTGGGTTAAGTCACAAGCCGCGCGTTACCCGCGGGGAGCCGCTGACCGCCAGGGTGCGCTGTGTCCTCCTGGGTGCGATCCTCTTGGGGGTGGCCGAGGCGGAGCCGGCGCGGGGAGGGCATCCTGTCCCACGCACACACTAGGGCTGCGGGGTCCTCTGTCTGCCGGCTCTGGTGGCTGCTCCTCCGAACAGGTTCACCTTCACTTGCAGGGACAGCCCCGTGCCTGTCACAGCTCCGGGCAGGAAGGCTTGCGTTCCTCCAGTTGGTACCCTCTGCCTCCTTATGTAGTTCTAGCTTCTTTGCTAGTTTTTTCCTCTATCCCACATAGAAGCTTCCATCCCTCTAATGAGGAAGAGGAATCGCTCCTTTCCTTTTCCTTCTCCCCAGCAGGGAGGCCAGCCGGCATGTGCACCTCACATCACTGGGGACCCTGCAGGAGGGAGCAGTGCCTCCCCCTTGCCTTGTGTGTCTGAGCAGATCCCTCTGGTTCTCACCTCTGGTGGTACATTTGGTGGGTGTCTCACTGGGGGCCCCTTGTTCACCCTTATCCAGGTACCATCTGGGTGTGCATTGTGGCATGGAGGTTGCAACCTCTTGGAGTCACCTGTCTGCTGTGGGTTGGGGCAGCGTGCCTTTGGGAAAGAGGGACTGGCTGCCCTGCCCCAAGGCAGGGCCTCTTTTTTTTTTTTTTTTTACTGGAAATGAAACTAGGCCCTGCAAATTATGAGGTTGTCCTCAGGGTAAATAAGCAACTTTTAATTTAAACGCTCTCTCCCAGGTCATAGTTCATAGGTGAACTTGACACGTCAGCACAGGTAGCTAAGTGTTATCACAGGGGTCCCCAGCAGAGTGGCTCAGGCAGGCTTGGGTGCCTATTGTCTTGAGCCTGCTTCCCGCAAAATGTGATCCGCAGAATGAGTAGCACGGGGTGTTAAACAGGCTTCTGTGGTCAGATGCATTGGTGAAATGCATCATGCTTTACTCCAGAACTTCTCAGTCTTGAAAGTGTTAGCACACACTGAGACCTTACAAGTGGCACATAACATGGGCTGTCTCCCAGCATAGCTAATTATCGAGCCCTTTTCCTGCTGAATGTAACACATTCTAGCATCTGAAAAAGCATGCTTTTGGAGATGATATTTAAGTAATTGTTCCAAATAGAAGAAGAAGAGATGGATGGAACCCCAATGTGAAAAGAGATGTAGTATGTGGCAGTTGGTGAGCCTGGTGGGTAGAAAAAAGAGCATTTGGTTGAGGCTGAAGCAGAGGCAGGGAGGAGGGTAGCTGGGTTCCCAGCAGAGCGAGGCCAGAGATGAATCCTGCTTTGTACAGATGACAGTGCCAGCAAACACCGGAGGGAACGCGCAAGAGCCATGGGGTATTCTTGACTACCGCTGGCCGCCTCGTGAAGCTAAACTTCAGTCCTCTGTGAAATCTTTGACCTTCTTTAGAACAGTTTCATTGCCCAAGAGGTAAAGGAAATAGTGAGGACTGGGGTTATTGAACCAATAAGGAGAAACAACTTAGTGGTGAAGGTTACAGGGACACAAGAGAAAGTGACCACGTCATCCTAAGGCTTGTGTCAGAGAAGCACACATCTGTGGGCGTGGAGAGATGGTCAATTAAGAGATCCTTTGAGTTTGGCCCTTTGGCCCTGTAGATGAGTAATGGGACGAACAGATAGAAAGTGTATGGAAGAAAAGAGCCCATTACAGGCTCACCCAAGACAACTTTAAATCCCTAGTAATAAACAGAACAAGGTTTTATGAGACCTCTATGGAGAAAACTTCAAAACACTTGAGATGCAACAACGTAAAAATGTCCATCCTCCCTACATTCATTTATGAGGATAATGGTATCCCAATTAAAATACCAAAATGGACATGAAAGCCCCGAAAAAACAAGAGCAGTGAGGGGAACTAGCTGTTCTAGAGGGGAAATGTGGTGGGAGGCCTCAGGAATGAAAGCGATGTGGCACACATTTAGACGGAAGATGGATCAAACATAACAGAACGTCCACAGGTTGACCTAAATACATAAAGAACTTTAGCTTTTGATGAATGTGATGTCTCACATAAGCGAAGGAAAGATGAACTGTTTAGTAAGTGATTTTGGGGCAACTGGTAAGCAATCTAGGAAAAAATTAATTTGGCTACTATAAGTCTAGATAAATTCCAAATGGAAGTTAATTGTAAGACCTAAAATTTTATGAGTGCTAGATAAAATATGAGATAATCCTCTTATTGCTTTTCTTTCATTACCTTTCTTACTGTATTCAAAGCCTAGAAATCATCAAAAAAGATTAACAAAATTATTAATTAAACTACATTTTTAAAAAAGTTTAAAGACTACCACTTGTCAAAAAAATAATAATCACCATAATAAGCTAAGTGAAAAAAAGGCTGACAAACTGGGAAAAATATTTCCAATTCATATAATAGACAAAGAGCTAAGCTCTCTAATAAATAAAGAGCTCCTACAAATCAATATAAAAATGACCAACAACTCAATAGAAAAATGTGCAAAGGATGTGACAAGTGGTTCATAGGAAAGGAAATGAAAATAGCTTATAAATGAACGGGAAAAAATGCTTAATCTCACCCATTAATGAGAGATATGCAAATTAAAACTTGTAATTTTTTTTTTTACCCTGTGATAGTAACAAAAAATAAACAAAATGAAGTTTTGATAATATGCTGTGTTCGCAAAGCTGTGAGAAGCAAGTGCTTTAGTGCATTGCTGGTGAGGTGTAAATTAGTAAACCATGTATAGAGCAATTGGTATAATTGTACTGAGCAAAACCACAAATCAAAGTATCCACTTTGGCCTAGGACTTGACGTCTGGAAATCTACATCACAGGATCTACAAGAAAGCACAGATCATGGAGTATAAACCAGGGAGCACTGCAGCGTTGTCTGCCGTTAGCTGAAGATTAGAAACAGCCCCAAATATTCATCAGTGGGAGACTGGCTAATGAGAGTATGGTGAATGCTATTCAGCCGTAAATAAAGATTAGGTGCATTCAGCCAGTGTCAGCTAAAGCTGTTTCCCATCTCATTTTGACCCATCTCCCACCTTTCTGACCTCACTTCCCACCCTCTACTCTTAAACACCAGTAAAATGCCATCATGGATGCTGAATGAACATGACACTTCGGAGGTCCATTTGACAATGTCTATTAAAGTTTTAAATGCCCATGAATCCACCCATTCCACTTCTAGGACACCTGTGGATACCTGTGTGTATAAGGTTGCTCACCAGGTGGTTTATAGCTTGGCTCCGGACTTTTGGGTCAATACTGGATGGCAGTCAGAAGACAGGTCCTGATGCGTTTAGTCTGGAACATTAGCTTCCCAGTGGTGACAAGAGGATGCCCAGAGTGTCAAAATCCTCTCATGGTGACAGCCAGGAGATCTCTCGTGAGGATAGTCTGTTTGCCCTAAATGACTGAAGAAATTTACTAAAGAAAAATTATCTGGAAAAAATAGTTTTTTACTTTAAAAAACTGAGCTAAAAAAGCAAAAGGCTAGTAGAGACAGGAAAGCATGTAGTATATGGTTGTTTTAAAATATACCCTCAAATTCTTTGATGGTCTTCCCTCAAGACATGGACCTTGATTTTCTCCCCTTCAGTATGGGTTGGACGTAGTGACTCTTCTGATGAATAGTATATGGTGGGGGTGATGGTGGATGACTAGGTCCTCGGAGACACTGTGGCATCTTACTTGCTTTCTCTTGGAGTGTGTGCTCTGGGGGAGTTCTGCTGCCCTTTGGTGGGAACACTCAGGTAGCCTGTAGAGAAAACTCCTTACTGAGGGTTTGAGGCCTCCTGCCAGCCCCTGCTGACATCTTAACAGCTATTACATGAGAGACTCTGAACCAGAAACACCCACTGAAACACAAATTCCTGACTCTCAGAAATTGTAAAATGATAAATGCATTTTCGTTTAAGCTGCCAAGTTTGGGGGAGGGGTGTGATTTGTTATGCAGCAATAGCTATCCAATACAAAGAGGGAAAAGCAGTTTGTGGTTAATATAGATGACTGTTCCCACCATCCCAGGCTCAGAGAATGACTTTTTAAAGCCCCATTATCAAGACTCTGTGTCATACATTTCTATTGCACCAAGAAATATCATTACTATGGTTGAAGTTGGCTATTAGTTTCTTTCGTGTTATTTGTTATAATAGAATAATATGAAGAAATTTAAGTTATAAGAATCTTCTGATGCTTTTCAAATAGCACTTGATTGTCCTATATTTTACCTGAAATTTTTATGTCTTGTACTTCATCACCAAAAAGATGTGCTTTTGAAATTTTGCATACAATTCCGTGTGAAACTTCGTCAATATAAATAAACTCAAAGCTTTAGCAAGTGAATAAATGAACAGCAGTAGCATATGCAATGACAAAGGAAGATCTCCAAGAAATGTTGTTCAATGAAAAAGAAAAGTGTACTACTGTTTGTATTTTAAAAAAATACTAAAAAGAAGAAAGACAAAAGAATAGTTATTTGTACTTCATTAATATGCGTTTAGAAATTTCTGGAAGGATTAGCAATAAACTAAAAACTAGTTACCTAACAGTGGGATTGGAACAGAGAAAATGGTTGACTGCATGATGTAGTCAAAAAGAAATACATAGTTTTTTTAATTAAACAAATTCAAAAAGCGAGGGGCACCCAGAACTTCAGTATGACTACCCAGGTTCTTCTCTGATGAGCTCAGGGGGTTTTATTTGAGATTTGCAAACATTAGCTACTATGTATAAAAATAGATTTTAAAAAGGTTTCTTCTGTACAGCACAGGGAACTATATTCAATATCTTGTAAAAACCTTTAATGAAAAAGAATATGAAGACAAATATATGTATGTATATGCATGATTGGGACATTGTGCTGTACACCAGAGATTGACACATTGTAACTGACTATATTTCAATTTAAAAAAAAGACAAATAAAAACTTCTCTTAAAAAAAAAAAAAAAAGGTACATACAGATAATAGGAGAGGCACGTAACCAAGGCTGGATGCCTAGTAAAGGCAGGAATAACTCCCGGGATGAGCTGGCCTTGTGGAAGATGCCCAGAGCGAGGACATTTTTGGTTGTTTGCAGTGAAAACGTAACAAGAAAGGCTAACGCCACCACTCCCAGGGGAAGATGGCAGACTGCTCCTTGGCGACAGACAGCAAGGAGAGTTGCTCCCTGGTTATGACCCTTTGACCCTCTGAGCTTGCCTCATTTCCAAAGCCAGGGAAAGTCTGTTACGACTTGGAGCAATCCTGCCGAGTTCACCAGGCACTCAGGTTATTTGCTCCTGTGTGGCTGTCTGGGTTCCTTGTCTTCTGACAAAATTGGCCCTGGTTGTTTGGGGGTTATTTTGGAGTTTTTTGCTTTGTGCTCTTTTTTTTTTTTTTTTTTTTTGCTTATAACCTGGGAGCACTGTGCTTGGCTAGACCATCTTCCTGACTCTCCCCTTTATGCTTGCTCTTGGCTCCTTCAGAATGTGCTCTAACTCTATGTGTCCTTGAGTAGCGTTTACACTCTCCTCTAGTCTCAAAACTCATTCTGGAACTCACTTTAGCCTGCAGCCAGCTGCACTAGACCCGCTAAATCAGCCAAGAATGCTCCCGCCAGGCCTTGGCACTAGCAGTGCAGATGTGGGCTTCGCTCTTTGGGTACCAAACCATTGGAGAGATGCGTCGCTATCTTCTCCAGTCCAAGAAGGATAATCTTCAAATAGAATAAGGAAAATGAAGGGCAAACTTCACCAAGAAGCAGTTAACATCTCCGAAAGGAGACGAGGTTGAAGTGCACTTGGGCACTGAGTAGTGTCAAGTCTTCAAGTCCAGGTTAATTCTATCCCAGGGGAACAAAAATGCTTGCAAACACGACTGTGAAAGATGTTATAAGAAAAGCAAGGATTGTGGAGAATAGTTTCTCCGTTTTTCAAATGGTGGGAAAATATATTCTCCACCAAGTAGGCACAACGTGGACTCCCAGTAAAACTCGTGAATGAGTTATTAAACAGGGTGTGAGCGCTGAACAAAGAAATGCGTAACTAGAAGCCGGGATGATTTGTTTATAAAAATATGCCAGATTAGCTGGGAAATCTTTGTCAGCTTGTTTCGGTTGACCATTGTCAACCTGGAGGGAGATAGTCAATGTTCAACACCTTTGAACTGTCCTAGGCAACACTTTCGTCAGTAACTAAGATGTGCAAGGGAGTAAAGGGCTATGTGATCCCATTATTATGCTGTTTAACATAAAGCATTTTGAAAAATCATAACTAATTAAAACTTCTACTTTGTGAAAGACACTGGTAAGAGAATGAAAAGACTAAGCCACAGACTGGGAGGAAATATTTGCCAAACGTCTGACAAAGAACTGGTATCCAAAATGTAAAACTTTTACAACTCAGCAATAGGACCACCTCACCACACCTATTAGGGCGGCTGCTCTCAAAAACCCAGAAAATAACAAGTGTTGACAAGGATGTGAGCAAATGGAACCCTTGTTCACTGTTAGTGGGAGTGTAAATGGTACAGTCACTGTGGAAAATGGTATGATGGTACCCTAAAAATAAAATTACTGTATCACCCATCAATTCTCCTTTTGGGCATATACCCAAGAGAATTAAAAACAAGATCTCAAAGAGATATGAATACTCATTTTCACAGCAGTGTTATTCACAGTAGCCAAGAGGTGGAAGCATTTCACATGTCTCTTGATGAATGAATGGATAAGGAAAATGTGGTTTATATGTACAGTGGAATGTTATTCAGCCTTAAAAGGAAAGAAATTCTGACATATTTTACAACATGAATGAACTTTGAGGACATTATTCTAAGGGAAATAAGCCAATCACAAAAGACAAAGACAGTGTGATTCCATTTATATTAGGTGCTTAGAGTAGTCAAAATCATGGAGACAGAAGGTAGAATGTTGGTTGCCAGGGGCTAGGGGAAAGGGGAAATGAGGAGTTACTATTTCATGGATACAGAATTTTAGTTTTACAAGATGAAAGATCTATAAAGATGAATGGCTGAAGTGTTCACTTAGAACAGTTAATATGTTAAATTTTACGCCATGGGTATTTTATTACCACAATGAAAAACAAATTGAAGCAGCAGGAAAAAACAATAGAAAACTACAACTTAAAAATGGGCAAAATACACGAACAGACACCTCACTAAAGAAGATATACAGATGGCAGATAAGTATATGAAAAAGCGCTCCACATCATATCATCGTGGAATTGCAAATTAAAACAACAGTAAGATATCACTTCCCACCTATTAGAGTTGCTAAGATTCAAAACACCGACATCGCCAAATGCTGATGAGGACGTGGAGGTACAGGAACTCTCATTCACTGCGGGTGAAAGTGCAAAATAGTACAGCCACTTTGGAAGGCAGTTTGGTGGTTTCTTATGAAACCAAACATACGCTCACAGTATGATTCAGCAGTTGCACTCTTTGGTGTTTACTCATAAGATGAAAACTCACGTCCACACAACAGCCTCCACAGAGATGTTTATAACAGTTTCATTCACCATTGCCAAAATGTGGAAGCCGCCGAGATGTCTTGGAAAGGCAGGAAGGAACCTTGAATGCACACTGCTGAGTGAAAAAAGCCCATCTGAAAGGCTGTATACCGTGATTCCAACTATATGACATTCTAGAAAAGGCAAAACTATAGATACAGTAAAAACCAGATCAGCGATGGGGGGGGGGGGGACGGCAGTTAGAGCAGCGGAACTGTTTTGTGCGATGCTGTGACGATGGATACATGACATTATGCATTTGTAGCAACCGAAAACAAACACAGAAAGATCTGCACGACACAAAGAATGAACCCTAGCTTAAACTATAGACTTTAGGTAATAATAATGTATCAGTACTTGTTCACCAGCTGTAACAGGTACACTTCCAATGCAAGAGGGGGTAGAATATATGGGAGCTCTCCGGACTTTCTGCTCAATTTCTCTGTAAACCTAAAACTGCTCTAAAAAAATAAGGTCAGTTTATTTTATAAATGTCAAAATTAAAAGTAGAAAAAGTATTTGACTGGGAGCTTTTCCGAAAATAAAACTGAGAATTAAGAAAATAGGCCCTTTTAAAATTTAGTTTCTAGGGGGAGAGCGTAGCTCAAGAGGTAAGAGTGCATGCTTCGCATGCATGAGGTTCTGGGTTCAATCCCCAGCACCTCCATTATAAAAAGAACGAAATAAATAAACCTAATTACCAAATTTTAGTTTATAAATACAACTGTGAATTCTTAGAAAGAATAAAAAAGTGCATCAAGTAACTTTTTCGGGTGATGAAAATGTTCTGTCTTGAGAGTAATAGTAACATGGTTGTATAAATGAATCAAAACTCATGGATTTTTATGCCTTAAAATTCATCCATTTTATTGTATGTAAATTATACCTTAATGAAGAATTTTTTCTAAGTGAGGTGAGTGACCTGGGGATGTCATTTTTATGCCAAAATTGTGTGAAAGCACAAAACACAGTCCTTCACTTTGTACTTGACTTTTACTGCATGATTCTAAAGAGAATTATTTTTACAAGAGCTTTATCAGTTTTTTTCCAAGTCTCCTTTAAATACTTTAATATTTAGACCATTCTCTTTTAAACCCTCTTTGAAGTCATCATCCTTGTTAAATGTCTCTTCTTTAGTTGCTAAGTCTTCTAAATCTGCTGCCCTCCCTTGGTCCATGGTTCAGTGTGTGACTTGATTTGCTCTCCAAAATCAGTGTCGTGGACGACTGGTTTGTTTTGTTTTGGGGTTTTTTTGGGCACAAAATTTGCTGTACCCTTTGCAACTCGGCCAAAGAAGATGGACAAGGATGTTCAATCAAAGGATAAGCATAGATGGTAGTGTTGACTAGGGAAAGATATTTGAGTAGGAAGTACTTTTACATTGCATTAGACTTGGTTCACTAGGGAAGACTTTCACATTAAGATGATTTTTTGCTTTCCTTTATGACTTTGTAACTGCAGACTGCAATAATAAAGGTGTGAGAATGCCTTGGAGAAACTGGATGCATTTTTTAAAATCAAATAATGTAGATGAAACCAAGCTGAATGAATGGGTAAAACAGTGAATTGCTCTATCGGGATTCGGAAAGATATTGACAAAATGGGAAGGATCAGCCTAAACCAGCAAGGGGAGGTTTAACACACGTTTCCCATTTAAGTTAAGAGGCTAATTTCAAACGATGAGCGTAGATTTACCTGTGGCTGGTCGCACCGGTGCTTACAGGACAAGTCTTAGTTTTAGGTCTTGTCCAGATCAGGCAAGCCAGTAGGATTAGACAGCTCTACAAGGAGCTAATTCTCGTCTGTGTTAATTAAACTACAGCAACATCATGCTTTTTAATACCGGTTACTGTTCCTCAGCAACTCTCAGAGTTCAGTGTTGGACAGTCACCCAGGGAGCTGGTTAAAATGCTGATTCCGAGGCTTCTTGTCTACCTGGCCTTATTCTCTCAACCAGGAGTGGATCTGGGACTCGTAATTTATAAGACATGCCCCAGGTGAGTCCACAGTTTCTGAGAGGATGCTGTGTGGATTCAGAAGTGAAAACCTGCCCCTCTGATCTTCTTCAATATGTTCTCACTTAAAGAGGAAAAAACCGAGTCTACCAGTTCAGACCAAAGGAGTGAAATTTTGCTCTGTAATTCAGAAATGAATGCAGTGATAACCATCTGGAATTAAGGTCAAAGTCACTCAGGGAGTCTGAGGCGTGCACTCTGTCAGTCTGCTCGGGGTCCCCGAGAGCCCCCTGGAGGGAGGCTTCACTGTTGGATTCCAGCATCCTCCTTTTCAGGTTGAGAGTGGTGAAGACTGTCTAGGCTAGGCTAGCTGGAATGAAATTCTGGTGTCGGGCTTGGGATATGGAATTCAAATGTCTGAGTACCAGGGGTCACTGGAAGAACCTCTGGAGTCCCTTTTTCACCTACTGAGATGGGAAAACACATCATCGTAACACAGTGAGGCTAACATGAGGATTAGCCAAGATGAGTCATTTCGCGGGTGAGCACGTAGCTCACGGGAGAAGCCAGCAAACAACGTTAGTCCCTCCCCCCTCCTCCACTCCCCCCCCCCCCCCCGCCACCGGCATTAACCAGGAGCAGCAGGATGGTGCTTGGCTGGACCTCTCTGCTCCCTCATTTTAGCCCCAGGTACACACAACAGGGGGCCCATTAGAGGGAAGAAGTTACAAATCAAAACATCAGTAGAGACACCTTTTCTTTTATCTTTGTTTTTTTTTTTTTTTTACATGAGACCAAACCAGAAAAACAAAGCTTTATGGACTGAAATTCTTTTTCTCTTAAAAATGAGAATAATTTTATTAAGTAAAGTTTGGGCAAACACAGTGGCAGCAAGGGCTTGCTGCTGGCAGATGGGCCAGGCTGCCTCCCACACCCTCTTCTGGGCAGGAGGAGGCTGTGGCCAACCTAGAATCCTGGAGGTCACCCTCCTGCTGGGGATGAGGTGGTATTGTCTGGGGACACCGTTGTACCTCCCCTGAAGGAGATACATGGATAAGGAAACTGAGAAAAATTAAAGGATTTAAATGGTGTCAGAGGGCCAGCAGGTCAAAGACTCAAATCTGGGTGTGTGGGCAAGAAATCCTATGCCTTTATGTCCTCATGAGATTGACATCTCCGCCCTCTACGTCTCCCCCAGGACTATCACTGGCTAGGTAAAGAGGAGGCTCTTGGTGTTCAACAGGTATTTACTTAGAACTTGCTATGTGCCAAGCTCGGTGTTGAGAGCCAGAAGGTACAATGATGACTAAGACATAGCCTGAACTCTCCAGGCACCCTCTAGTGGGCTGGCAAAGGGGCGGACCTGCTGTGGCACTGACTGGGGGGATATCTGAGCAAGGCATTTACTCTTCTGAGCCTTAGTTTCCTCACCTGGGAGATGGGGTTGATAAGACTGACCTGACAGGGTGGTTTGCTATGACTATACGAAATAATTTGAGAATCAATGCGCTAATGAAAAGTGCACGTGAAAACCCTAGCCCGGGCCCTGGCGTGGGCTTGGCACTCGAGAAATGGTGGTGGTGACCATGGTGGCAGCTTTCAGGTCTGGCTCTTCTTCAGGAGAAGGAAACAGCCCCCCTTCCTTTCAGGAGAGCTATCCTCTTTGCCCCCCTTCCTGGTCCTGGGGAGTCCCCTGGCATCTGATTGTGGCAGAATCAGGCCTGGACGTGCCAGATTGGAGCCTCTCTCGTGCCCATCCCACATGACAGCTTCAGAATGACACACAGCTGGGCCCGGAATGGGGTTCCGGTTTTGGCCTCAGGGCAGTTGCCGAGGCACAGAGCTCTGGTCCCTGCTGTCTCCTCTTGCACCCCCGCCCACTCCCAGGTGGGGGGTTGCTGGAACTCGGTCTACTTTAGGGAAACAGGACTGTTTGTGTTCTCGCATTCGGTTAGCCAGAGAGAGCTGAGTTTTTGTTGGGCTGACAGCTATTTGGCCTTGGGACAGGAGCAGCCTGTGTGCGTGTCCAGGTTGTCACAGTTCTGGGTTAGGGTTCTTATTTGGAGCAGGTGTGGCCCTGGTCACGGGGCTCTGTGTTTGGTTACCTTGCCAGTGGGGTCACACACACACACACACACACAAAATTGCTGATAAAAGCAGAGAGCTGCTATGTACAGGAACTCAAACGAGGGAATCTGTTACGCCTGCTTACCTCACAGGGGGTGTCGGGTGAGACCAGGGAAGCTCTGTGCAAGAGAGGGATAGACAGAGAGAAGCACAGAGGGAGAATCTGGGAGCTGTGGACGAGGAGGCAGGGAAGATTTGGTTGTTTTGGGAGCCAGAAGCAGGAGTGCTTAGACGCGAGAAGAATTTTAAAAGAAGAAGATTCAAGAGAGCTTGGGAGGATTTTAAAGGAAAACAGACATTTCTAATGAGAATTTGTATTCTTATAACATCAGTGTTGGGTGTGCAAAATAAGCCCATCTCTCCGACCTCCCTTAAGCAGAATGTGTCCCGCTCCCTCCGTGTTCCGTTGCTGGGGAGGGGAGCAGGCAGTGTTCTGAGCCATGGTTGAGGGTTGCGTGGTCCCTGAAGCAGCGGCGTCTGCACCACTGGGGAGCTTTGTAGAAATGCACGTGCTCAGGCCCCACCCCAGACCTCCTGAATCTGAACCTCCGGGTTTGGGGCCCAGCAGTGGATGTTTTCACACACTGTCTGGTTGGTCGTAATGCAGAGTAAAGTTTGAGAAGCGCTGGTGTCTGACGGAGGCAGCACGTAGCGATCGCCAACACCTGTGTTGCGCTGGTACCACTCAGCGGGCAGGGACAGGGATGCTGCACCCCGGCTGGCCTCAGAATCGCCATAGGGGCTTTGATGAGTCCACCCCGGACCAATTAAGCCAGGAGCTTTGTGGGGAGGACCGGGCAGCCCTCCAGGTGATTTCCTTGTGTCCTGATCTAGTGTCAGGGAAAACAGAGTCTCCAGATAAAGTTAGAAATTTCAACCCCGAATACAGGGAATGGATGTC
This sequence comes from Camelus dromedarius, assembly GCF_036321535.1. Classification (NCBI taxonomy): domain Eukaryota; kingdom Metazoa; phylum Chordata; class Mammalia; order Artiodactyla; family Camelidae; genus Camelus; species Camelus dromedarius. The sequence continues at coordinate 8,608,291 of NC_087443.1, forward strand.
ACCAAGCCTTAGGCAGCTGTTGCTGGAGTGTACAGCCAGACTCCCAGCCGTTTTTGGGGAACCAAGTCAAAAAATTCACTCCACACAGAGAACCAGACTCTCTTGGGCAGACTCCGTAAGACTTGGCTTTGTGTTAAAAGAAAATAATAGATGTGTGTTTTGAATTATAAAAGCCTGTTTCATTCCAAAATAATAATAGACTAGAATAAAAGAAAAAAATCAAATGTAATTCAAGCACAACCATTACTATCACTTTGATGGGTTTCCTGACATGTCTTCATTTGCATATGTTAATATAGCAGAGATGAGAGGTCAAATTTTGCATCCTGATTTTTGCTTTGAACAGTATTTTTTTTTGGTGGTGCTACAGTCTTCATAGTAATCGTTTGAATGCCTGCAGGATGTTGGTATACAGTTTCTAAGTAATATATCATAATGGTTTGAAAGCCAGTTTCTTTCACAATGTGTGGAAAGAGCCCAGTAATGGAGCTGCATTTGGCCGATCCAGCTCCCGCTGCTGTTAAGGGGTCCTGGGGGTAGATGCCCCCACCTGCTCCATCATCGCCAGGAGCCCTGCTCTTTCTGTAGCTCTCAGCACCCGAGCTCCTTTCTGTAGCTCCAAACTTCCAGCTACACCAATTATTTACATGCAGATTCTCTCCTTCCTGATGCCTGTGGCCAAAGGCCAGGTATTTATGTTCAGAGGAAATTTTTAAACACTTTATTCTGAACCACTTCAAACATTTACAAAGACTGCAGAATAGTCCAGGGACCTCTCCGTGGACTCCTATATCCAACTTCAACAATTATGAACTCATGGCCAGTCATGTCTCCTGTTTCCCTACCCCTACTTGTTCCTGTGTTATTTTGAAATGAACCCCAGCAGCCAGCGTATCATCTCATGCATAAAGAACTTGGGAGCATCTGGTACAGTCTTGAGTTACTAGTGTGTACTCTCTCTTCTGGGATGTGTGAGGGAGGGGCCTCTGCTGTGCTCACTGCCACATCCCAGAACCTAGAATGCTGCCTGGCAGAGAATTGACACTTGATTGTTTTTTTTCAACAGTAGTAAAGTACACGTGATGTCAAGTTGACCTCTTAACCATTTCTCGCTGTACAGTTCGAAGGCATTAAGTACTTCACACTGTTGTGCAACCATCACCACCGTCTGCCTCCAGGACTTTTTCATCCTCCCCAACCGGAACTCTTGCCCCATTAAAGCAACAGCATCCCACCCCACACCTCCCACAAGCCCCTGGAAAGCACCATTCCGCTGTCTGCTTCTCTGTGTCTGATTATTCCAGATGCTTCATACAGCACCTGTCTTTCTATGACTGACTTGTTTCACTTAGCATCATGCCTCTTGTGTGACTTGTGACGCCACGCAGCACTGTGCAGAATCAGCGTTAGTCCTCAAGGTTCATCGTGTTGTCATATGTCAGAACTGCCTTCCTTTTCTAAGACTGAATAATATTCCGCTGTGTGTACGTATCACGTTTTGTGTACCCACTCGTCCATCAGTGGGCACTTGGGTTGCTTCCGCCTCTTGGCTATTGGGAATAATGCTGCTATGAATACGGTTGTTCACATACTCCTTTGAGACCCTGATTTCGAGTCTTTTGAGTATATATACCCAGAAGTGGGATTGCTGGATCATACGATGATTCTACTTTTAATTTTTAGAGGAACCATCCTACTCTTTTGCACAGCGGCCGCACATTCTGGAGGTGCGTGCTGGCCCAGCCTTCCTAATCGTGACAGAAGGTCCTCCCAGGCTGCGGCCAGAAGAGAGGCTCCCTGGGAGTGAGAAGTCTGGTTTTGGTCTCACTCTTGAAGGATGTTCTGTGTAACAACTATCAAGGCCAAATGGGGATGAGGCCTGCCTGGTTCAGGGTCGTGTGAAGGTGGGAGGCAGGTGTCATGGCAGTCCAGGGGAGGGGGTCTGGATAAATCGCTCAAAAATGCTATCATCATGCTTATGGGAGGGTTAGCATTTAGCTACGCCAGCTCCATGCAGGTTGTGAAATGGGGAAATGTGGCCCCTTTTTAGGGAAGAAGGGTCCTTCTCTCCAGCAGCACAGCTCGGACAGCAGGACAGTTTGCTGTAAGCAGTAGCCTGTGCGTGTCCTTCTTGGATTCTTTGTACCACTGGGATTCCATTGCGAGATTCAAATCATAGGCTTCCTGGAATATTAGGAGACGAGCTGTAAATTTTAAGATGTGGGGAAACATGAGTGGGCGCCGTCCACCGAGTGACTCCTGCACTTGCCGCTGAGAGGGATTTTCTGTCTAGGTTTCTCTCTGCTGTTGGGAAGGGGTCCCGGACAGACACAGGGCTGAGAAGAGGAGCGGCTATGTAGTACCATGTACAGAGCACCAACAGGGTGATGAGTCACTCATTATTCTTATCAGATATTAAAAAAAAATAAAGTTATTGAAATACTGGGCACTGAAATCTTGTGAAACTGAAAATGTCTAGCGTCTGGTCTTACTGATTAAGGCACTCGTCCCTGGGGTTATTAGTAAATGTCTCACCTTCTCTGGTTCAGAGCTCCTTCCTTTTGCAAAACAGAAATAATGCCTTCTTCTTTACTCTTTTATTTTACAGGTGCTTGTGAGGTCCTTTGAGACTCATAAAAAATGCTATTAAAAGTAAAGGGTGTTATTTAAAATAAAAATCTGGCCTGAAGCAAAAATCTCATTCATCAGAGATTCGAGTCTCAAGCTCCATCATAGCGTTATTAGACTTTGCTTGCAAAGAAAAACTTAAAAATCACCAATGAATCAATCCGATGTCAATGTCCCAGTGAATACTGGTAATACCTTGGCCATTGATTAATTCAGTGGTTGAGCTCTACTCAGTAAATGAGTGAGGACCTCAAGCAGAGAGTGATAAACCCATTGTACTTGTGGATCGTTGGCTGGCCATCCAATTGGAATATTCTTTTTTTTTTTTTAATTTTTAACACTATTTGTAGGGGGAGACAATTAGGTTTATTTATTTATTTATTATTTATTTAATGGAGGGACTGGGGGGACCTTGGGGCATGCTAGGCACGCACTCTACCACTGAGCTCTACCCTCCCCCGTCCCAATTGGAATAGTCTAAAACTGTGTGTGCTTGCCAGAGTGTGGGAAGGAGGATGATGAGAGAGCGGTGGATCACTGTCAACGAAACTTTTCAAAGATGGAAAATAGAACACAAAGGGGTTCCAGAGGCAGAGCAGCTCACCCCAACCTCAGTCTGCCAGCTCAGAAAGGTTAAGGAGCAGCACGTCAAGGACGCCGCCAGCACTGCTTTTGCACACATAGTTGTCGGAGCACTGTTCCACCTGCGACCTCTCTATTTGTGGTCCTCCCCGGCCTTGGAAGCTGTCCTGAGACAGAGTGGGCTGGAGGGTAGGGTGAGGGTGGGGTGCGAGCGTTGGCGCCTCCAGCCACCATCAGATGGACTGCGAAGGTGGTCAGGAGACGCGTGTGGGGCTGGCCTGGCGCCCTTAGGGTCTCCTCCACCCGAGAGTCTGTGTCCTGGGACTTCATCGGAGCCTTACCGCTCTTTCTGACGATGTGTGAAGGCAGTGTCGGATCTTTCTTAAACCCCATGTGTTTTCCCACCCTCCTCCCCTGTTACAGCGGTGACCGCTCCTGGGTGCATTTGCTTTCCAAAATGAAACGTTGCCTGGTTCCGTGTGCTGTCGTGGTGGGACCTGAGTGCCTGCCCCTGTTTGTGGTTTCTCTGGCCTGGTGGCTGCCTCTCTCTGCCTGCGTGGACAACAGGGATGCTGCCCCTGGTGAGCCACAGGAGTCAGAACAGCCCCAGAAGTATCAAAAGGACTTTAAAGTCCTCATAGGATGCGCGCCACCCTGGGATTCATTAACAAGAAGAGGCTGAGTCTAGAAGTGCCTGCGGGGTCAGCACATCCCAGGACCTCTCTGGCTTTCCCCGCAGCCTCCTCCTCCTGTTCCCCAGCCCACCGTTTCATCATGTGACTCTTACGTTCTCGCCTGATACCTCCTGCATCCTAGGCATTTACCAGTATCGGCTCCCGCTGGCTGTCCTTGCCTGTTTTTCTGTAGATGAACCTCCCTCCTTCAATGCATTGATTTTTATTTGACTCATTCCCAAAGCCAGACATCTGCCTTCCCCTATGTCTTTACTTATTTTTCCTTCTCTTCTTGTGGGCAGTTGCCTGTGAGACTTCAGAGTGTCGGCGATAGATTCGTTCGACTCACCCTTTATCAGTGATGCCAACACAGGCGTGAGTGAGTGGTCAACTGTGACACAGATTATAAATGGCACAGGGCTTCGGGACAGGGCACAGTGAAGGCTGGAGGGGCTGGGAACGCTTTCAGAAGGGTTGCTGCGGTAATTCACGCACAAAGTGATGAGAGTCTGGAATCAGGTAGGAATGGGTCATGGAGATATTTGAAAGCACACATGGGGCCTTGGTGAAGGATGGCAAATTAATGAAATGACATCCAGAGCAGCTGGAGATGTGGGAGGAAGTACTGGGAAGCCCTGTACCCCCGGGGTGCCAGGAAACGGCTCCAGGAGGCGTCCAAGTCCAGGAGGAGGTCAGACTGACCCGTAGAGAGAGCTTGAGCCTCTCTCATTGCGTTTAGAAACATTTGTGTACAAAATAAGCCGTACTCTAGGACATAGCATTTTGATTTAAAATGTATTCAGTGGGAGAGGGTATAGCTCAAGTGGTAGAGCGCACGCTTAGCATGCAGGAAGTCCTGGGTTCGATCCCCAGTGCCTCCTCTAAAAATAAATTAATAAACCTAGTTAACTCCCTCTCCCTCCTAAAAAAGCAAAATGAATAAATAAGGTGTATCCGTATATATTGAAGCCCATTTAAAAAAAAAAAAAAGCAGAAATGAAACAAGTAACTTATGATATAGCTCAGCTCCTAGACTTGTTGGCAGTAAAATCTTGAGAGTTCTCGGGGGAATATTGTCTCTAATTAAAGGTGTCCTGTTGGAGTCTCTGGGCTGTTAGAAGTCTTAATAAAGGCTTAATATGAACCGTAACACATAGAGGCACTAGTGTAGGAATCAGGGAAAATGGGAGTAGACGCAAAAAAGACGTGGTCTGGTGTTCCCGGGGAAATCTGGCTCCGTTTAGGAAAACAACTACACATAGATAACATAAAACAAATACATATAGATACATAAAAAGAAACCCGAGAAACTTCACAGGAGACACAGCACGTAATCAGTCGCCAAGTGAGATAAACAGGCAGTCATTTCAGGAGAGGGAGCAAGCGGGCGAACGAGCCCAGGCAGGTGTGACTGTCGGTGACCCGGCATCTCCAGCCCCAAAGGGAAGGGCCGGCAGAGCCCAGCAGGTGTGCGGGCAGCGTCCACAGAGGAGGAAGAACCCCCTGGCTGGCGGCTTTGCCTCTAGTCGGCGTCTGTCTTCTCCTCGCCAACATTAACCTTCAGTGCTGCAGACAGAACGAAGAATTCCGCACTTCACATCTCATTAGTTCAGTAAGGTTCCAATTTCATGTCCTGAAATTTCTCATGTTATGTCACTCCCAGTTAAGGGGGCACAGATTCTTTTTTCAGTATTGCAGAGACAGACGAGTGTTCAAAACTCCTGCGGCAGGTGGCTCCGTGAGACCGGTCGTAGTCCCTGATTTGGCATTTTATTGCTCTGTCTTTACAGTCGATTAAGGGGAGCACTTCTATACAGCAGAAACCAGGAACAGTTGTCATACAAATGGTCTAAGTCTCTTCTATTCCAGAAACACTGAAACACAGCGCATATTCCAGGGCCTCAGGCCCGACCTGGCCGTGGACCAGAGCTAAGCCCTCCAGGCCTGTCTGGCCTTCCTGGTCTGCAGTGAGACGTGCCCACCAGAATCTGCAGGGGCTCAGAACAGAGACCCCGGGCGGAGGAGACAGCCCACCGTGGTGCCCTGGGGGCGGCCGGGAGCCCTCCCAACGTCTCTGTGGGCCTTTGTCTCCACTCTGCCTGAGGCACGTTATGCAAAGAGCCTGACGTTACAGTTTATCAAATGTTCTTTCTAACCAACTCAGTGGTCAGCTCCATGAAGACAGGACCCCGTTCCCATTGATTGGTCTGTATATATATACCATGAGCGTCTGCGACAGGAGATCATTAAATACGAACAGGCCGGGGTGGACACGGAACCCCGAGCAGGACTTGCCCCCAGACACATCATAACAGCTCTCCTTTTAGAAGATTCATTCCTGAGGCGGGTCACTTTCCGTGTCTTTGTTTTATATCGGCTTGCAGGCCTGGAGGAAGCCCACGGAGAAGAGAAAAGCTTCGCGCAGAGTAATAGGTAGGAATTCTACTCGACTTAAATGAAAAGTGAGGTCAAATCTTGCTTTGGATGTTAGTGGACTCCAGCGAGGGGCCTGTAATGAATGGCAGTTGGTGCCCACAGAGGCCGACATCTGGCCACCTGCCACCAACATCAACGGTGAAGGCAGGTGGGAAAGGGGCCCATGCAGAACTTTCCCACTTGTCTCCCCCATGCTGGGCTCTGAACATCGGTGACTTAAAATAGCAGTTGCTTAAGAGGAAAAGGAGAAAGACCAGAACCTTTTAAGGTCTACATCCATAAAACAAACCATGACTCCCAGATTTTTCCAGTGTGGCCAATATTGCATGCATATTGAATGCATTTTTTTTTAGCATTTTTTTGTTGAGTTATAATCATTTTACAATGTTGTGTCAAATTCCAGTGTAGAGCACCATTTTTCAGTTATACATGAACATATATATATTCATTGTCACATTTTTTTCTCTGTGAGAATGCATGTTTTAAATATTGAATAAATTCATTATCAGCAAGAAAAAAAAAAAAAGCCCCGTTCAGTGCAGGAACGTATCCCACACGGTGTGCCTTGCACCACCCCTGGGGCTGCGAGCTTGGTCAGAGCGCCCGCCCGCCACGGTTGGAGCAGAAGGAACAGCGGACCACCCTGGGTTGGGGTTTTTCTTTGCCCTGGAGGTTGCTGGCTTTTATGGGATCTTGAGCAAAGCACTTTGTCCTTCTTCCATCCAGCTGCCTCGTCTGCAAAATGGGAAGAGGCTCTTTACAGCTCCCATGTACCTTTTCTGCTTTATTTTGTATTCACTGATGTATTTAACCACTTATGCGTCCTTTCTCCCCCAGTTTTATTGAGGTATAATTGACACATAACTTACTTGTTCTTTCCACAGACACATGTTGCGTATTTAAGACGTACCAAGCCCTGTTCCAGTTGCTGGTGATAGCACAGCCAAGACCACTGTTCTCCTTGTGGAGGCGGCACTGAACACACACAGGCACACACACCACATCCAAACACACACAGGCACACATACGTACTTGCACATGGGCACACACACGCAGGTACATGCGTATACAGATGACGTATATAAAGATGTGTGCGTGCATACATAGTACACGCATTCCTGCCATCTCACATGATGTGGGTCCCTGGAAGAAAATTATTAAAAAAGAGTCTTGGGTGATAGGAAGCTTGAAAGTTAGGACAGAGCAGTGCCGAGTGATGAAGCGCAGGGAGTGGGGGACTCTGTGGGGAGAAGCTCCGGTTTTATTCCAGCTGCCGTGGGGCGCCGCCGGGAGACTGGGGAGAGGACTCGCAGAGCTCTGTGCGAGCTTACCAGACTTCCACTGGATGTGTCTTAGAGGGCATAGATCCAATCCAGTTCCCTGGTTTTAATGATGGGGAAATAAAATCCAAGTTGCTTAAGGGATCACCCAAGCCAGAATTGGGACCCAGTCTCCAAACTCCCCACCCGGGGCGGGGGGGGGGGGTTTCTTTCCATTCAGACTCCTCTGGTCCTGCAGCGACTGCTGGTTCTTCCCACCCCCGACCCCATGCGCCTCAGCCAGCGGCCCGGCTCAGTTCCCTCCACGCCTACGGCCACCAGCTTCTCCAGCTCTGGAGCCCCACTCTGCGGCTGCCCAGAGCTGTTCACCCAGCGTGGACCAGTCCATCGTCCACGGGGTAAACTGGGGCATCACAGCACAGACGTGCTCCCCAAGTGGGCGTTAAGCTGCAGAGAGTTCTATGGCATTGCCTTTCCCGCCGGCAGCCGTCACATCTTCCTCCCCACCTCCCAAGGACATGGGTCCAGGGATCTGGAGGGCTGACAAACTCACTGGGCTCCAGGGGTGACCCGGGTAAAAAGAAGGAACTGAGAAAGTGACAACCCCGCTTTCATTTGCAAGAGAAAGGCCCCTTTGGGCACAGATGTTCCTGGAAAGTCGAAGGGAACCTCTGCTGTCCAAGGGGACACCTTGGGGGAGCTGGTTGGTTAAGGAAACGGGTTTCTCAAAATCTGATGAGTGGTCCACCTGCAACAAACCACTTGGGATCCTGTGAAGATGCAGAACCCAGGGCCCACAGAGGCTTGCTAAAATCAGGCTCTTGGGGCCCACTCGCTTTGCAAATGTTCCCTGACCAACCCATTTCCTAAGTAGGCTCCTTGGCTTCAGCGATTGAATGTCCCAGTCTGACTGAGTCACCATAGTTAACCCAACTAAACGTATTAGAAATTGTTATCCAAAAGGTACTGGATTGTGAGAATACGGGTTAGAGTGAGAACGCCGGAGAGGCCCTAACGGTGGCAGACACGCTTCTTTGGCAGAAGTGGACCCTCAGTTCCTGTGTGCTGTGTGCACCCCCAATTCCCTCTGTAATAGTGTATTAGTCTAACGAGGCAGTCGGAGCTCTTGGACCTAAGGCAGGGCTGGCAAACGTTTTTCTGAAAGGGATCAGGTAGTGAATACTTTGGGTTTCTTTGGCAATTACTGAATTCTATCACCGAGGAGGCCATGTGCAGCCTTGGAGAGTACAGAAGCGAATGAGCATGGCTGTGTGTCAAACTTTATTTACAAACCAGGTGTCAGACAGGATTTGGCAATGAGTCATAGTTCACCCCCAGCCACCCCAGTCCCAGTCTAAGGTATTACACCCTGGAACTCAGTTCAGTCTTCAGATCCAAATTATATGATCCCCAATAAAAGCCCCAGACCTAGAAGGGCGTGCTCACTCTCTCTGGCATGGCCCTAGGAGGCTTACACTGTGAATCACAGGGAGCGGCCACAGCGTGTGTGTAGCAGACACGAGTGTGTTCACAACAAGAGCCAGAACAAGTTGCTTGGAATTCCGCACTAGGGGGACAAGATCTGTGTGTGGCCAGAGGTCCGCTCACCACCCCCTGAAATTATGTACAGAGGAGGATGAGCGTGATGGTGATGCATCTGGAATATGGACCAGCAGCACTGTATGCAATAGCCAAGTCAGGGAAGCAAGCTAAGTGTCCATCCACAGATGACTGGATAAAGATGTGGTATATATATGCAATGGAATATTACTCGGCCATAAAAAAGAATGAAATAATGCCTTTTGCAGCAAGATGTATGGACCTGGAGATTGTCATTCTAAGTGATGTAAGCCAGAAAGAGAAAGATAAAAAACATATGATATCACTTATATGTAGAATCTAAAAAATGATAACAAGTTAACTATAAAACTGAAACAGACTCACAGACATAGAAAACAAATTTAAAGTTACCAAAGGGGAAGAGGGGGAAGGGATAAATTGGGAGTTCGGGATTAGCAGATACACACTACTGTATATAAAATAGATAAACAACAAGGTCCTACTGTACAGCACAGGGAACTATATTCAATTTCTTGTAATAACCTATAATGGGAAAGAACATATATATATATGTATGTATATGTATAACTGAATCCCTGTGCTGTACACCAGAAACTAACACAACATTGTAAATTAACTACACTTAAATAAATAAATAAATAAACAAGTAAACAAACAAACAACTCGCATATGGCCCTTGGGGGTCCTCACAGCAGCACGGTCCAGTAGATCTCCCTGCCATGGAGGTGTTCCAGCCACGCCGTCCAGTAAGGCCTCTACTCAGCACCCATTATCATTGCCCACTTGAAAAATGGCTGGTTCCACTGAGAAACAGAATGTTTGATTTTCTTTCATTTTAATTAATTTATATTTTAAAAGCCACATATGGCTAGCCCACCATATTGTACAGTCTAGCTTTAGGAAGATTTTAAAATGCTTAACTTGAAGAGAAAGGGCCTGGAGAAGGGTATCTTTTCAGCATTTTTGGCATGTTAAGGCACTGTCATGCACAAGGAGGGGCACATTTTTACTGTTTCTTAAAAAGTGCTACCACATAGGAGGCATCCTCTTCAACCCCTGGGTCCTCAGGAAAGCAGGCGGCTTTCTCTTTGGGCCCTCAGTCCTGGGAGTACAGGTCCAAATGACTCACGCACAGCTTCCTGACCTTGACTTAGTGCGGTCTGTGGATCAGCCCAACAAAGTCCTGGAAGTTCTGTTGGAGGCACCGACGTCCTTGCCAGCAACCCTGAGCGGCTCCTGTTTCTGCTCCTCTCCACACAGACTCTTCTCGGCTGGTACCCGCTCCCAGCCTCAGAGAGGTCCCCTGGGGTAGACCCCCACCCATGGCTACTCTCTGCTCTCAGATCCTTTTAGCCTTAAGTCACCTCCTAGAGATCCTCTGAGTGACCTGCCACACATCCTGCCCTCTTTTGCCTCCAGCAGCAATGGCTGGAGTTCCAGAAGCTCAGAGGTGCCTCCAGGAACTGGGAGAAGGGCAATCCCCCATCACACAGCGCCAGGACCGAGACATTCTCCCCTTCCTGAGCCCTGTGTGGCAACAACGTAATGTTCACCATCACACCCGACATTTACAGGAACCAGGTCTATGAAGTAGCGGAGCAGGATTTAAACTCAAGAAATTAGACTCCACTCTGTTCAGTGTCTGCACAACCACCACAAACAAGGGCCAGCCTTCTCGGACACTCGTGCGACGGGGGTTGTGTGCCCCTGAAATTCCTGTGCTGAAATCCCAATCTCCAGGATCTCAGAATCGGACTGATTTTTGGGAGACATGGCCTTTAGAAGAGGTGATTGAGTCGTGAGGCTGGGCCCTAATCCAATCTTACGTCCTTATAAGGAGAGGAGATTAGGACCCGGACGCACACAAAGCGGGGACCATGTGAAGACCAGGAGAGAAGACGGCCGTCTGCCGGCCAAGGAGAGCGGCCCCAGAAGGACGCAGCCCTGCTGACACCTTGATCTGCGACTTCCAGCCCCCACAGCGGTGAGGACACAGGCGTCTGCTGGCTCAGCCGCGTAGCCAGCTTTGTTACGGCAGCCCTCGCAGGCTAATACACGTGGTCTGAGGCTTCTGCTTCCTCGTTGTCGCCGGTTGGCAGAGGAGAATGCACATAAAGTCAGCTGCCATCAACTGTGATCCTCCACCGGAAAAACAGGGAATCCATGAGGTGCTAAAGCAGACTTTTTCAAAGCCTCAGAACAACAACCAAAAAAATAACCGGTGGTTTAAAATCAAATCTTTAGACACACATCATAGAATAAGCGTATGTAAACAAAGTCGGCAGCTCGGTTTTTATCTTGAACTGGAAACAGGTCCTTGATGAGCAGTCAAACCCCCCCCCATCCCCAAGGTGACCTTCAAAATGGCTCAGCTTTGCACTTGGGAGGCGAAGCCCTGTGTTGGCGGCCCCGGGGAATCAGTCGCATCCAGCCGGTGTGAAGACTTCTGTGAACCTGGCCTCGGGATTAGAGGGCATGGTGCAGGCCCAGCCAAGCACTCACTCATCTATTACGCATCGGGTCAAATTACTGTCAGAACTGCAGCCGTGCCCGGGGAGCGGGGAGCGAGAGGCAGGCTGGGACTGCCGGCTGCGCTGAGCTGAAGCTCCCTGGCCTTTCGCAAAGCGTTCGTTGCCCTGGTGCAGGGTGCAGAGGGGGATCCTGGCCTCAGCCCTGTGCGGTGAGGGTCCGGGCAGAATAAGGCCCCTCCCCGTACCTTTTGACACTCGTGTGCCGGGATGCACACAGGCCCCTGCCAGTCACTCTCGGAGGAAAGAAACAGCCCTGACTCCTTCACCAGTTTCTACTGCGTTCGGTTCTGGAGGAAAGAAACGTTCAGAGGACCCACCCCACTGATGCGCAGTCCCTAAGGTTTGGTTTCTCCCACCTTGCTCTTGATCTGGGTCTGACCTCGGAGGAGAGCCCTTCCCCACGGTCTAGAACGGAGCCTCCCCAGGGGCCCTCCTGTCGGAGGCTGGACTCCGTGGCCATCTCCCATTGAGGAGGCTGGCCCCGCGCCAGAGGGCACATGACCACAAGCCAGGCCTTGATTTTGCAGGAACTATTTCTAACAAACTATCTCCCTTCCTTATGCTTTATCCAACGAATGTTCTTAAAACGCAAAGGACTGGTATTTTCTGCTAATTACTGTCGTTTTCTCCACAAATAGCAAACAACTGCACAATTCACTGCTAATTAGTAGCCGTGAGCTTAGGTCTACTTGAAGCGTCCCTGGAGGGGAGTACAGAACAGCACTGCGGGCCCAGAGAAAACTGGTTGGGTCAGGTGTTCCTGAGGCAGATCCTAACAACGTGAGAGTGAATGGATTCCATAGTGTGGCTCACCACCGGAAGACAGCCCAAATTCTGGAGTGCTGGACAGGGCAGAAATCTTTGAAGGAAGGAGAATCCAGCCTACCAGGGAATTGGGGCCCAGAGGCTCAATCCTCACGTCTCTTCCCCAGCAAGGACGTGCGGGCACTCTGCGGCAGAGACGCTGGTGGGTGGCAGACAGCGTGGTGCCCCGGCACTGCAGCATCAGAACGGTCACCCTCAGAACCGGGAACCATGAAGAACACGCTCGTCACTCTTACGATGGTGACCATTATAATAGATACAGCTTTTGGAGCATTTTACTCCATGTCAGGAAGCTTTAGACACAATATCTAATAAAATATTGATCATAGCTTTTATAGATAGATATTATTACCCCCCTTTTTATAGATGACAGATTTGAGGCTCAGAGAGGGAAGTGAACTTTCCCAAGATCACACAGCTAGGAAGTGATCAGGGCAGAATTCATATCCGGTGTGTCTGACTTCTAAGTTCTTGCACAGGACATCTGTCCACTCCTCCCGCTGCTCCCTTCTGTGTTCCACATAAATATTCCTCACCACCCCACCCCTGTGAGTTGTAACTTGGAACCCTGGTTCAGTTTTCAAATAGAATTCATACACTTAACAAATGTTAATCGAGTACCTTCTGCGTGCCTGGCTCTGTTCGAGTGGCTCGAGGAATGTGGGAAAATGTAGAGGGGAAGGCAGAAAGCCTTTCACTGTCTTTCTGTCTCCTGTGTTAAGGAACTCAGAAGCATAGGAGGAAAAAGTAGAGGACAGTGAAGGTCCAGAGTGAGGAGGAGAGGGGAGAGTGGGCCTGGCTCCTCTAAGTGTCCAGATCACTGATTCCAAGTGGTGACATTCTCATCCACAGAACTAGCAGGTGAGAACACTGGCTCACGGCTGGTGGTCTTTGAGGAGCTCTGGGAAGAAGGAGGGCAGAAGACAGAGATGAGCAAGAAGGAAAGACTCCGCAGATTCCAGCTTGCGGGCAAGATCGGACCGCAGGCCAAGTGCTAGGCTGACGACTGCAGGGGTGGCTTGTGAGCCTTTACGTTAAGCCCAGAGGTGACCGCTAGGAGGAGCTCACATTCTCCAAGGATGTGTCGAGTCCTCTAGCACCATTTTCCTTTTTTTTGGTGAGAATTCCTTAGTGGTAGCTCAGGAGTATAGAGTAGACACTGTATAGCTGGACTTCAGAAAAGCACCCGACCTCGTCTTGTAAGAAGCTTGAGTGGAGAAACAAGGATTGAGAGCAAGACACGTAAGGGTTAGAATAACAGCCCCCAAAGATGTATGTCGAATAGCTCTGACAACCCCCAAGGGAGATTTCTCAGGCCCTCTCGCTGGGCTTGGTCTGCTGGATAGCTTTATCAATGACTGATAAAATCATGGAAGTTTACATTTGTCGAAATTGTAAATGACCCAAACTCTAGGCGGGATAATGATGTTTTGTGTGGTAAAACCAGGATCCAAAAAGATCTGTCTGGCTAGAAAGCAGGGCCAGATACAACAAGAAATGTAACAGGAATAAGTGTAACATGCCCACGTGGACTCACAAATTACAGGAACAGGCTGGATGGAGGGGATAGTGCAGCCTGCCAGCCACATGTGTGAAAAGGACTTCCATTGATGATAATTGTGACATGGGTTATTTGCATAATGAAGCTATCAAAAATTTGTATTTAATCCAAGTTATGTAATAGCATACAATAATTTGAATTTAGAAATTGACAGCTTTGTCCTTTCCTGCAGTGATCAGATTCTACTGGTGATGTCGTGTGGGGCCGTGTTTTAAGAGACGCAAGGATGAGTGGCAGCGATGGCTGCAAGAAGACCCCAAATCAAGTTCCCTAAGACATGATAGAAACTTGTTAGATTGTTACATTGTTGGTCTGGAGAAAAGGGACCTCCAAATATTTGACTGTCTATCTAAATAGAAAAGGTGTGAAATTGGTTTTAAGAAGGAGAATTAGGACCACCATCGATGTATGTGTATATGAAGCTAGGTCATAAATCAGGATAAAAGGAGCTTTCGCTCAGAGCTCTCCAAAGAGCTCTAGACTTCCACAAAAATAGGGAGTTTTGCATTAATAGAAAGAACGACTAATATTTCTGAAGCACCAACCAGACACTGCAGTTTCTCACGTGCTCTTATTTAACCTTCACAATAATCCTGAAAGTTACGCCTTCCACCCATGTTTTATATGAGGAGACAGGTTCGCAGAGGTTCAGTCACATACACAAGGCACACAGCAAATGGCAGAAGAATGAAGTTTCAGCTCCAGGTCTGCCCAGCACCCAAATCCATGCTCTCCTGGGGCATGTTGCCTAGGGAGCCTTCTTAAGGAGGGCTCTCTGCACCTCAAATCGCTAGTAATAATATAAAAATGACAGTAATAAGAGCTAGTGTTTATTGAGTGCTTACTTTGTACAGGCACTCATCTCAGCATCTTACACAAAGCAGTTCATGTCACAGCCATTATACCCATTTTCCAGATGATGAAGTCGAGGCACAGACAGGTTGGGTAACTGGCCCAGGGAACTCTCCTACCCAGTGCTTGGACTCGGGCAGTCTGGCCCAAGAGCCCACATTTTTTTGCTGCTTCTCTGCATTCCCAGCATTAGTGAAAGGCTGCTGGAGTGTAGTCAGAACTTTTGCCCAAGTATGTGAGACCTCAGTATCTGAGGAAGATCATTTTACTTTTACTTCCAGCTTAAATTCCAGTTCCTTCCTTTGCATTGACTTTGTTGAAAGACAATTGCCTCCGTGCTGACGTCGGTGTAGGGCAAGTCTTTTGTTACCCAGATGTTCGAGGGTAGAGCACCGCACCTGAGACCTCAAGGAGCATGGTGAAACTCGCAGCATAAGGAAATTGAGATGATTGAATACAGTCCGGAATTTGGTAGAGCAGGAAGGCCCATCAGGAAGTGCCTGGAGGAAACAGGACCCCTGAGAACACAGCTCCTGGGGTGCAGGCCTGGGTTTAGGATGGGAGGGAATGAGAGCAGAAACTCAGGTGTCCCCTGCAGTTTTTGCTAAGCTAGGAACACCCTTGAATCTCAGAGAACCACCAGAGTCTTCTTCCAGGGTACCCAGTGTGTGTCTCCAGTCAATAGTCAGGGCCAAGCAGTATGTATCTAGACTGTTCCTAGGGGCCAGTCTAATTTATCTTTCAAAGAGCTGTTGGTGTATGCCAAGGAAATCCGTCCAACTCTGAAGAATTTGATGATGTTCATTTGGATGGAGGCAGTTCTGGCTGTTTGTGTGAGGGAGAGAGAGAGACACAGAAAGGAAAACCGCCTTCGAAAATCAGCAGACACACATCCACACACCAGTCTCCTGATGCCAACCTTGGAAAACTTCACCATTAAAATAAATCAGTTCCTTCCGAAACGGCGCACTATGGAATTGACCGTATCCAGAAACATTTCTGTCCTTGAGACACAACAAACTTTCATTTCAACTTTTGAAAAATTGTTCTCCTTAGTAAAACCCTGATTTTTCAGCCCCTGCTGAGTTTGTGGCATTTCTTTTTCTCCAGGTTCAAGATCAGGAGAACGTAGCCTGTTCATCTGACGTTCAATTACACAAATCTTTACATCTCTTCAGTTTGAAGGAAGCTGTTTTTTTTTAAAGTAAAAACCCATTGATAAAGCCAGAGGGAAAGCTTTTAGGATAACTTCCCTGAATTTTTCTTTCTGAAGACAAATTATGCCCGTAGTTTTAAATAGTTCGGGCACAGCTCCTGAATACAGCAAAGAGCATTGCCCACACTTCTGCATAATTAGTTGCAGGGAATATGCCCTAAATCCGTATGCGCAGTCCTGCAAAATCCAGGGAAACAGGTCCCTTATGCTCAGCACCCTACACAGGCTCCTTCCACAATCACTGAGCAGGAAGTGGCCAAGGAACCATCGCAACAGGGTCCGCTTGGTTTCCTCGCTCTGTCCAGCCAGCCGCGTGGGTGAGCACCTGCTCTCTCTGTGGTAAAGGTAATCCACTTTACCTGGCACATCAGCCACCATGAAGCTTTCACTAACATAAGTGCAGAGAGTAGGGGAGTGAATTGGGAGCACCTAGTTCTAGACCCAGTCCTGCTCCTAACTCACTCCACAACCCTGGGCAGAACTCAGTCACCTCTGGGCTCGAGCTTCCCCACGTCTGAACAAGGGTCTCTAACATCCCCGCCAGCGTGGATAGTCTGGTTTTACGATATCCACCTGCTAAACTTCCTAGCAGTATAAACGTGCTGATGCTGCCAAATATGCCTGAATGTCAGGAGCTGAGTTGTGCTCGTCTATTCCCCAGTAACTTCGGACTCAGGCGCTGTCCTAGGTCCTGGCGGGCACAAATGTGACTGAGGCACAGGCTGCTGCTTCCAGGAAGAGACCAGCAATCAACGGGAAGAGACACTGATGCAGACGGCTGCTATGAAACTCCGGGGAGACGTGAGGGAGCTGGACACAGAGCATTGTGGGGGCAGGTTTGCAGGATGCGGGGCAGAGCTGGAGGTCGAAGGGGAAGCCCTGGAGGAGGAGATGCCGGTGGTCCTGTGAAGGGGCCAGCAGTGGAGGGGTGTCTCTGAACTTCTGAAGCCCAGGAGAACCAAGTTCAGCCCAGTGCAGAGAAATGCCTTGATCCCTAATGAGGCGGGACCTCGCCTCTGTGCTCCACTGTCCTAGCTGGACCCCGTGACGGGAGCTCTGAATTCCTGCAGCCAACTTTAGAAGACAGAGCATCAGGACAAACTATTGCTCTCGCTCCTCTGAGAAAGGCCCCGGACAGCAGATCTAACATAAGTGACAAAGGGACTAAAGTCAGACTAAAGGACGTTTGGAATCCCCATAGTGTAATTTAACTATCCCATATACTGTCATTGTGTATCTGCGGAGGGATGTGTGAGGCCGCTGTATGAAACAGCTCACTGTACACTGCATTACTCCCTTCAAAGCTTGGGCTTTGAACATTGCCATTCTGCCCAGTGACCAAATGCCTCTGCCTTTCACTGTGACAGAAGCAGGGACCGCCCTGGTCACGGTCCCAGGCCTCAGTCTCGAGCCCTGGACTTTCTATTGCAAAGTTGGGAGACGGGCCGGGACAGAGAGGAGGGCTGCTCACCCAAGGTCTTCAGGAAATTCGGTCAGATTTTTGGAATGTCTGCCGGTCGTCTCTCCCGCATGGGAGAGCAAAAGTGGGCTCAACTGTTGAACAAGGCTCTTCTCTTGTTGAACAGTTACTGGCAATGTGAGCTAAATGTGTCTCTTTCTCCCACGCCAAAGCCCCAAGCAAATAACCACCCACTGGGAAATAAGCGCGTCCGGCCAGCAGGTGCACGCAGCTGTGGGGCTCAGTTCTGGGACTCCGGTGGGCACCGCTGGGTCCCACATCACCCCACCATCCCTACAGAGTCTGAGCTTCAGCTTCTTTCAGAAGGTCCCCAGGTCACCCACGCCTTCTCTACTGTGAAGCAAATGCTGTTGGCTCGTGTGTTGTAAAAATGTATTCCTGGTCGGCAGAGGAGCTACCTCAGCGATAGAGCACATCCTTAGCATGCACAAGGCCCTGGGTTCAATCCCCAGTACCTCCATTAAAAAAAAAATGTATTCCTGGTTCAACTCTGGACAGCTTAGTGAAGCTCAGAATGAGTCCTTACTGAAGTGGAAGTAGCAAAAAAGGCGGCAAAATAGAAAAAGCCCAGCGTTGTTGTTTTCTGGGACCTGTTGACCGAGTGCTGGGTGCGGTGTCCCTCTGCTTCACAGCGGGATGTGCCTCATCGCAGCAGGAGGTGGGCTCTTCCTGAACCACTGGTCCCATCTCAGCACGGACGGTTCTCAGTAGAGCCCGTCTTCAGCCTGTCTGCCTCCTCCCTGCACAGAAGAGGACTCCCATCTCGCAACAGATGGTCCTGTGGTGTCTTCCTGCTACGGAAACCTTTGTGTCCAGTCTCACTGGGTTAAGTGCATTACTGTAAGCAACGATTCTCCGAGCAGCTTTATTCTGTGCAGCAGATATTTGAACGAACTCCCTAGTGCAAGCGGAGTGGTTTCTGACATCAAGAGGTTGTTTCAGATTGGGAGGAACTGCACAGCGGTTCTGGGGCCCCCTCTTTCCTAAGCGGCCAAACTGCTTCAGCTGGCATTCTAGTCTCCATACGTAATAGAAGCTCTTGGTCCTTTCTGTCTTTGCTGCTTCAGTCTTTACCACTGGATGGAACACAGAACTGGTTGACTGTAACCATCAGGTTAGCCGGGAGCACTGTGGACAAGAAGACACTCCGGGAGCAAGCACTCCCGCTGCTTTTTGCAGACACTTTTGCTGTTTGGTTGTGCCTGCAAAACCAGCTGAGCCCCAAACGAGGACCACGTTCCTCTGGAGGAGGCTGTGAAATTCCTAGTTAGTGGGACACGTGTGCAATCTGTGCTTCTTAAGTGGTCCCTCACCAAGACGTGGTTAGGACTTGACCATTCCTGGGGGGGAGTCTCAGGGAACAAGATTCTTTGTGAGCTGTGGATGCCTTCATGTCTCTCGGCCCTCTTTCCAAAAAGGTCATCACCACTAACATCATGGAGACATGTTGTATGGATTTTGCCACATTTTAAGAATTTCTTTAGAAAAAATAAAGTGAGGAGAGAGAGCATGAACTTTTGGATCCAAACTTAGTTGCACCTGAGAATCATTTGGAAAAAAAATTTAACTACAGCACAGTCACATTTTAATGCAAATTTGTAGTCACAAAATATTATGACTAATGTTTCATTTATGCATAAAGTTTCAAATAATGTGACTCCCTTGAGATTTTAAAAGTTAAACAAGAATCACAGTGTCAACTCTGGGAGGCCAAGGGAACGATAAAGCCAGGTGGCAGTGTTAACATTAGCTGACAGAAATACAGTGCTGCTGTGGGAAAACAAATCAAGATTTGTAAATTTTGAATTATGGAATGTTGCCAAAAATGTGACCCTCATATAAACTGCACCATTCTGTACAGAATCCTAGGCCCTTCACAGGACTGTATGATTGGCTGTGTCTAGAGTTGGATCCAAGCAATTCGTATTTTTAAAAGCCCCCTGGAATTTCTAAGACTGGTGGTCTATGCATCATTGTTTAAAAGCCAGTGGTCCTTCATAAAGGAGTAAGCACATTCATTCTGTAAAAAATAATTAATTAACACATATTATGGGCTAAGTTCTGGGGATATAAGATAAAATAAAAATATAGTGACCATGTGGGAGCTTATGTTCTAGTGAAGAGGTCAGATGATTAAATAAGCAGTTCCTGGATGCACCTGGAGATCGTCATTCTAAGTGAAGGAAGCCAGAAAGAGAAGGGAAAATACCATATGATATCACTCATATGTGGAATCTAAAAAAAAGAAAGAAAAGAAAAAGAAAAAAGAGGACACTAATGAACTCATCTACAAAACAGAAACAGACTCCAAGACATAGTAAACAATCTTCTGGTCATTGAGGGAAAGGGGGTGGGAAGGGATAAATTTGGGAGTTTGAGATTTGCAAAGGTTAACCACTATATATATAAATAGATAAAAAACAGATTTCTTCTATATAGCACAGGGAACTTTATTCAATATCTTGTAATAACCTTTAATGAAAAAGCATATGAAAACAAATATATATATATATGCATGACTGGGACATTGTGCTGTTCACCAGAAACTAACACGTTGTTAACTGACTATATTACAATCAAAAAAACTATTCAGTTACAATAAAGGGTCCTACACATATCATAGGGCATACAGGGCATTTGGGGACATGCCAGGGCACTTCACTGAAGCAGGTCTATGAAATGATACTCAATGGATGGAAAGAAACCAATTAAAGGAGGAAGAGTGTTTCTGGGGAATAGAGAATCCATTGAGTCCCAGAGCAGAGCAGGAAAGAGCACTGGATTCAAGTGACTGAAATGAGTTCAAGGTGGCGTAAATTTAGAGTCGGAGTGGAGAAATGGCAATGGATGAAACTACTGGACGGGCGAGGGCCAGGTCAGGAGAGACCTGGTAAGCCTGTGGGGAGCCTGGCCGTCCTCCTAAGGGAAAGTGAGGGAAGAGGAGGCCCTCTCTGACTGTAGCACACATCATGGGACGGGTTGAGTTGGAGGAAAGGACCGTGGAGGGATGTTCAGGTTCCTCCGTCTGTGGTCCAAGTGGGAGGGGACAGAGGCAGGGGGCAGGTAGCGGTCACTGCAGTAGGATATTTAGAAGAAATACTCTACAGACCTTGGTGATGAATCAGATGGGAAGAAGAAAAGGGAGATGCTAAGAATGATTCCCAAGGACCTGGCCAGTAGAAATGTGCATAGTGGTACCTGTCCTGACTGAGGACTGAGCTGGGAGATGTCGCCTGCACTAGGGAAGGCTGAATTTGTGGTGTCTGGGGCGTCCAGGATGCAGATGGTACCAGGTAGGAGATGTGTCTGGACTAGAAAGTCACTGGTGGGCTTTGAAACCGTAACAGTAGATGAGATTGCTCAGTGACTGTTTGCAGGGTGAAAAGAGGGGCCATTGGAAGAGATCTCTGGGAAAATGCCAGTGAAGCCTGGTGGAGGAAGCCTTGGAAGGGTGTGGAGAGATGGGAGGAAACCACCTGGAGTGTGCTGAGTTGGAAGCCAAGAAGGGTGTCAAGGAGGAATAGTCAACCGTGTCAGAGGCTCCCAAGAGTAAGATGAAGACCAGCAAGTGCCTATTAGATTCAGCAACTGGAAGATCATGGGCAATTGATCTAGGGGTTTGGGTGAGTAATGGGAGGAGACGTTGGCTTAGAGTGAGCTGAAGAGAGAAAGAGGTGATCATGGGGGTGGGGCATGAATGCAGATGACTGTTCTAAAGCTTGGCTCTGAAAGAGAGAGGAAAAGGGGCTGCCGACATGCTTGCTCTTGCTTTGGGAGGTATTTTAAGGTTGGGGAGGCTTAGACGTATTTAAATGGTGATGGAAAGGACCCAGAAGAAGGGGGTGGGGTGGTCATTGGGAGTGTTCACTGAGGAGTGAGCACAGGCTGCGGGTCTGGCTCCACCACTGTCTGGTTGAACTTGAACTCGAGTGCGCCGCCTAATCTGGGCTACAGCATCCTTACCTGTAAGTGGTAGGGTTTCTCTGTGTCTGTGGTTTTCAAACTGCACCCCTCAAAGCTGTCTCAGCGCACTCACATTTCAGCTTCAACCACAGCAACTCGACCTCCCGTGTGTTTTTAAACAATTTTTATTTTCGCCATTTAATGCATGTACATACCTTGGAAAAGCCAAATGGTAGTAAAAGAAGTAGCATTTAAAAAAACAGTAACTCCTGCTCCACACCTGCTCACTCTCGGCCACTCCCAGTTCTTGTGTTTATTTATTTCCTTTGGTGTTTCTGCCCCTTTACCTAACCGTGTTTCGTAAATGTAAACATACATTGGTTTCTGCTCCACCCCATCCTCACTTGGCTTGACTCTGTTCCCTCCAACCTAAAGCCACCTGCTTTTGGTTGATCGTGTTTATTATAAGCATGCAGATGTCACCACTTCCTTCCTCTCCCCTGTTGAGGACAGCCTGTGTTTCTCCTGCCAGCAGCATTCACCTCTTTTGTCTCATTTACCTTGATTTCCGTTTGTGATTGCAGCTTTTCCTGAAATGTTCCACCGTCTCAGAAACCCGTCAGCACTTTCCCTGTGCTCGCTCAGTCACGAGACCCCTCCCCCAGCCCTCCGTGGCTCCCTGGTCACTGTCCCATCCCGGGATGCTCTGCATCCTTGCCTGTGGGGGAGCCCTGTGCCCTGCTGTTGTGGTTTCCTCTTCCTCGGTTTCCGCCCTGGTTTCCGTGCAACCGATCCTCCAGGGGCTTGGAGACAATGTCTCCAGTTCTGCCTGACTGAGGGTATCTTTATTTTGCCCTCATATCCCATTGATGGTTGGCTGGTTTTAGAATTCTGGCTTGAAAAAATTTTTCCTTGCAAACTTTAATAGAAGCCATTATTGTCTGGCTTCCATTTTTGTTGTTGAGAGCTCTGATCTACTGTGATTTCCTGTCCTTTGACCAATTTTGTTTCGTTTCTCTCTGGAGCCTGTAAATCTTATCTTTATCCTTTTACTCGTGGTTCTTTATTTCATTTTCCTTGGTACTTGATGGGCCCTTGCATTGTGAAGACTCATCCTATAATTCTAAATTCCATAATTCTAAAAACTCTCTTGAATCATTTATTTTAGAATATACTCCACTTCATGTTTCCCAGCTTTCTCTTTCTGTTGTTTCTTTTAGGTTAATATTGGACCTTACATGTTCTTCAATAAAAATAAAGAGTGAAAAAATAAAGAACTCTCTCTTTATATTAAAAATATAATTGGACCTTCTGGCTTGACCTCATTTTATCTTTTCTTTCCTTCTCTCTCTCTCTTGCTCTCACTCTTTCCACCTCGAGATTGTCTTGACTTTATCTTCTAATTCTTCTATTAATTCTTTTAATTTGGCTATTCTCTATTTAATTTGCAAGATTATTTCCATCTTTATAGCCATTCGTCCTTGTGTCGTGGATGCAATTTCTTCTCTTTTCTCTCTAAGGCTGTTATCTCTCCCACAACCCCAACTGGGTAAACCCTACCTAGCCTTCAAGGTCCAACTCAAAATCCTATTATGAGACCTTCTCCAATCGGTCTAGCTCTCTCCACTAGATTAGAATTCTCTAGCATTATTATAGATCTAATAGGTAACTTCATTGAAACCTGCATTGCTTCCTAGTGAGGAATCATCCTGTCTCCCCAGCTGTACCGTAATCTTTTCAAGAGGAGGGACTGTTTACTTGATCTGTATCTGCTCCAGTGCCTTGTCTAGAATTGTGACTTTAACAAGTGGTAAGTAGGTTCTTGTTGATTTTAAATAAATGACAAGCCATCCTAATCCCACCAAGCCGGGCTCACCCCTGTCAGGTTATTTAAAAAGCATCAAAATCATAGGTATTTGATAGATAATATGAGTGTAGAACTTGGAAGGTTTGCTAGTTCTCCGTCCCTTGCACAGTGTTTCATTCACACCTAATTCAGCAGCAGTAGTTCAGTGACTTGCTTTCATTAAGTCTTCCTTGAAACTCTCAACTTAGATTTCATAGGCAAAGCGCAACTTTCTTTTCTCACTTATATTTCATTGGTTTAGGAAATATTTAATTGAATTACACTCTTAAAACAACCAAGAGCAATTGGCATATGCAGGATTGGAAGCAAACACATTGAAATCTTGGCCAACACGTGATTCAGTCAGTAGGGCAGGGGCGTGTTGAACAGCAACCTGCTGGCCTCAGACCTTTACTCCGCCAGGAGTGAAGGGCGCTGGACTGTCAAGTCAGCCAAGTGGAATTCAGTCAAGAGATATCTACCATGCTCTGTTCCTGGTGTACCGAGAAGAAGTCTTTGGCAGAAATGGATTTGTGCTCATCATGCCTCTCACGCGCCCTTGTCATCAAGGGCATGCGCGGGGCAGGTACCCAAGCCAGCTGATGTGGATTAGTGCACAGTCTTTGGTCTTAAAACCACACTAGGCTCACTGGCACTGGGGCAATCATCTTGGTCTCATTAGAACCAAAATCCTCCCACCTGGTCTGTAATTCTCTGACCCTGGGTCCTCAAAGCATCCCAGAGATGGATCCCCACTCACCTCCCACTTAAGTCAGCAGCTTGGGCCGTCACCGCACAGCCACGTCTGCACGCTTCCTGTTCCCCACCACTTCAACAACCAGCACACTTTGGATGAATCAAATATAGATTCTCAAAGAGGAAGTGAGGGGTCCAGCTGACTTTGTGTGGCCCCTGTCACAACATGAACAATTTTTTTATAATAGGGGGAACTTGGAAGTCCTCCCTGTGTTACGTTTCCATAAAAAGGATAACCTCTAAGTTTAGTTAAAATAGGTTGACATTAACGACAGGAAAGAATGTTTGTATTTCCTGTTGATCGTACTCAGGCAACCGGCATCACTTTGTAGCCACCATAGTCACAGCCATGAGTGAAGATGCCCCTGGTCACCGTCCCCGAGGGAAAGAAGACTGTTCTCTGAATCGGGGCTTGAGAAAACCCCATGGAAAACGCAGCCAAAGTACTGTGTGAAAATTACATTGCAAACAAATATCAACCTGCAGTCAGAAGAAAGCTCCGTGCATATAAAGTCAGAATGGAATCAATCCAGTTGAATTGGTTTCCTGGTAAATTTAGTGATTTGAACGTTTCACCTGTTGCTAGTTTAGAAGCAACATTAAGACACTGAGTTCAGTGAAGGGTGATGAGTGTTCTTCTATGGGTAACCCACAGCTGGGTAATGGACAAAGGCAGAGTTCATTTTAAATTGATGAAAAGAACAAACAAAATTAAATTTAAAATCACATCGTTGGGGAGAGGGTAGAGCTTAGTGGTAGAGCGTGTGCACGAGGTCCTGGGTTCAATCCCCAGTACCGCCATTGAATAAATAAACAAATACAAAAGTAAATGCATAAATAAACCTAATTACCCCCAGTAAAGTAAAATCAAATCATGTCAAATCCCCTTTGACTCCTGTTCTCCATTTTCCCCCTTTGCTGCTGCATTTTAATGCTACGAGGCATAGGCTGCAGCTGCTCCCCACCCTAGTGTGTTTGGCTCAGTCTAGTTCCATTTTTTTCTCTCTGCCTCCGTCCTTAGCACGCTGGTACATCGGCCACACCGGTACATCGGCCACACCAGGCCCTGCCATGAGGCTGCACGGTGATGGCTGAGGGGGCATCGTGTCTTCACCAGTCCAGCTCCTTGGCCTGGCTCTTGGGGCCCAGCAGAACGATGCTCTCTGCTCCCCGCTCCCCGGGGCCGCTGCAGCTGTGTGTAGAGCCAACCCCTCTCCGTGCTCTCTCTGCCCTCTCTGTCCCACAGTCTCCTCTCCCATCTTCTTCTGCCTGGGGAAACCTGCCTTTATTTTTCTTAAGTAGTCTGTCAAATAGCAATGCTCCTTCCCCTAGAATCTAGAACGGAGGCGTTGGGAAACGTTCTTCTGCAGGTGTCTCCTCATCTCCTTCTCTCTTAAGATGCTGAGCTCTTGGATCTGCTCACTCCTCCTGTGCTGGCGCCTCAGACAGCCTGGAGGCAGGACCTGCCACATGGTAAAATGGCCAACTCTAAAGTGGCCTCTTGGAGGAAATGTGTAGATCGCTAACTCCACGTACACCACAGCCCAAATGCGTTCTGTGTAGCCAGGAAATGACTGGCGCTGTCTGACCACACAGACAATTCCACTTGGGGGCCAATTTTTTAAAAATATATTTCAGTGATTCCTCTTCAAGTATCCACTCTCCTGAGAAGAAAAGGTCTGATGAGTCCCTTCTCTTTCTAGCCCTTAGTCATGGGACTGGGCCTCCTTCCGTCAGACAGTCCCACTAGAACCATCAGTTCCAGCCCCAACAGAACAGAAGGAAGAACCCATGGCAGCAGATCCTTGGGCAACCCTTTGTTCAATGGACTAAAGCAGTCGATTGAGAAGCTTGAATAGAAAGATGTTTATTAAAAATAAGAAGAAATAAAAAGGCTCTCCACCCCTCCCTCTATCTGCTAAAAAGTAAATAAATAAACTGGGTATAGGGGAAAAAATATAAATGGTCTGTCTCAGCCCGAGAATATAATAACACTGCCTCTCTTTCCTTGTTTTAGGGAATGCTGTCGATTTTTTGGAGACAATGGCTTGACTTTGAAGGTGTTTGTTACCAAGGCAGCACCCTTTGGTGTTCTTTGGACACTCACAAACTACCTGTACTTACATGCAATAAAGACAATAAACACCACGGATGCCTCCGTGTTGTTCTGCTGCAACAAAGCTTTTGTGTTCTTGCTCTCATGGATTGTTCTCAGGGACAGGTTCATGGGCGTGAGGGTAAGTTCCTTGTTCTCTGTCTTCCTCCCTCACTCGGTCATGCCACCCAAAACCTGCCCATCGGCTTGCTTAGCTCCATGTGCTGGACTGTAAGCCTAAGCTGCTGGCCACTTTCCTTCCGATTCGCAGCAGGAAAGAAGCCAGCTGGAGGGCCGGGTGCTCCGTGTGCCTTGCAAACCTTCTTGCTTGCAAACCATCCTAGACAAGCCTTCATTAAAGCGCCTTTCATTTCAAGCATTTTCAGCAAGCATTCTCTAAAGCGTGTGCCGGTCGGGGACCCATGTGACTGGAGTGACGGGCTCACCCCGTCTCTCCCAGGCAGCGAGCGGAGCCCTGCCGCCTGAGCTCTCCGCGTAGGCTGTATCCGAAAGCCAAAGGTCGTTCCGCATCCACACGAACGTGCAGCCCTGGGGGACCTTTGTCTGGACCGTGTGTACAATGCCAAGGCGGGCCAGACCCACTCGGGCTGAGTTCAAACTGGAGGGACCGTCTCACTCCCTTCACACCCCAGACGAAGGGACAATGAAATGATATCCCTTGAAATCCCTCTGGTTATTCCATCGGAGTCTGAGTCAGTTCCATGAAAACCAAGTCAAGTTTAGCTAGTCAAGTTTCATAACAGTTGTATGAAACACGATAAATGCACTATCAGATTTCACCCTGGATAGAAGGAAGGAACAGGTGCCGTTCAGCCTTGAGGGTCCTGGCGGCTCCCGCTTGTCGCCCTCTGGTGGCCAGGAGCTGCTACTGCCCCATCGCTGCACCCTCAGACCACGGAGGCCGGCCGTGAAGCTGAGAGTCCCTCTGATGGGCAGCCTCATTAGAGGGAACCGTGCTGGCACCCAGCAAGGTGCAGACTCCAGGCCCTCTACTGTGTCCTTTGCTCACTGGCCTGGGAACAATGCCATCCCCTTAATGGTGGCTTCGCACCCACCTGGTTACTCAAACAGCAGTGAGGACATGAGTCAACCGCCGAGGCGTATTTTTAGCTTGCAGTAGGGGGAAAATTTGTTTTGAAGCTTAGTGTTAATTTTAGAATAAGATCTCAGCTCACTGTCCTACCACCCAGAAAAGCTTAGAGCAAATAAACCATCTAATATATCCCCGCAAGAAATGAGATGCGTCCAGCAGCAATCTGCCCAGCAGCCTGCCTGCCTGGATGCTGAAGACTTGGATGTCCCAGGGCCCCTGGTGGCTTCATTTTGATGCAGAGACCCAGGAGAATTCATGGTGCTTTGGGGGCATGATTCTGATGTCCAAAGCAAATTCCTGATCACGCCCTGTCTTCCAAATGGGAAGAGATGCTTCGAGGTTAATTCTGCATCTAAGCAGAAGCAAATGAAGTTGTTGAGAATAAGAAAAGGTATGACAATACTGAGGCCCTCTCGGACTCACAGAGAACAGTGCAGCGCTCCCAGAGCTTTTCCTTGTCGCTATTCGTGGGTAAGAGGGTCTCCTCCTAACATCCCTGAGCCGTGATTCAGTCTAGCCATCCTGGCCACCTGACCAGCGTGGTTTGCGCTAACCATTCTAGACTGAACCGAGTGTCTTGTTGAAGCCTTCGGTGCTAGACCAGCACAGAAACGAAGGTCCAAGGAGCCGGTGCTGGTGGTGGAATTTCATAACGTGTAAGCCTCGCACAGCTGTGGGTCCTTCTGATAATCATCGCTTCTCTTAGAAATAAGTGACCTGTTATCTAAGACAGTCCCACTTTGAGTCAAGGAGGAGCACCTGCTTCTCATCTGCAAGAGTTCAGAGAGCTAGCAACACCTGTAAGATGCCAGCATCTGGCCAGAGTGACTGAAAGGTCCCCCTTGGTAAACAGATGGAGATTTGAGCCCAAGATAAGATCTAACTAGCACACGGGTTCTCTCAGGCATCTCTCAGACTCCTGGGTTAGCGAGCACCTTCCACAGGGTAGTTTCCAGAAACTGAAAGGGCTTGACAACTGTTGTGCATCCCGGAGGGCTGAGCAGACCAGCCTGAGAGTCACACAGACACAGAGAACGTGACGGAGGCTCAGCACCACGTTTGTGAAACAGATGACGCTGAGGCCCCGTGTCATTAAGGCAGTGACTCCAATCACAAGGACTATGGTTCCTGGGAAACACCAACGGGTCCACGTCATGTGGACAGACCAGAAAGAAGCAAATGTTTACCTTCGAATGCCAGGGAGATCACGGCCACTTAGGGCATCAGAGGCAACTGTTTGAGAGGCGCTCAGGCTGGCCCTCGTGTCACCCTTTGACTCCAAGCTTAGATGTGCTTTATATGTTTCCTGGATCTCCGGGCTCAGGGATTATAAAGCAACAGGGAGGTGCTCTAGCCTAGAGTCAAGTGGCAAAGATTTGGATCCACTCTCATAAGCTGTTGGCCCTTGAGCAAGTTCCTTAACATCTCTGAGCCTTAATTATCTCATTTTAAAACAGAATGTTGGTATTCATCTTAGTGAACAGTTGTGAGAATAAAATAAGGTGATGCCTGCCTGACACATAAAACCCCATAAATGTTCTCTTTTTTTTGGTGTCATTAATTTCATATTCTTTCTCAATTCGAGGGGTTTGGAGGATCAGCCCAAATCTGTTGACAGTGTCAGCAGCTGACAGACATTTAGGGAGGCCGTTCCGTGCAGCAGAAGCAGCAGTAGACTGAGAGCGAGCCGAATTTGGGGGGGGGGGATGGCCCCTCCTAAGCCAAAACCCGCCCAGCTGGGGTCAGCAGTGGGTAAAGAAAGGACTGGCTGGCCACGCCACCCCCAGCCCACGTCCCAGAGGAGACGAGACGGAAGACGGGCTTCTCAGCTGGTCAGAACCACCCGCTACAGCTAGGACGCTCCAACCTGGAGGGACGGGCGAGGGAGCGAGAAGGCAGAGCTGGGAGAGCATCCTAGTTGTCCTCAAACCCCAGCAGCATGTGCCTGGGGAGCCCGAACTTTTTCTGAGAGCAGTGCCCACCTCAGCTGGATTCCAGCTGGCGTTTTCAGTCACTGCACGCTCGCAGCCTTTCACAGGGGGCCATCCCTGACCAGGCCCGAGCAGGGCCTGGCGCTTCTCTAGGGAGCGGTGGTCACCTGACCATTGAACCGTGACTCCAACTTCTGTTCCGGAGGCTGTCCCCTTGCCCCTGGGGCGGGCACAGAGCACACAGAGCATGGGGTGGGGTGCAGGAGGGCAAGGGCGCTCACAGCCCAGCCCCCTTTCCAGCCTCGGAAATAAGAGGGATGAACAAGAAGATCTCAAAGTACCTCCAGACTCTTAGTGTTGAAGAGAGCGAGCCGTCCAGGAGTCAAGAGGGGAAGTGTTGGGAGAAGGATGTCAAAAAGTTAGTCTGTCCTTTCCCTTTCTTAAACTGCCCCAAATTGCACAAATCTCAAATGCCTCACAAGTGGGGCTCTGCTGAGCAGAGGACGGGCAGCCGTCACACACTGGAGCAGGAGCAGGAGCGGTGCTGGTCAGACGTCACTGAGGGCTGCATCCGCCTGCCTCCTTCCCTGGTGCGCCTTCCCTCCCGGCCTGACATCTGATGGGAGCAGTGTGCCTTGGTGCCCCAGCCCCCATGCTCTTGTTCCTCTCTCTTCTTCAGCTGATTTTTCCCCAGCCAGAGTAGAGAGGCGGCTCTCATCCCTCTTGGTCTCAGGCCCCTGTGACTGGGTGCTCAAGTCCTTGTTCAGTGGGATAAGCGTGGGGGGTGGTGCATAGACAGGAACGTGTGAGAAAGGAGGGAGGGCCGCGGGGAGGTAGAGACAGTCACTTGTCCTGATTCCATCTGGGATGCAGCGTTCTTCCCGGGGATGCCCAGATGGAGATGAGGGCCACGGGAGGCCGCAGCTCCAGTCTGTCTTCTTGGACAGTTCATCTTAGTGCAGGAAATAGGCAGGGAGACATTTCCAAATGTAAACCAAGAAAGCCAGACACGGCATGCTGTAAAATGTAAATGCACACCTGCTTTTTAAAGAGAGGACTGGCATCTTCAAAGGCATTTCAGGCTCAGGGAAGGGCTCTGAGCTCTGCCCCCTAGACCTGTAGGGAATGTTTCCACCCTGCTTTGCTGGTAGGGGTATCAGAAATGGGGTGAGCCACCAGCTTCCCCTCCAGCACGCTGGTCAGGCCCCAAGCTCAGGGCTGGGGGGTCCCAGCTGGGCCACTGATGCCCAGAGAGTGTGCCCCATAGCCCGGGCGCTCAATCCTGTGACCTGTGGCTGGGACCCCCAAGAGGACAAGACCTGGACGCATGAACGGGGGTGGGTGTCACTGTCCCCCCAGTGCCACCTGTCAGAATGAACCCACTTGCCTGGGCTTCTCAAATGTTGGCCGGAAGGCCAGCGACCACCCACACGCTCTGTTTCTCGCCCTTTCCCTCAGCTCTCCTGCACAGCACCGCTCAGGCGGAAGCTTTTAGCTGTTTTATTATTTAATCAATAGAGAAGAGAGGAGAAGAGGTCAGAAATCTGCCTTATAAAACCTTCAGGAAAAAATAACCACCCTGTTCTCCTTCACTTCCCCAAGCATCATCTTCCAGGTTGGAAAGACTCACGTATCTTTGGAGATGCGACACATCGTCCGATTCGTAGCTGTTTCTTCCCCTCCCCCTCCCCTCCCTTCTTTTTCTCATCAGTTCTCTTTACCGGGCTGCCAAGCCGGGCAGAACTGTTCCACGCGGCATCTTTGCATGGTGTGTGTCCTCTGGAGCAGAAACCACACCCCTTTCCCTGTCTGCCTTTTCACCTGCCTTTTGCTCTCCTGGAGGGGAAAGTTGCTTCTTGCCTTGCTACCTCCGTTTCTTTCTCTTAATGAGTAGTACGCAGTGTATGTAGCTGTGGATATGAAGTATGTGCCTTGTGTGATGCAGAATGAGGCAGCTGGACAGAGTAGGGCCTGGCGCTTCTCTGGGGAGTGGTGATCACCTGCTCTCTCAGGGCCTCTGGGGTAGGGAGACAGGTCATTATATGCGGACACCGCAACTCAGACAAACTGCCAAGATGCAACCGAATCACCTTCACTAACCTAAACATGGTGTGTCTTGACTGGGCAGGGAACTCAGATCTCAGAGTAGGGTTGCCAGTGGCTTACTGTGTGAATCGTACTCTCCTGTTTGTATATATGAACATGGACAGACCTGAAATGTGTGTCCCTACTCTGCCACACACCGGCCTTGTGTGTTTGGGCCTCTCTGACCCTGTTATCATGTCTATAAAATGAAATGAATGATGCTATCTATCTACCTGTTTCGATGATTAAATGAGAAATTACACAGCAAACCCTTATCCCATGACCGCTCAGTAAACGCTAGCTACTTGATATTGTTAGATACGGTGGAGGTCAATTCTGAATAATCCACTGAGAGGACTTAAACTCCCAGTAAATCCAGTGGCCGAAACTTGTGTCGCACACGTTTGTCCCTTCCTCCCCGTGTTCTGGCTGCGGCAGCCTCTGCTCTTTCCCACCCAGCGACGTTCACGTAGCTCCACGACCAGCTCAGGTTAGAACTGGGGCTTATTCTTGCCGCTGACGCATTTCTCCTTTGGGAAATGTTATCCGAAGTTAGTTTATCCCTCGTGCACTCCGACAGTTGACTTTGTGCAGGGGAAGGTGTACATCTCTCCGGAGTGTCCGTGCCGCCTGAGAAGTCTGCATCTGGACGGGAACAGGATTAAGGGGGGCCGTGGAGGTTGGGCCTGGCAGCGGCCAAGAAAAGGAACTGCCCCTCCATCCAGGGTTGGGATACTGGAGCCCCGACTGGGGTGACACACGCTCTCCCAGAAGATGCTCCTGCTGCATCTTCTACTGTAAAATGGAGGCCAAGATCGGTGGTCGACACCGCGCCCTCTCTGTTGAGATGTGAAGTACATAGGAGACCACGTGAGCGTTCGGAAGGCTGGGAAGGAACTAAGAGGTGGTTTCCAGGTATTGACGACGAGGCCCTGTCACGACCAAATCGCCTGTCGCTGGGATTCTGAGCATCGCCTCTCAAGCTCCCAGGACTCACGGTGGCTGGCTGGGCACACCCTTGCTGCCAGCCGTTTCAGGGTCTTTGGTCATGCCGGGCTGTGCTGAGGGCCCCCTTCAAGCAGATGTTAGGCAGGAGAGCAGCCTTTGCTTGGTCTCCAAAGAAGGGCTGAAAAGGGGCACCTCCGCCCGTTCCCGTTAGGGCCCTCTCCTCTGCCCTCGGGGTCCCTCCGATTCCCGCCGCTGCCCTGACCACCATGTCTTCCTTCTTCCAGATCGTGGCCGCCATCCTTGCCATCGCTGGCATCGTGATGATGACCTATGCGGACGGCTTCCGCAGCCACTCCGTCATCGGCATAGCCCTGGTGGTGGGCTCCGCATCCATGTCTGCCCTGTACAAGGTAGGCCCCCGGGCCCTCCGGGGGGGCGGCTGCAGGCCTCGGCACGGCCAGCCCGTTGCCCCAGGGGTCTCTGATGGTGCCTGTGCGTTAAGACAAGCAGTCGTTTTCAAGGTGTGCTGGGCACACCGAGCCGCGGTGCTGAGACACGCAGCAGCTCTGGGCTCTCGCCCTCTGGATCTTTCCATTGGTGGCCGCACATTTGCGGCATTTGAGATAAAACAGGTGAACAATTGATCGGCCGAGTCGGATTGGCGACTCCGTGGTTCAGCAAAGACTGGAGAAGGATCAGGGGCCCTAACTGGCAGGGGCAGGCTCAGTGTCTGGTCAGATAATTTCCCACCAGATTGGACATGAAAATTTGAAAATCTGCTACAGCTCTGTCACTGAAATCTTTTATCACATGGTATTTGCAGCCACCAGGACCCAGCATGAATCTATATGCATTTCACGCCTTGCCCATAGGCTGGATAAATAAAAGCACAACTGTTATAATGTGGAAATTATAAAATATTTTTGACAAAATGTTGGGGACCGTTGGAAGGCATGTGCCAATGGTAGGTCTAGATGAAACCATGTTTATCTGGCCCCCATCCCTCACTGTCTCCCCAGTCCCATCCTGCCTCCTGGCCCCTCTCCCCTCATTCCCCACCTCGTTGGGTCCATAGTAAAGAATGAAAATATTTTCTGGTCTCCAGGTTGGGAAACTGAGCTGAAGGATTCAATGAGAAATGAGATTTTAGCTTTGAGACATATTGGCTCTTTGTGGATCCAAACAGTAGGACAGAGAAAATCAAAGACTGTAGGAAGTTCTAAGAAAAGGAATTTTTTCCAGCACTGTGAGGACACACTGGATGCTTCTGGAAAGTGACATGTCTGTGCTTTCTTCCCCTGTGTCAGCTCCTGGCCCTCACTGACCACCCCCTACCAAGACACATAGATCATCTTCCTTCTCTGGAACACATCTCCCGGAGGATGTGAGAGTCTAGCACCATTCTGGGACTTCAAAGCCACTGTCCAAATGCAGAGAATATTAAAAAGCCACACTCTGCTGTCCTCGGTTAACTGCGTGCTCACAGGAAGCGGAGAGCATAGAAACGCAGTCCTGATGAACACAAATATCCGACTTAGACCCCCATTTCTATCTCCTCCCCTGCCTGACCTTTATCCAGAGAGGCCGGAAGACTGAAAGCAATTTACCATATTTCCCTTCCCATGCTTCCTGCACATATGCCCGGAAATACCCGAGAGAGATGTGAGAGGCTGGAAAAGGAAGAAGGAGGAGAGTAGGAGGGACCACATTGCAGAGACGCAGGTTGGACCCTCAGTTCCCTAACCGTGACCAGTTCAGTAAACACGTGGGCTGGGCTGGGGCCTCTGCCTCTGCGAGGTCAGCTCCCCGGCCACTCCAGGCACACATGTCCCTCTCCCACTACTCATGCATCTGAAATATGTATAAACAAGAACAGGGGCGAGAAATCGAAGTTGGGTGTGTCCCCTCCAAACCCGTGTCCCTTCTGGAATGGGGGTGGGGGGATGGAGCGGGGATGAGCTGAGTGCTATAATCCTGCCTCCTTTGAGGCAATGTCTTTGCAGCCAAAGCCCTTTCTCTTGGGGGCATTGGTTTTCAAACTGTGTTGTTCAAGGTCAGAGGTCACTTGTAGGGGTCTCTGAGAGGAGTGTGTGATCATGGCAGTTACTTCTAATTTACGTGGCTTCCTCATCTTCGGTGCTCTGAAGCTGGGATACAGTGTCATGAATACAGCACAGAGAATCAGGTCTAGTGTGAAAACCCAGAATTCCTGAAGATGCTCTCTGTACTCAGAGTGACCCTCCAGCATGATGTTACTGAGATCAGGTTAAATCCCACCGCCCTTCACGGAAAGCCACGCAAAGTAGAGTTTACCTGTCACGTGGTTGTCGGTCCTGTGGTCCAGCTGCAGCCTTCAGGGCACTCGCTCCAGGCGGCAAGCTGGAGGCGTGACCCCTTGTCCTCTGCTCTCCTCCGCAGGTCCTGTTCAAGCTCCTCCTGGGCAGTGCCAAGTTTGGAGAAGCCGCCTTATTTCTGTCTGTGCTGGGGGTATTTAACGTCCTCTTCATCACCTGTATTCCTGTCATCCTCTACTTTACCAAAGTGGAATACTGGAGCTCTTTCGACGCCATTCCATGGGGGAACCTTTGTGGATTTTCAGTCCTCTTATTGAGTAAGTGGTGAGCACCCTGTTGGGATTCCCAGAAAGCGATGATCCTGTGCAGCTCAGGAGAAGTCTTTGGGAACCCGTGCCCTGAAGGAGGAAAAACAGTCCATCGTTATCCTTCGGTTCCTGGTGGTTTTCAAGGTCATTGGTCCTGCAAAGGCAAGCCTTGGTGATGACGACATTGGGTTTAATTCCAGGACCACGGTCACTGCAGCAGGAGCCGTGGTCATTGCTGCCCTGTAGCCCAGTGAGCTGTGTGTTTTTTGCTGACAATAGTACATTCCTTATAGGACTGGTAAGAAGCTGGCGAACTAATATAGGCAGCGCTCTTAGAACATTGCCTGATAAATGTCGATGTTCAGCAAATATTATCAATTGTCACTATTATCATCATTACTTGGTCATTGTCATCATCATCACCAGAAGAGCAACCAAGGAAGTGCCTCACCCCATTTCCGTTTAAAAATGCATATCCCAAAGCTCCTGTTCGTAGTCATCCCAGAATCGCTGCCAGCAACAGGGAAGGGCACAGTTAGTAGGACGCCCCAGTCCTCTTTCCTGGTGCCTTCTCACTGGCTACCTTTGTCAGATTTCTCTTCCCTTCTTCAAGCTCAGGGAAGAGAGGAGATCTGGGTAGTCAGGACGTTTGTCCCTAATCCCCCAGTCCCAGAGCCCTTCCAGGAACCCCAAGTTCACTGATTCAGAGCAAAGGGCAAGATGCTTATGACTCCAGCCTTGTCAGGGAAGCTGGGGTCAGACAGACCAGGTAGGATGGGAAGTCTGGGGCCAGTCGTGAGTAACACCTACTTCTTTATTTTTTATTTCAGCATTCAATATTGTATTAAATTTTGGAATTGCTGTTACATATCCCACTCTGATGTCTCTTGGAATCGTCCTCAGTGTACCTGTGAATGCAGGTAAACCTACGTGGCTTTCTGTATCTGCTTGTAAACACACACACAAACAGGCACACATACACACACACACTCACAGACACGCACATGTGTACACATGCCTGTATTCTCGCTGTGCATGTCTAACCTTCTGTATAGAAAGAAAGCGCTTAGGCAAAATACTGATGTCTGTTACACCTGCAGTGTTTTCTCCAGAGTGGACTGGTTTTCACTTCCCACACCAAGATACAGAAAATCTAAAGCCATCTCGATCCGATCTGGTGTGAGGGTCAGAGATAAGAGTCATTCATATTATTGATAAGTATGGACAAATATGTAGCAGAGTAAAAACTGCATTTTTTGTGAGTGACTTTCCAGATGAGCAAGTGCAGTGGACGTGACACAGAGGCATGTCCACAAGCTGCAGAAGCGCAGGCGTGTCCCCCGCCTCCCAGAAGAGAGCCCTTTCTCAGCTGCGCGAGGCTGTGCTTTGTTTTTCCCTGGCGACTCTCCAACACATGCGGTGGGCAGCTCTTCCAAAGCTGGTCGTCACCTCCTTCTCTCACCTACCCCTTACCTCCTTCCCTTTCCTGGCTCACTCGGATATGAATTTTGGATTTTC
Source organism: Camelus dromedarius (assembly GCF_036321535.1). Classification (NCBI taxonomy): domain Eukaryota; kingdom Metazoa; phylum Chordata; class Mammalia; order Artiodactyla; family Camelidae; genus Camelus; species Camelus dromedarius. The sequence continues at coordinate 8,644,735 of NC_087443.1, forward strand.
TTCCCAGAATCGCCCCCCACCCCACCCCTGACCTCCCTGTGGAATCTGTGTGTAAATCACTTCTCCCCAGAACACGCCTCTCCTTGGCCCTGGCACAGCTTCCTCCAAAGCCACCTCCCGACCCACGCACCTCCGGGCCATCAGAGGCTTAGCTCACCCCAGGGAACGGCAGACCCTCATCCCGTTCAGTCTGCTGTTAATATGCCCGGAAGCACTGGCTAAGCAGCTCTCAACTTCCTAAACCTCTTCCTGGGATTTGGCTTCTCTGTTTCATCCCACACGTTCTGTATATATGCCTCACCTTGGCCCAGATACTTGGGGTCCAGCACCACCTCTGCCCGCTGGAGGACGGCGGTCCCCACTCAGTGCCTCTCTGGGCCTTCCCTGTCCCCCAGAAGTGAGAGCATCCGTATGTCATCACCTTGGTTGATGTGAGAACATGTGAAATGATCTGAGGCAGCACTTCAAAACACAGAGAGCCCCTCGCTCCAGGAGAGCTTGTAAAAAGTGGTCCACACACCACCCGCTTCTGAAAATAACTCACCCACTTGCCCCAACGACATCTCAGTGCGTCTTTACGGCCGCACAGGGTTCTTACTTCAAGGAGGCCTACTCCAGGGGCCCCTGTGCAGAAGCCACTCTGACCCTATGGTGTGATAGGGTGTGAGAGATTACTCAGAGTCCCTTCTTCCTACTTCTCTGCCATGTAAGAGATTCACTAATGCAGCAAAGGAAGGAATTGTGTTCAGTTCTGCACAGGAGAGAAGCTGAGGGGTCGGCTATGACCGGACCTGTCAGAACAGAGCCGTTGTTCCGCTCTCTGACTTTCCCTGACGCCCGTCTCTAGTGCAGTTCACGTGATTTGCTAATTGACTGTCCCATCTGTGAATTAACAGACTGTTCTGCCAATATTAAAAATTAAAGTATTTCTGAATTACGATGAGATAAAAGAGGCACTTTAATTCCACAAAAAGGCTACCAAAACAAAGTGCTTTTATTTCAGGTGTAATTTGTCCCTCTCTGGCCACCCTGAAGACCAAGGTGAGAGGCAGGCTGGGAGGGAAGAAGAGGGGCAGGAGGAAGTGGAGGAACAGGAGGCGGGGTGACAGGGCCAAGCTACAGACTGGAGGGAGGAGCAGCCCCCTCCCCAACTCGGGGAGCTGGGGGAGCTGTCCAGCAAGTCAGCTTTCAAAAGCTGCACACTCGAGTCAGAAGACCCTCTTTCACAAAATGACATAAAACAAAAGCAATCTGGTTCTCTCTTGCGGGGAAGCAGGCTCCAAATTTGCTTTGTCTAGTCTAGTTAAGAAAAGAAAGAAAGACAGCGAAAAAGAAAAGAAAAGAAAACCAACATTTGAAATGCTTTTGATCTTTAGCTGTGAAAAGAATGATGATCTGGATTTTTACTAACTGACACGAATCCTGTTCTCATTCTGTTCCCTCACCTTATGGGAGTCAGGGATGAGCCCTTGGGCCTTTAATAAACTTTACCAGTCAGTGATGACGTGGATGGCTTCAGAGCCTCACACTAATACCCTGGGATGGAACAAAAATTTGTATTTATCATCTTCAAAGAACCAGGTCAGGTTTGACTTTCAAAACATATATATATCTCCATTCGTTTTCAGATTCTTTTCCATTATAGGTTTTACGTGTGTGTGTGTGTAACTGAATCACTCTGCTGTACACCTGAAACTAACACAACTCTGTAAATCAACTATATTTCAATTTTTAAAAAGACTCCAATATATATATATGTGTGTGTATTTATTTATATGTTTATATACAAATAAAATGATGCTTTTAAATTATAAAAATAAAACATGTCACTGTATAAAACATGAACAGTACCAAGAATATAGAGAAAGCAATAGCATATTTTTTAATCATGGAAAAATTGCCTTTGCTCTTGCTTTTTAATTTGCCACCTTTTTTGTTGTTGTTGTTGTTGTTCTTTACTGTCTCCATGATGGATTTTGCCACTCCAGAGGGGGCCACAGCGAACTCTGATACGTACACACACATCTCCAGCCGTCCCTCATGTCTCATTTTGTCTCTCACCCAAATCTACCTGGAAACTAAGGTGCCAGGTCAGTTGGGGAAAGTGAAGTACAGCAAAGCCTCACACCAGACGAGAGCTATAACGTTAAGGGAGATTTACTGTAGGCAGCCCCTGCCGGCCTGGTCAAGAGAGGACAGCTGCCCCAAGGAAGGGGCGCCCAGGATCCCGCCCCACTGGGGCCCCATCTCTGCCCGTGCCTGCCGGCCTGCCTCCCCCAGTGACCCAGTTCTCCTCTCGTCCCCTGCAGTGGTCGATCACTACACCAGTAAGATCGTCTTCAACGAGGTCCGGGTCATCGCCATCATCATCATCGGCCTGGGCTTCCTGCTCCTGCTCCTGCCCGAGGAGTGGGACGTCTGGTTGATCAAGCTGCTCACTCGCCTCAAAGTGAGGAAGAAGGAGGAGGCGGCGGAGGGCGGCGCAGACCTGGGCTTGGGACCGCAGAGCAAGAGCAGACGAGCCCGCCCCTCCTTCGCCCGCTGACGGCCCGCTCCGAACTCCGCGGGGACCCTCAGGCTGCCGACTCGGACGTCTGCTCCTGACGGGGGACCTCGGGTTGGTCAGGTGTACATACCTGTACAGTCTTGGTAATCTGCGGTAAATTATACGGTATTTATTGGCATGTCCGACTTGCTTGCACTTTTTTCACATCAGACCTCTCACTTAAGGGTACCGATTCAGTGTGAAAGAGAAAAGAAGAACCTCTCCGCTCTTCTTAAGTGAATGTAAAGCAGGTTCAGACTATCCTTGCCTAGGCTGTTCTGAATGGCAGGTGTTCCTGACAAGGCAGGGCAAGTGTTTTGAATCTTAGCAACTGAAAATTACATTGCACACTGTGATTATTTTTCAGCTATGGTAGGTCGTATTTTCTTTTATACCAGAGCTGTCCTCTTAATTTTAAGGGATTTCAATGAACCAAAAGATAATTCTAACTTTGGATAAATGGATAGCTGGATGGATGGGTAGATGGGCTGTGAAGAGGTGGAGCAGAAAAGGATATTGGACATCGAAAACCATCAGCTCTGGCTGATTTCTGGGGCTGGCAATTGGAGGAGGAGCCAGGGAGCAGAAAGGGAAAGTGAAGTCCAAGCCCCACCTGGCTTGCCCTCACGTGTCTATGTAAAATCATGGAGGAGAAATTACAGTGCCTTCTACAGAATTTCCGTCTTTAACTATGTGAAGCAAGGTGACATTATAAGTCACTGGCGCCGTCTTATCATTTAGATGTATAAATCTTTAGAAACAAATAAAACACTATATATGTGTGCGTGTGTGTACAAAAATGGCAAAGCTGATGCCTCGTGTAGTGGAGCACGGGGCATGGTGTGCATCTGAGGTAGACTCTGCAGAAGATGAATTGCTGGTTGCTTTTACTTCCTGACTAAGACCGAAAAATTATTTACCAAATCTGCAAATCTTTTTATGAAACTTTTAAGCACCAGGCTGTTTACTTCCATAATTTAGGTCGGCCAGAAAATTCTATCTGTGATAGATCTGTAAGGAGGGACAAGGGGGTAGAGTTTACTATTTTTGAAGTTTACATTGTTACATACGAAACGGAAACCTTATTCTGAAATGTTGTCATAACCCAATGGTGCACTCTGTACCCATGGAATCTTTCAGTTTCATAGGGGAAAGGGGCATTCACGACCTGAACTTTTTAGCAAATTATTATTCTCAGTTTCCATTACCTGTTTGGCCAAACAGATTAATAAACTATTTAAAAAAGAAGCATTTAGTGCTGTCTTGGTGGCGACTTTGTTACTTTCCTGCTGTGTTGGTCCAGACTCTGGCTTCCTCACCTTACAGGCTCGCCCAGCAAGCCCCACCCTCCTGCTCCTTCAGGGCTCACAGAGCCACCCAACTACCTCAAGGGAAGAAAATTCTCATTGCAGGCAGAGTTGACTTTCACAAAAGCCAAAGGCAGGACAGAGCCGGCCTCAAAGGAAAGACATGTTGAGGCAGCGTTTCCCTCCCTCCCTCCTCTCCCGGTCGTCTCCCCATTCTCTACCTCCCCATCTCCCCAGTGCCTGCCCTCAGTGCAGCTCTGGTGATGCTTCTGGCTCCCTTTCCGGTGCAGACTGGCTCCTCAGATCCCTTATGCTGGTGCCTCAAAGTGGCAGCCTCAGTCCCTAAAGTGACGTCTCCCAGCTCAGCTCCCACCCCTGACTTCTGCTTTGGGTGCCCTAACTTGTCTTGGCTCTAGAGAGAATTTGATTGAACATGTTCACCACTGTTCCAGGCAGCTGCAGCCAGGGACTGTGAGGTCTGATATCTCATCCTATGTCCACAAAGGGTCATGTTCTCTAAGAGGGCATGTGAACAGGGAGCAGATGACATCCTCTCAAGACACTTCATCCTGCCACCCACATGTAGAACGTCTACACACCAGGCACCACTTGCTCCAGGGGGTCAGATTCTGGAGGACACGAGCAGCTGTCCAGATCACAGAGCTCCCTGCGCACATCCCGCTGTGTGCTGTGAAGGGGGGACCCCTCAGCCCCACAGTGGAGCCGGAGCCAGGCACCTCCACGACTCCGTCTGGGCTCCCAACTCCTCCAGTTTCCCCAGGAGCCAAACAGATATTTCCTTTGTAATCCTTAACATGAAAACTTGGGAAACCCTACACTAGAACAGATTTGCCTTATTCTCCATGGCCATAAAAGACTGTGAAGACCCACAAGAATTGAGAGTAGGGATTCAAAGAGATACGTGTGTACCTATGATCACAGCATTATTTACAGCAGCCAAGGCGGGAAGCAACCCAGATGTCCTTCAGAGGATGAGTGGATCAACAACATGTGGTAAATACATGCAACGGGGTATTACTCATCCTGAAAAAGGAATGAAATTCTGACACAGGCTACAATGTAGAGGAACCTTGAAGACATTATCCTATGTGAAATAAGCCGGTCACAGAGGATAAATATTATTTGATTCCACTTGTATGCCGTCCCTAGAGGATTCAAATTCATAGAGACAGAGAGTAGAATGGTGGCTACTGGGGGCTGGGAATGAGGAGTTACTGTTCAGTGGGTACAGAGTTTCAGTTTTGTAAGATAAAGAAGTTCTGGCGGTTGATGGTGGTGATGGTTGCACAGTAATGAGACTGTACTTAATACCACTGAGCTTAGAAACGGTCCAAACGGTAAATTTTATCTTCTGTATATTTTACGCCAATGTTTAAAAAGGCTATGAAGGGTAAGATATGTGAAATAAAGAGGTTAAAACTTTCAGGAGAGGTTAATGCTCCCTTCAGGGCATTATAAACATGAGCTGGGCTGAGGGTAGGGGGATTTGAGAGATTTCTGTCCAGAAAGAATACAAACCACAAGTCCTCCCAGCCCCTCCACCCCCGCCACGCAGATTTCAAGAACTGGGGTGAGCTGTGCCAAACCAGGAAGGGATCCGTGAGTTTAGAAAATCTCAGGCAGGGGTTCCTCCTGACGGAACCCTGGGGTGGCTTTGGGAAACAGGCTCCAGTTTTTCTTTCTGGGGAAGTGTCTTTCCTCTAGAGGCCTGTCTGGAACGCAATGGAATGATTTTTCTACTTTTGCTCCTTTAAGGAATAAAAGTAAAACTAAGAGGGATACAAAGAGAATGTGGGGCCCTTCTGCTCCAGGCCGCCCCTTCAGAATGTGGACTTCTGGGGCCAGAAGGTGCAAAGTGGTCAGCCGGCCCCTTGCCACAATGAGTCAGAGCCATCTTTAGGAACCCCCCTGCTGTGCAGACCCTGGGCTCTTCCTCACTTGGGCTGCCAAGGATAGACAGAGTCCAGACCTACCTCCCTGTAGAGCAAGGGTGTTTCCAAATCTAGCCAAGGATGCATAACATGGAGCTCTTTATCTTCAACGATAAAAAGAAATGATTTGTTCTAAAATTAGAATGCAGCGGTGGTTGCACAATTCTCCAAATATGCTAAAATTTGATCAGTTGTACACTTCAAATGGGTGAATTTTTGGTATGTGAAGTATATCTCAATCGGGTGGCTTGATGAATAAATAAATTGCTGCCTCATAAAATGATTTAAAATTCCTTCACCAAAATCTTACAAGCAGAAAGGACATTTGTTGTATGTGTCTTTGTTGTGTGAGGGGTAGCTCACCACCCTTCTGCTCACAGCTCAGGAAATGGATCTATTCGATGAACCTCCAGGCCAGTGTCTATACACCAAGAAGGGGGAAGCTGGGGTGTAAATAAAAGCTATTGGCATATCACTATGGTGTTCTTTTTCAACATACACCTGTGTATCAGGGATTAGAGTTTGTTTCTTTGTGCCCCTGACCACCCTCCTGTGGCACCTCCATTCGTGGGGACTGTAAATTCAACTACACCAAGTAGATGCACTTACTTACCCAGTGTCCCCTCGCTCTCCCTGTTACCTGCTTTCACCCCCGCAGTGAGAAACTGCATTTTATGACACACCTGCCTTTATAATCTGGAGTGTGTAAAGCAGGCAGCCTTGTGGGGATGCTGGGAGCCTAGCACTTTTCCAGGATTTTGTAAGGATCTGTACTTAGTGGGTAGCCCTGCTAAACAGTGCTGCACCAGGTGCTGGATTTCCTCAAGGACCCGTGTGTGTGTGTGTGTGTGTGTATGTGTGTGTGCGTGCGCACGCGCATGCATTTGCCACATTTACTGTAGGCTTTTGATTAGCACATCTTTCCAACCAATTAGTTTATTTCTATTTTTTTAAATTTTGTTTAAGTAAATAATTCATGCAAACTAATCACTGCATAATAATCACTAACTTTTTTAATGATACCATTTAGAGTTAGACATACACTTACTCAACTACCACCTGTTGACTTTCTTTAACCCCTTATTGTATCCAATCACCATTTAGGGTGGCCCTGATGTTTTTCTCCAAAGCTTAATTTTTTAAAAAGTCAAATCTTATCATTAGTACCAATTTAAAGACCAAAGCATGTTTGGACATTTAGCTGCATTATTGCATCAAAAGCTTTAATATGTTGCTTTTGTCTATATTTTCTTGTATTTTCTGATAGCATTTAATTTCCTGTCTATTTTTTTATCAGAGAGAAGGTGTCAAGTTATTATTTAGTGATCTCAACTACCTTTCTAAATTCTCAGACCTTTTGCTCTTACTAATGACTATTAGTAAGATGAAATTCTAGTAAATTCTAGGTTTTATCTGTTGCAGAGTATTTTGCTTAGTGTTTCTAGGAAATTAAGAAAATAACCCAGGTTCTGCCATCTTTTCCCATACAGGACAAATGCTGTTAGAATTTCAGATGCCAAGAGGTCACTTAAAAAACATCTGATCAAGACTTCTGAGCACAAAATGAATGAAAAGACTTTGAGGCCAGAGACAAAAAGAGGGACATGTGCTTCTTAAATGTCAACTGCTAAAACCAATCAAAATACAGAAAATGTAATGAAACCTGGTCCCCAGGGTTGTCAAGGATATGTCTGTGAAAGCAATTTACAATCTGCAGAATGTTCTGTGGCTCTATTAGGTAATTACCAAGGGATTTGCCCAAGGCCATGTGGCTGGGAGAGGCCGAGCAGACGGCCCCGTCCCCCGGGCCCTGTTTGTGGTGAGACTGCACAAAGGGAAAGGCTCTTAGGACAGGCTTCTCTGCTGCGTGATTTTGTCTAGGACCCTTCTGGAAGAAAGGTCTCCTGGGACTTTGAAAGATCTCAATTAGCATGAAAGCTCTGTAGGCTGGAAGTTTTCTACAAATACCATTATGCCCCTAAGTTCCTTTCTGGTATTGCTTTCTAATTTAAGTCACTGGTAGGTTTTTTGTCCTATCTCCAAATACAGTCACTCTACTTAACAACAGAAGAATACAAGTTCTTCTCCAATGCACATGGGCCATTCTCTAGCATAGGCCATATGCTAGGCCACAAAACAAGCCTCCATAAATTTAAAAGATTGAAATTATACAGACTATCCTTTCCAACCACATTGGAATGAAACTAGAAATCAGTAACAGAAGGAAACAGAAACTCACAAATTTGTGGAATACAACATTTTCAAACAACCAGCAAGTCAAAGAAGAAATCACAAAGGAAATTAGCAAATACTTACAGACAAATTAAAACAAAACATACCATACCAAAACTTATGGGAAGCAGCAAAGGCAATGCTCAGAGGGAAGTTTATAGCTGTTCATGCATACTTAAAAAAGAAAAGATCTCAAATCAATAACCCAACTTTACACCTGGTGAACAACAGAAAGAAAGCAAACTAAATCCAAAGCTAACAGAAGGAATAATAAAGATTAGAGTGGAAATAAATAAAACAGAGAATAGAATCAACAGAACAAAAAGTTGTTTTTTTAAAAGATTAATAATATTGACAAATCTTTAGCTAGACTGACAAAGAAAAAAAGAGAGAGAAAGAGAATACCCAATAACTAAAATCAGAAATGACAGAGGGAACACTACTACTGATCTTACAGAAATAAAAAGCATTATAAGAAAATACTATGAACAGTTGTGCACTAATAAATTTAGATAACCAACCACAAGCAAAAGAATGAAGTTCAAACCCTACCTTACACCACATACAAATATTAGCTCAAAATGGATTAGAAATCTATATAAGAGAAAAACCTTAATGCTCTTAGAAGAAAAGACAAATTCCTAGAAACATGCAATTACCTACACTGACTCAAAAAGAAACAAAATTTCAATGATTTATAGGAAGTAAAGAGATTGAATCAGTAATCAAAAACCTCCCAACAAAGAAAAGTCCAGGACCAGATGGCTGCATTGTTGAATTCCACCAAACATTTGAAGAATGCCAATCCTTCTCAAACTCTTCCTAAAAATAGACAAGATAAGAACATGTCCTAACTTTTTCTATAAGCCAGCATTAATTTGATACCTAAGCCAGATAAAGATATCACAAAAACAGAAAATTACAGAATATCCCCTATGAACATTGATTCAAAAATCCTCACAAAATGCTAGTGAGCCAAATCCAACAACATACTAAAAGGACTGCACACCATGACCAAGTGGGATTGATCCCTGGAATACAATGGTATGTCAGCATATGAAAAACAATCAATGTAATATACTACATTAATAGAACAAAGGAGAAAAACCCATGTGATCATCCCAATTGATGCAGAAAGAGAATTTCACAAAATCAAACACCTTTTCATGAAAAAGCAATAAGAAAACTAGGAATAGAAGGGAACTTCCTGAACATAATAAAGGGCACTTATGAAAAACTCATGGCTAACATCATACCCAATGGTGAAAGACTGAAAGCTTTTTTCCTAAGGTTAGGAATAAGATGGGGATACCTGCATTTACCGCTGTTCTTCAGCACTGTAATTGCATCTCAAGCCAAAGCAATCAGACAAGAAAAAGAAAAGTCATCCAAATTGGAAAGGAAAAATTTAAACTACCTCTGTTTTCAGATGACATGATCCTATATACAGAAAATTCTAAAGAGTTCACAGAAAAGTTACTAGAGCCAGTAAACTAATTCAACAAAGTTTCAGGGTACAAGATCAACACACAAAAATCAATTGTGTTCTGTATATCTGCAACAAAAAATCCAAAAGAGAAATTTAGACAGCAATTCCATTTAAAATAGCACCAAAAAGAATACAATACCTAGGGATAAATTTAACCATGGAAGTGAAACTGAAAACTACAAACATTGCCCCCTGCCCAAAAAATTAAAGCGATCTAAATAAATGGAAAGACATCCTATGTTCATGGATTGGAAGACTTAACATTGTTTAAGATATCAGTACTATTCAAAGCGATTGATATATAGATTCAACCGAATCCTTATCAAAATTCCAACAAACTTTTTCTGTGGAACTGGAAAAACTGATCTTCAAATTCTTATGGAATCTCAATAGACACAAATAGCCAAAACAATCTTGGAAAAGAACAAAGACAGAGGACTCACATCTCCTGATTTCATAACTTATTTCAAAGCTATAGTAATTAAAACAGTGTGGAACTGGCATGAGGACTGACATATAGACCAATGGAATAGAAATGAGATCCATAAATAAACCCATGTGTCTATGGTGAATTGCTTTTTGACAAGGATGCTGTAGGAAAGATTAGTCTCTTTAATAAATCGTGCTGGGAAAAATACATCTTCATTTGCAAAAGAATGAGGTTCAAACCCTACCTTATACCATATAGAAAAATTAAAATAGGATATGATAAGTACTAAAACAGTCATACATACAAGGATGAAGGGGGTGGGACTAAAACTGACTGATGGCCTAGAACAGAAAGAGCCCAGGAAGACTTTACGAGGAGATACTCCTCAAGTGGGCATTTTTAAGGTAAACAAAGTGGAAGAGAAGTACTAAAAACAGAGGAAAGAGAAATATTTATGGCAGAAGACAGTGCTAGAGAGATAGGTAGGACACAAATCATGAATATTCTTTCAAATATCCACCTTTTCCTGACTGATACATAAACTGACTGTGACTAAAAAGAAATAATGCCAAAAATACCAGTGGGGATGTATCCCTTCTTCACAAGGCACCAGGATGGAACTCTAGGAGGGAGCAGCCAGCAGACATCTGTCTAAGTATTTATAAAGGGCAGAGGCAGGGGCGACTGCTCACAGTCAGATCAGCTGGAAGCAGGCTGGTCCCAGAATCCCACCTGGGACTGTCCTTGGGCGCCATGCTCATAAAATGAGCTAATGGAATTGAGAGTGGCTGCTTTCAGCACAGAGATGTGACCAAATCAATCATGCAACAATACAAACAGCAAAGAATCAATAAGGAGGGCACTTCAGTTCCCCAGCAAAGGTCTGGCAGAGAGAGTTCCGTGTGGATTTCTGATGAAAAGTCAGCAAGCGGAAAAGTCAACTAAAAATGGAAACTCTTTTAACTTTTATGGGAACTCAGAAGTGTATACTACATGGTTGATTTTATTAACATCAGAATTAATAATAGATGCTTGCAGGAAACACTACACATTTCCAAACAACTCAACCATAGGGAATCTTAAGGCTCTTCTAGGCTGTGCCAGTTTATTTTATGCTCCATTTATGACTGAGAAATCAATTCTAAACATGACATGTATGTGAAAGAGCATTACTTACTCTGTCACTCTCATGTATGAATCTGGGAGTTGTTTTAAGGATTTGATACTAAAAATTAGACACTAAAGTGATTGTTTCATCATCTATGTTTTGCTATAATGCACTACTTTTGAGGTTCTATTAATTAAATTCAATATTCGATACATTTACAGTGACAAGAATAAGCAGCAGTTGCTATATTCAACGGCTTGCAGCTTCAGTCCAGTCTACACCAAGCCTCTGAGCACCCCCTTGAGTGGGAGAGCAGAAAAGATTCTTTAGATCTGCTTTAGGTCCATGCCTACAGCTATCAGCTCACTACCTTGGTCACTGGAAAACACTGAAGTCACTCTTATGAGGCAAAGCACATCATCTCCAGAAAGGCCTTTTTTGAAATTCAAAGTCAGAATCTGGAAAGAGCCACCCACTCAGCTCATGGATCCTATTAATTTACTTAATCAGATTGTGCTTCAATGACTGGCCAGTAAGTCACCCAATACACCCCTGAGAGAATAGGGCACAGGGCTGCGAGGCACTTTTTTCTGAGTCAGATATCGCCACGACAACGCAGCATTAAAAGTCCACCTTGCTCTCAGTGGTTTGAACAAGCAGGTGTGTGCCCAGGCTCACGGGCGTGTAGGTGACAGCACTGTGGCTGTCAGGTCCAGCTCAGCTGAGCAGGTGAGGGTCTATCTGGGCAGGGCGCCGGGCTGGCACGGGGCTTAGCTATAGGGGATGCTCGGGTCTCTTTCACTGGGTAGTTGCTCTTGTACTTTGTTCTTATTTTTTCTCTTCCACTCTTTTTCTGCCTTTTGTGGTTTCAGTATTGAGCATTTTATATGATTCCATTTGGTCTCCTTTCTTAGCATATCAGTTATACTTACTTTTTTTTTTTTTACTATTGTTAGTGATTGCCCTAGAGTTTGCAATATACATTTACAACTAATCCAACCACTTTCAAATAACATCATACCATGTCGCGTGTAGTGTAAGTACCTTATAATAACAAAATAATCCTAATTTCCTCCATAACTTGTTGTCATTTCTGTCATTCATTTTATTTACACACAACCATACATAAGCATATACATACACAAATATAAATATAAGGTACATACACATACATAATCGAGTACCTTGTTGCTATTATTATTTTAGTAAACTGTTATCCATTAGATCAATTCATTCTGATTTTGCGTGTATCCTGCTTCATGTTCTCTGAGCATCCTGGAGCTGTGGTTTGATGTCTGGCTTTGGTTTGGTGGAAATTATCAGCCATTATTGTTTCAAAGATTTCTTCTGTTCTTTTCTTTCTTCTCCTCTGGTGTGTTGCACCTTTTGTAGTTGTCCCACAGTCCTTGCATATTCTGTTCCGTTTTTTTCAGTTTTTGTTCCCTTTACTTTTCAGTTTTGGAGGTTTCTTTTGATATATCTTCCAGCTCAGAGATTCTTTCCTCAACTATATCCAGTCTACTAAGAAGCCCATTAAAGGCATTCTTCATTTCTGTTACAGTGTTTTTTATCTCCAGCATTTCTTTTTGGTTCTTTCTCAAGGATTTCCACCTCTGCTTACATTGTCATCTGTTCCTGCCTGCTGTCTACTTTATCCATTAGAGGTCTTGGCATATTCATCATCATTGCAGTAAATTCCTGGTCTCAAAATTACAACATCCCTGCTGTATCTGGGTCTGATGCTTGCTCTGTCTCTCCAAATTATGTTGTCTTTTGATATGCCTTGTAAATTTCTTTCTTGATAGCCAGATACAATTTGCCAGGTAAAAGGAACCAATGTAAGTAGGACTTTAGTAATGAGTTATGAGGGAAGGGGAACCATTCCATAGTCCTATGATTAGGTCTTTGTCTTTGAGCGAGTCTGAGCTCTAGACTGAATTCTCAAATGCGTCCTTTTTTTTTTTTTTTTTTCTCCTCTCTTAGGTGGGAGAGGATGGCTGCAGTGGGCTAGTGTTGAGTATTGCCTTTTTTCACATGAAAGGCTATCACGGACTGGAGCTGGGTATTTCCCCTTCCCCAGGTCAGTTAGGCTCTGATAACACCCCAGTAGGTTATGCTTGGATTAACTAGTTTCTCCGGAGGGTAGCTTCATTAAGAAGAACAGAGAGATCTGGTATTTTTCAAAAGGGTTCCTTTTCCCCTTCCACTGCTGGGAGCTCAGAAGATTTTTCTCTGATGTCTCCCGTGGGAACTGGTTGAGCTCCTGGAGGTAAACCTCACAATGCTGTGGAGGCCCCCTGTGAATGGGTTCCCCCCTGAGTTTTTAACTCCCAGAGGTGTTCACACCAAGCCTCCAGCACTTGTGAACTGCAGTTCTGGCTTTCCCATCGCGGCACTAGTGCCCGTGTTTGCCACTGCTCTGGTTAAGTACCCTCTGTATTTGTCTGTCTCTCCAGTCTTGAGGGCAGTGGTCTACCCTGTGTCCTTAGCTCTCTTACAAATCCTAGAAGAGTTGATGTTTCAGTCTGTTCAGCTTTCTACTTGTTAGGATGGAGTGGCAAATTCTAAGGTCCTTATGCGTAAAACTGGAAACCAGAAGGGCTTTCCTTACTTAAAAAAAAAAAAGTTAGAAATAATGAGGTGAAGCAAAGCAGAAATGATTACAGAAACACTAATCTTTCCAGACATAGATGACTCTCCCAGTTGCCTCCCTGGTCCTTCAGTGATGGGGCTGCTGCTTTCTGCAGGCTTCAGGTTGCTCTTCCCCATCCTCCAGGGGTCACCTCCCTCACAGCTCTTGGCTTGACCCCTAGCTTTTCAGCCTAACTCCCACAGTAGTCACCCTTCTTACCCTCCCATCCTAATTCATGGTTCTCAGCCTGTCCCTTTGGGTCGCCAACATTTTTATTTCCCACCATTAAGATGAACTCATTCCTTTTTTTGGCCAGTGTGTCCCTCTTCCAGTCATAGCCAGAGACTTCAAGCTTATTAGTCCCTGGAGGTCTGAGATGTGGAGAGATATAATCAAGTTCCAGGGTGAGGAGTATGCTGTTGTTGGCAAGGTAAGTGATAATTCACCATCCTGCAGGTGAAGCCCCCTCCCACCATAAGCACACTTTGTAGCAGTTCTTTTAAGCATTCAATAATCAGAGCCCACAGAGGTTACCAGCCTCACATCTGGTTACACAATAGTTCTCTCATCGGGATAGGGTAGCCTACTATGTTTATGTTAGCTTTTAGTGCCTACAGTATTTGTACTCACTTTACTTAAAATCAACCAGACTTCAAGATTTAGATGTTCATTCCATCCTATTCTCCTGAAATTGTTTTGCTTTGGACACAAACAGGATTTCACACATCATTTATTTGTTTGCCCCATAAATACTTTAAAAATGGAATCTGTATAACTGAACCAGCTCCTGGCTTTGAGAAACTTAGAAATTAACAATAGGACTGGTCAAGGTCACCAAGACCTCTAATACAACGCAGTGTGAGATACCTGCCTCTCAGGGGCAGACTTTGTGCTGTTTTGATCCGGAGGGATTGGAAACTGCGTCATGAAGGAAAAAACTTTGTGAGTTTTGGACCTAATAGGATGAATCACATTTTCAGAAACAGGTGGATTACAAGGCAGTTCAGATGAATGGAAAAGCAGGAAGACAGGCAGAACGTTAGGGGCAAGATCTGGGAACAGCAAACAGCTCAGACGACGAGATGGGCGTCTGTACGGTACGGGGAGTGGCAGGAGATTAAGTCAGGAAACAGGCCAAGTCCTAATGTGAGGGTCTTCGATGCCAGCTGATCGGCAAGAGGAAGCCACTAGAAGTGATTAAGCAGGAGAGTAGCATGATCAAATCTTGTTTATTCCAGTCCATCATTCCAGTCTGTTGAGATCCTTGAGTCTTTCATTAAACGATAAGCTTTCTCCTCCATCTCCAGACTCCATGCAGGTTTGGTAAGCATCCTTGATTATGCTTCTCTAATTTGACTACAAAACATGTAAAAGCCACAGCCCTAGTCATAACTGTAAAAGCGACCTCCCTCCAGGTTGATATTCAGATTCTTTGGCTATGCTTATCCAACCAGGTAATGCTCATATTAACAGCATCCAGTCCACAGTGCTCAACATAAGAGCAGGTATTACTGACTGCTCACTTCAATACACACGATTTACACTCATTATCTTATTTAAACCTTTCACTAGCTCTCTGAGATGAAGTGATTGAAATTTACTGTGTGTTCCTTTAAACTGCAAAGTCTCTCCTGTCCCAGACACTGGAATCTCAACCTTGAATTGATTGGTTTTCAATCAATCTCCAAAGAAAGTATGGATTTTACCAAATAGATCCTTCATAAAATGTTTGCTCAACTGTAACTCCTTTAATATCCATCTGATTAATATAAAGAGTTGTAGAATTCACAAGATCAACTGGAAACTTCACTTTTGTTTGTGTTTATTGAGGCTAACTGGAAAGTTTCAAATCTGGCAGAGAGAAATAATGAAATAAGAGTCTCAACTTAGCCAAGAAGCATAATTTTTATCTAAGTAGACCTGAATTTCCTGAAAATTTTAAAATAATCTTACAGTGCCAGCATAGGCCCTTAGTTGCCTCGGTAATAAAGCAGGTTTCCATGGAAACGCATTGGCCTTTATCAAAGAACTGCTCTGAATTGTAATGAGATGAAAGAGCATCATCTAAGAAGTGCCAAATAGCTGTTGCCACCTGAACCGTTCTTGGTGGTGATGGTTAGACTTTTATGTTCATATTTGTTAACAGTGGTGGTTATTATGCCAGAAAATCAAGCCTTAGATATGCAAATAGCTGTAACAGCTAATACTGTCTCCTTTCTTCTATAAACCACAGAGTTTCAATCCCCACATGTGTTCTGACCTTTACTGTAGAAAAGGTTTATTTCCTGATTTTGTTATTCTTTTGCATTAAATATGATGAGTTAAGGTATAAAACTTTTCTTCCCAGTGTCTTACCAATGAGGTCAGTAAATGGGCCCATAGGCAGGCTGTCATCCTATGATCTTTCTTCTAAGTACGTGAGACCAAGCGTGTAAGGAAGGACTGGGGTCTGTTTCGGAGTATGCTTTCTGCACGTAGAGACGAGTTCCTAGAGTGCTCTGCTCCCTGTTCAGGGGCTGTTCAGGGAACATCTGTTATCTGAAAGCCTGTCTAACACTGCACTGATGACTATTCCATAAAGGCTAAGTCACAAGGGGGCAGAGCATCAGGTACATATTTCCTTGCAAACTTGGTGCAATTCACAGACATAGAGAGACGAGTGCCTCACCAAGAATCATGCAGTCAGTAAATGGCACATCCAAGGTTTGAACCCCTAAGGTCTATTACAGAAAATGGGAGACACTAGTTTGTGTGAGAATCTGGGGAGAGGCCATTTGACATGGTAGAGGTATTATCTCTCATGTCTGGCCTTCAATTCGCTATCTAAACTAGCTGGGCTTTTGAAATAGAATCTATAATGAAAAAAAAAAAAAAAAACTCAGAGGGGAAAGGTATAGCTCAAGTGGTAGAGCGCATGTTTAGCGTTAACGAGGTCCTGGGTTCAATTCCCAGTATCTCCTCTATAAATAAATAAATAAATAAATAAATAAATAAATAAAAAACGAATTACCTCCCACACCAAAAACAAAACAAAATAAAACAAAACCTCAAAAAATCCCTGCAAACAATAGTCCAGGACTGGATGGCTTCACTGGGGAATTCCACCAAATATACAAAGAACTTATACTGATCCTTCTCAAACTCTTCCAAAAGACTGAAGAGGATGGAACACTCCCAAACTCATTCTATGAAGTCACCATTACCCTGATAAAAAAAAACCAGACAAGGACACTACCAAAAAAGGAAATTACAGGCCAATATCTTTAACAAATATAGATGCAAAAATTCTCAACAAAAATGTTAGCAAACCAAATCCAAAACATAAACTAGCTGGGCTTTAAGTGACAGGCCTTAGAGGAAGCAAAGATAACTAGGCTTAAGGGTAGAGAAGTGAGTTGTGAAGTAGACTGAATATCATTACACAGAGGTAGCAGGAACTACTCATTAAGGCTCACTCAACTCCCTTTCATTAGGCAGGATGCTTTGGGGACCAAGTCCACTTTGTTTGGAATTAAGTTTTACTTTTATCACATTGGTCTGTGTGCAAAGCTTATTACTAAATCAAAGAGATCTAAAAGGATTATATGGAAGTCTACAGTCCTTCACTCCACCCTGTACTCTTGCCTCTTTTATTTTCCTTATCTTCATATTTTAAATAGCATGTTTATACTGGCATTTTAATCTTTAATTCAAGTTTAGAGAATATATATTGACTTACCACCATGTGAATGATATAATAAACCCCTACCTTGTGCAGAGCAGTTTTTACCGCTGCAGTTTATATACTCACAGTATATTCACACACCCACACTCATTTTACCCTTACAATAACCGAGGTAAGCGGTATTGTTACCCTCACTTTGCAGATGAGGAAACTCAGCAACAAGAAGTTGACTAACTTACCTAATATTATACAACCAGTAAGAAGTGAGCTGTGATTTGAAGTAAGGCAACTTGGCTACTTCACACTAAGCCTTTATGCTGTTAGCTCTGTAAACCCCTCCCCATCCCAGCTTGTATTCCTCTCACTCCCCTAACTTAATTTTATTATTAATTGTGGTTAAATGAATAGTCAGTATTTACCATTATTGTGGTTATACCAACCTTGTTCACAGCTGAGCCAAGTAATATACTACTTACATATTTCTTTTCTTTTTTCTCTTTCTTTATTACTGAGGCTTGATACTAGGCCTTTTTGAGAGTCTGAATTTCTATGTACCTATTGTTAATTTTTTTCTTAAATGTGCCAATGATTCTGCCTTATGCATATTAGCAGTTGTATGTGTTTATTTCCTGAAAACACCCACTTTCACTATTTCAATTTAACATGGTATTGGAAGTCCTAGCCGCAGCCATCAGACAAGAAAAAGAAATAAAAGGCATCCAAGTTGGTAGGGCAGAAGTAAAACTGTCACTACTGCAGATAACATGATACTATATATAGAAAACCCTAAAGTCTCCATCAAAAACCTATTAGAATAAATGAATTCAGTAAAGTTGAAGGATACAAGATTAATATAGGTATAGGTTTCGAAAAGACTAATTAAAAAAGATACATGCCATCCAATGTTCATAGCAACATTAGTCACAACAACCAAGATATGGAAGCAACCTAAATCTCCATCAACAGATGACTGGATAAAGAAGATAGGGTATAGATATACAATGGAATACTACTCAGCCATAAAAAAGAATGAAATCCTGCCATTTGCAACAACATGAATAGAGTGAAATAAGTCAGACAGGGAGAGACAAATGCTATATGTTATCACTTATATGTGGAATCTAAAAAATAAAACAAATAAATATAACAAAACAAAAACAGAGTCTCAGATACAGAGAGCAAACAAGTGGTTACCAGCAGGGACAGGCAAGGGGAAAGGGGCAAGACAAGAAGGAAGGGATTAAGAGGTACAAACTACTGTGTATAAAATAAATAAGCAACGAGGATATATTATACAGCACAGGAAAATATAGCCATTATTTTATAACTTTGGAGTATAATCTACAAAAATGTTGAAATCACTATCTTGTACACCTGAAACTAATATAATATTGTAAATCAAGTATACTTCAAAAAAAATTCTGTAGTTTAAAGCTACCTATCCGTAGTATTTTGTTAAAGCAGTCCTAAAAGACTAAGATATCCATCAACAGGATGCCTAGATATATGTAATAAAAATCTAATTCAGCCATCTTTGATATTTTCACGACTGTTAGTCATATAAAAATTATACCTTTAAACATTTTAAAATGTTGCCATTATGAAAGTACATTCTTCAAGGTAAAGGATAGAACATTTTATTTTTAGCTTGATTAATAACTCTAAAGTACTAGGCATATGGAACATGGGCTCTCCTTTGCCCCAAATTACTAGAAATAGACCTGGGCAGGCTAGAATAATTTGAAACATATTCATAATCCTTGTAAATGAAAATAAGTTAGAATCACTCATTTAAAAATGGAGATTCTCAGATAAGATTTTTAAAATGTCACTATATGCTATGTATAATAGGTAAACTAAAACAAAATGACAAGAAAACAGGTTGAAAATAAAGGACTGAAAAACGATAATGAGGAATACTACAAAAAAGAAAGTACATGAGATAATGTTAATATCAGATAATATAATAAAATTTATGGCCAGAAGCAGTAATGAGTAAATAGGGACTTAATATTGATGGAATAGATAATTCTATACACCTAACAAGACAACTGTGAGCTATTATAAGTGTTAAAAATATTAAAAGTGAAATAGATACATAATCATAGTGACATATTTTAATATTCCTCTCTCTGTAATCAATAAATAACAAAAAAGATATATGTACCTCAATGTTCATAGCAGCATTATTTACAATAGCAAAGACACGGAAGCAACCTAAGCTCTCATCAGCAGATGACTGGATAAAGATGTGGTAAATATATATATAAAATGAAATACTATATATATATATATATATATAATGAAATAATGTCATTTGAAGCACTTGGAGGGTATTATACTAAGTGAAATAAGCCAGAAAGAAGAAGACAAATACTGTAATGATAACACTTATATGTGGTATCTAAAAGGTACAACAAACTAATAAATATAGCAAAAAAGAAGCAGACTCACAGATACAGAGAACAAACTAGTGGTTACCAGTGGGGAGAGGGAAGCGGGAAGGGACAATATAGGGGTACCAACTAATATGTATAAAATAAGTTACAAGGATATATTGCACAACACAGGGAATATAGCCAATATCTTATAATAATTATAAGTAGAGTATAACCTTTAAAAAATAACAAAAATGTATGAGTTTTAAGTGAATAACACCATATAAGCTTAACTGTATAGATGGATGGATGGATATGAATAGATACATATAGATAGATTGACTGATTTACCCAGGAGAGACTACAAATATTATAAGTACCTATGGTTGGATCTGATGATCTTAAATCAATGGGGAAAGGATGGAATATTCAAAACTGGTATCAGGATAATTAAATGAGGTGGGAGTAGGTTTCTGTTTAATAGGAAGGTTTGGGTAGGACGTGGTGAGCAATGACTTGGACAAGAGGTGCTTGGGAGAAAACCCCAAGGACCAGGCAGTACAGAGGCTCTCAGGTGGGACATGCTTAGTGAGTCTGAAGCACAGTAAGACAGCCCATGGGTCCCTTCGAAGGTGCCAAGCCTTTGCACATGTGGGTCTGTCTGCTTGAAATGCCTCCTCTCCCCTTCATATCTCCCTCTAATGTGAGTTCAAAATCCACTTCCTTAGTGAGGGAACTTCTGGGTCTCCCAGGAAGAGTGTTACTCTGTCCCCTGTGCTCACAGCACTTGGCCCATAGCTGATATTAGTATTTATTATGTTGTGGCTTTTGCTTACCATGTCTGACAGCCCCCGCCACCCATCAGACTATAAACCTATTACAGGCAAGGACTGGGTTTCAATTAGCTTTGCTTCCCAGAGCATCAGTATGGGTCTCAAGACACTGAGAAAGCATTTGCAGATCAAATGAGCTAGTCTGTGTTAAGCAATGCAATTCCTCTTTGCACTGTTCCCTGTCATTCATGCAAGTGGGAGATGTCTCCTAAATGTCTTCGTGTGCAGTTCTAAGGTTTTCCGTACTATGGAATAAACGGGAAAATTTCAACCCCCTGTCCTAAGTAGAGCTGAGGGGACCAAACAGACGTGAAATAAACAGGCAGATTAATTACAGAAGCGTGCTGTACTGCTTACAAACGCAACAGCTGGTCTCGTGTCACAGCAGGCTTCTGGAAGGATTTTGGTTGGGTAAGTCAGTCTGACTGCTGAGCAGGGAGGAGAAAGGCTTCAAGGTGAGAGGGAGCCTGAGGTGGCGAGGGGCTTGGAAGCAACTTGACTCCAGGACTGTGTCTGGATCACTAACTGGCCCCACACTGAACAGATGTGTATTGAATGTGAATGATGTGAATGAAAGGGTCAGGATTAAAAGAAAGAGAAAGAGTTAAGAGCCGTTTTCAATCCAGGAACTGTAGACATGAGCGGTAGAGAGGCCTGCTCGCTCCTCTGCACCAGAACCCCAGTGTGCCAGCCCTAGAGAGACGCTTTTTTGTGGGCATTTCAACGTGCTTCTGGAATTAACCCCGTCCAGTTTTTAAGAGACCTGCTCTGCCCCAACGCTGAACATTTTTATCAATGCTTGCTCTTGCCTAGAAGATTCTTCCTTTTCATAGGATACAAGCTAGAAGCATATCTTTTTGTCAAGATCTGCGTTAGAGAGCCAGCTCTGCCACATATTTAATGTGTGTCTCAGACAACCTGAAGCCTCTGCCATTTACAACTACATTGTCTAACATGGTTGCTGCCAGCTACATGTGGCCACTGAGCACTTGAAATGTGACTAGTCCAGGTTAAGATGTGTTTTAAGTCAAACTTCATGCTGGATTTAGAAGACTTAGTATGAAAGACAAAAAAGTAAAATATCTTATTTACATTTTAGGTGGGTTACAGGATAAAATGATAATATTTTAAATATCCTGGGTTAAAGGAAATGTATTACTATAATTAATTTCACCTGTTTCTATTTTACTTTACTAATGTGGCTACGGAAATTTTTAAATTTCATATGTGGTTTGCTTTATATTTCTACTGGATAATGCAGCTGTATACAGTGGGAAAAATACAGCACCTACCTCAATGGGTAGAAAGATTAAATGAGATCACAAGTGTAAACTGTTTAGCCCGGTGCCTAACAAAGAGCAAATACTCAGAAGAAGGAAAGTAGGCTAGTTATTAGTGTACTGTTTCACTAACACCTCCATCTTTGTTCCTGCCTTTTCACATCTTGTACACTAGGATGCATCCTGCAGTTAATGGGGTCTAGCAGTCGCCAGATCCCAGTCATAACATAGCTGTCACTGCCTGTGTGTGCATGCACATCAAAAGCACCAGCATCCATACTTGCAGAGTGTCAGTGGCGTAGAGGAAAACCTAGGCGATCAGAAGGGGGCACTCAACCTCTAGGAATCAAAACGTTAAGGGGAGGGGTGATGGAGGGTCACTCTGATGTATTTAAGCAACATTCCTAAAATAGGAGTGAAGAGTAGGCTCCTTGTACCTAATTACCAAGGTGGCTGAATGGTTCAGCACCAATGGCTTCTAGCTCTTTCGTGGATCTGAAAAGACGAGAGGAGGGAGGGGAGAAGACAGGCACTTGTTCAAAGTGCCTGATGGCACAAATGAAAAGACTGGTGGAAAAACTGACCCTGGTGATAGAATCAAAAAGCGATTCTGATGGCTAGAAGTGTAATTGTAAAGAAGTTTTAGAACACTTTAATCAATTTCTACTGTTACTTTCCTTCTTCCGCATGTATTAGTGTGTTACGATTTTTTAAGACTTCATGCCTAAATATGCCAGTAGGTTTTTTTTTAATTGAAATACAGTTAAACAATGTGTCAATTTCTGGTGTGCAGCACAATGTCCCAGTCATTCATATATATATATATATATGTATATATGAATATATATATTCATTTTCATATTCATTAAAGACTATTACAAGACATTGAATATAGTTCCTTGTGCTATACAGAAGAAATTTGTTTTTTAACTATTTTTATACATAGTGGCTAACATTTGAAAATCTCAAGGTTAAGATAAGAATTTTAAGTAATGAAAAAGCATTGTGTTATAATTCAATTGGCAATGTTTTTCTTTCTTAGGGGTATGTAAAATAATGGTGCAAATTACAATGAATGCATCTTAGATTGATGAAACATAGAATTATTCTCTTTAAAGGACTTCCCTCCCTTTAAGTCCAAGATCAAGTGACTTCAAAAATATAGTCATACTAATAACCAACATTTATCTTTTTCTTTTTCCTATAAAACTTATCTAATATACCATATATAGAATTTATTTTTTTGTTTACTGCTTATTGTCTCCCTGCCAGAATGTACATTCTATAGAGCAAGAATTTTCATCTATGTTGTACTATGATGTTCCCCAAGTCTCCAAAACACTGCTTAGCACATAGTAAGTTCTCAATAATTATTTGTTGAGTGAAT
Source organism: Camelus dromedarius (assembly GCF_036321535.1). Lineage (NCBI taxonomy): Eukaryota > Metazoa > Chordata > Mammalia > Artiodactyla > Camelidae > Camelus > Camelus dromedarius. The sequence continues at coordinate 8,667,972 of NC_087443.1, forward strand.
GAATGAAATCTTTGGAAGTGCTGTTCCAAGTGCTTTGCTTGGTTTATTCCATTTAATCTTCATAAGAAATCTAAATCGATATTTCCATCATCCACATTTTCAGTTGAGGAAACCAATGTATATAAAAGTTCAGTAACTTGTCCAGGGTCACACAGCCTGACATGACTGGCGAGGGTGGCAGGGTAAGATTCCAGCCCAGTCTGGTTCTGAACCTACACTCTTAACCACTGCACTTTGCTGCCTCTGATGCTACCTGTGTGTCCCTTCTTGATGTCTCTGGGCTCCCACTGTACTTGGTGCATGCTTCTGTCATAGCTCTTACCACCTTTATCAGAGGACAGTGCGGCCTATATCCTCCATTAGACTGAGCTTCTCAAGGGCCAAGACTTCTTTCTTGTCTTTATATCCCCAAGGCCGATCACAGTGCCTGGCACTGTGCAGGTGCTTAAGTCTGTGAAATAAATTGGCTATGTAAGTCTAGAGCAAGAAGAATGAAAGAAGAGTCAAAGTTTCCTAACTGGCATCCAAAGGACTTGTAGCACTGATGAAAAGAAACAGCCCAGAAGGAGAAGCTGCTCTGGAGAAAGAACACTAGGAGTCCTGTTTTGAACTTCCTGGACTGATGGAAGGACAAACAAGTGGAGATATCCACTGGGGTCTTGGAAAGAGAAAACTGGCACAAAGGTTCTTTTAGGACTAAAACAGACCTGCCATTCTTTTTGACAGAAGTGCTGACTGACGCTATGAGAGTGAATCAGCTCACCAGTGGAAGACAGAATGCAAAGAAAAGAAAAACAGAGGAAAAAAAGACGACCCCTTGGAGCATACCTATAGTTAAGGGGAGGAAAAAGACAAGGAGTCGGCACAGAGATCTAAAAGAAATTCAGGAGGAACTCTGCAGCAACACTGAAGTCAAAGGAATCTTTCTTCCGTTTGTGTCCCCGAGTAGGTGTCTGTGATGACTGCTTTGTAAAACAGTACAGATTATAAATAAAAATCTGTGGGCAGCGAGAGAAAAGCAACACACACGCTTTCAGTGCTCCTGGGTCTGTCTGGCCCTGCCCACCACTGGTTTGGGATCTAGAGTTCAGGCTGGAGAACACCCACACGAAGTTCCCTCTTGGTGGCAGCAGCCAGCACGACGTGCCTTCCACCTCTTCGCACTGCCTTCTCTTCGCCTCCTGTCTCCTCCAAACATAGGCTGGAGAGTACACTCGCTCTGTGTCAAAATCGCACATCTGAAATCATCTCGTGGCACCCACATTCTTTTGTTTGCCCACAGTCTTCCAGATTTTGGAAGGTGGACTTGGCCTCTGCAATTCTTATTCTGAGTTATTGCTGTTGTTAATTAATTTATTTATTTACTTACTTACTTACTTACTTACTTATTTATTTATTTTGCCATATCAACACCTCAAAACTTCTCTCTTCTAGTTGTTTTTGCTCTGTTGGCTAGACCAGTGTTTCTCAACTGGTGAACCACAGAGCTCCCTGAGAGTAAGCAGGGGCAGGGACATTACTGCAATTCACTGAATCTCTCTGTAACCCTCTCCTTGTCTGTGCCTTAGCCAACCACTGAGTAACCGCTTAGCTGCCCAAGTGGTAGTTGGCACTAGACACTACTGACTTTCAACTAGAAGAGCACATAAGATGTTAGATCTATTAAAAACTTAGTAATCACCTGACAAATATTCTGACTGACCATTATTTTTTTTACTGTTCTGTGAATCGAATGTACAAAAGATGACCTTTCTCAGGCCAATTACTCTATTTAAAAAGTATGACATATATCATTCATGTATGTGACATATTCATTCTTATTCACAGAAGAGTACGTAAGATATACTGCACAGTTTATTTAAAGGAAAATTATAAAACCAACACTCAGTTTCAGAAACAATATTGTCAGCCCCTCAGAAGCCTCTATGTACCCCTCCCTGATCATATCCCATTTCTTTTCAAAGTTTCGCTACTTAATGTATGTATCCTTAACAGTATAGTTGAGCTTTGCATTTTGAATCTTATGTATGTGGAAACAAATGGTATCTATTTTTTGGTTGACTTGCTTCTTTCACTCAATTTTGAGGTCCATCATGTTATTGTAAATGCCTATAGCCCGTTCATTTTCACTGGTGTATTATGTTTCACCAAACGACCATATCATAATTTATCCAATCTACAGTTGATGTAAATTTGGGTTGTGTGCTGTTTTAGCTATTACAGAGATGCACATATACAAGAGATTCTATGGAATAGAACTGCTGAGTCAAAGCGAGTGTGTCTTCAACTTTACTAGATAAAGCCACAGTTTTCCGAAGTGATTGTATCAATTTATACCATCATTAGTGTCTGAGGATTCTCCTTGCTTCATCCTTCTTGAAACTTGTTACTGTCAGACTTACTAATCGGTCTGGTGGGTGTCTAATCGGGTGGCGCTGTGGTTTTCATGGGCACTTCTGTGGTTACTAACAAGACATGCATGCTTTCTTATATTGGCTATTTGTATTTCCTCTTTGGTGCTGTGCCTATTTAAGCCTTCTGCCCATTTTTAATATTAGGTCATCTCTCTGGTTTAAAAAAACTGATTTGTAGGTGTTCTTCACATATTCTGGGTATACTAATTCTTTGTTACATGCTTTGCGAACTTTTTCTCCCATGTTGTGGTTTTGTCTTTTCCACTCACTTTATGGTGTTGTTTGGTAAACAACAGTCCTTAATTTTAATGTAGCTGAACTTACTGATCTTTTTCTTTATGGCTAAAACAATTTATTCTCAACCCTAAAGTCATAAAATTATTCTTCCATACGCGTCCACATAATTTATCTAAAATCCCTGGAAGTAGATGTGTTTTGGAATAGACTTTCTTGGATCTTGGAAAGGTACCATGGAACATACAACATACACTATAACACTCTCAACGAGAACTGGGACAGTACCTATAACCAAACACATCAATATTTCTACAGCAAAACATAGTCAACTAAGGGATATATAAATAATGACTATCATGTCACTAAGTCACATTTTTCTCCAAATGAGTTCCAAAGAGTTTGGTGTTTTGAGGCTTGGGGATTCTGTAATTAAGTCAAAAGTTATGGGAGCCTCATACAAAAAAAAATGTAATTATTTCAAAGTTTGGAGGAATTTACCGGTGGAGCCATGGACCTGGAATTTCTATGAACATTCTTTACTACTGATTCAAATTATTTAATGGTTTAGGATTATTCACAGTTTCCACTCTTGGGTCAGCTAGTTGTTTTCCTTGAGGTTTGTACGTTTATCTAAATTTTATTTGCATTAAATTGTTTATAAGATGTTCTGTTTTGATTCCTAAGTATAGTTTTCATTATTGATATAGGTCATTAACATCTCTCCTTTTATTACTCAATACTATCAAATATTTGTCAATTTTATTAGTCTTTTCCAAACAAAATCAACTTTTGGATTTTTAAAATCTGCTGTATACAGTGGTGTGCCAGTGAGCTGGCTCTGAACATAACAAAACAGAACACTACCCTGTGTGCTGATTTCCACAGTGTGAAGATTCCCAGCGGGGCAATTTCAAGCAACCAGTTTGATATTATTGACCATGGAGTTGGGAAGAGGTGTGCAGGGCTGGCTCTCCCGAGCCAGTACAGGCAGTGTCTAGCACTCTAATGCTTTTGTTTCCCATTCCATTCATTTCTGCTCTTAGCATTATTTCCCTCCTTCTACTTTAAGTTTTCTCTCCTTTTTCTAACTTCTTGAAAGGGGATGTCTAGCTAAAGACCTTTCAGCTTCTTTTCTTTTTTTTTTTATTGTTTTACATTTTTTTATTGAGTAATAGTTATTTTACAATATTGTGTCAAATTCTAGTGTAGAGCACAATTTTTCAGTCATACATGAACACATATATATTCGTTGTTAAATTTTTTTTCACTATGAGCTACCACAAGATCTTGTATATATTTCCCTATGCTATACAGTATAATCTTGTTTATCTATTCTGCATTTTAAAATCCCAGTCTGTCCCTTCCCACCCTCCACCCCCTTGGCAACCACAAGTTTGTTTTCTATGTCTATGAGTCTGTTTCTGTTTTGTATTTATGCTTTGTTTTGTTTTTGTTTTTTTAAAGATTCCTCATATAAGCGATCTCATATGGTATTTTTCTTTCTCTTTCTGGCTTACTTCACTTAGAATCAGCCTCTTTTCCAATACACTTACTTAAGGCTATAATTTCCCTCTAAATTCTGCATTAATCTTATTCCACAGGTATTGCTATTGTATTTCATCGTTCAGCTCAAAATATTTCCTCATTATCGTTATGACTCTTTGGCTAAGGGTTATGTGGACTTGTTTTTACAGTTCTTTATTGATTTCTAGCTTAACTGCACTGTACTCAAAAAATACATGCTGAATGATTTCAATCTTTAAAATTTGTTGAAGTTGCTTTACAGCTAAGTTTGTGGTTTATTTTGGTAATATATCATGTCTGCTTTCCAGAAAAATATATGTTCTGATTTTGGTTGTGTTTTTCTGTGTATATTCATTAGGTCAAGTTTGTACATCATGTTATTCAAATTTTCTACATCCCTGTTCTTTTGTTTATCATAATCACTGGGAAAGGCTTATTAAAATCACCCAATACGGCCATGTTTTTTCTTAATAATTTTGTCAAGCTTCAAGTACATATTTTATATATATTTAAGTACATATAAACTTAAAAATTTTAATATATTTCTTTTTTCAACTCATAAGTCATCCAAGATTCTTTCCTTTCATCCTTTTTATATATCCTTAGTCATATTTAAAAGGTACTATCTCTATATAAACTGCCCTTGATAGACATAGTGTAAAAAGAAATGATGGCTCTGGTAAAGCTAAAGCAATCCACTAATTAGAGTCCATTAACTATTACAGAAATACTTCCCATACTCAAGTATCTTAGCATGTATTTCCACCTTCTACTTTCTTTAAGTTTTCTCTCCTTGTTCTAACTTCTTGAAAGGGGATGTCTAGCTAAAGACCTTTCAGCTTCTTTTCCAATATAGCCTATAAATTCTCCTAACATGTGTTTGGTGGTACTTAGATTCACACAGCCAATCTGAAAATCTGCATGTGTTCAATTTGGAAAGAATCAAACAGCAGCACTGAGTGCTGAGCTGTAAATTGCTTATGAGTTTTATAAGCACTTAGACCTTCAACAGGACTATGGAGCACACGGAATCTGTAAGAGAACTTGATGATTGGCTGACCTTTATCCATAAACATGCTTTGAAACAAAGATTCTGTTGGGAGATATTAACTCATATATTAAAAATAGCATCCTTTCAGAATATCTGGGGCAGCTCTTTTCGTCCTTTTGAAAAACACCGTGGCCTTTAGGGAGTAAAAAAAAAAAAAAAAAAAAAAATCCACAAGATGAAAACAATAATACAAATACTAACTTTACCCACTCTCCTGAACAATTTGTATTACCTTTGGCAAATTTCAGATCCAAGTCCAAGGATCTCAGCTGTAAAAGCTAATCAGGCTCGCATTTTAACCTCACGAACTATCAGATTTCAGCCGACTGGAACTTTGCCTTCACGTTCTTTTCACTAGATGTCTCCAAACACCAACTAAAAGGATCTTTTGCATCTACAGAAGAAAGCGGCAAGGGTTCAAGCAAGGAAAAGGTGATGATGTTAGGAGACGTGAGAGGATGAAACCTCAACCAGATAACTGGGAGCTTGGTGCCCAGAGTTCTCAGCTTAGTCACTCATTTGACAAGTGTCCTGGGCCGTCACTCGCCTCCCTCTGCGGCCGTCTCTTTCTTTCCTTTTTCTGTTAATCTAAGAAGCGAGGAGTTAAGCCCTCAGGGCTCTTTAACGCTCCGTCCAGCTCTCATCTAGCAGGTGCAAACTTTCACACAAAGCCGCCTCGTCCGCCAGCGCTGGCACATTGAGCATTCTGGGCGGTGCTTAGCGAGATATACAGAAAAACTGAAATTCACGAAAGGAGCACAGTCCGTCAAAATTACGAAAAACTGCAGGGAGAGAGGTACCAAGACGTTCACAGGGCCAAGCCGCTGGGAGGAGTTACCTGCCGGCTCACTCTCCACCTCCGCGTCCCCAGGCACCGCCTCCCTCTCCGGGACCGCCCTGGAAGTCACTCCCACAGGTCGGGGAACGGAACCGGAAGTCCCGCCCTTCTGGAGCCCCTAACGGCAGCCTGTAAGGGTCATTTCAAGGCCAGCGAATTCGCCGCGCGAATTGCTTTTTTGAGGTGGTGGCGGGGTGTCTACGCCGCTGAGCCCACGCGGGCGAGGCGACCCTGCGGCGCCAGGACTCGGCACCGCGCCTTTTTTCCCCGGTTGTTCCGCTGCGTGACCCTTTCCCCTCACCGGCTGTGGGCGGGTTGAGAGGTCGGCTTCCTGGTGGGGCCGGGCGGGGCGCGGCGGGAACGGACCCGGGGGTCGCTGACTCTCCGCGAGCCTCGGGTCCCTCTTCGGCGAAGCGGAGTAGCTCTCCTCTTCCTGCTTGGTGATTTTGCCCGCGTGCATTCATCTGTGCACATCTGTACGGCACTTTGCTTCGAACGGCAGCCTTGTAAAATGGGCGCTGCTGCCCGCGTTTGACCGGTGGGGAGGCCGGCTCGAGAGAAGTACTGAAGTGTTCTAAGTGGTAGGCTGTGTGAGAGCCGCGGTCGAACCCCGGCTTTCTGAGGCCGGGCTGCCACCCCAGCAGTGGAGCAAATTACGTGCTGTGAGAGATGAGCTTCAGAAGCGAGTACCCCTATGATACCGTTAATGTAGAGCTCATGAGTTTCAGTCTCATCATTAAAATCCCGAGGCGTGACTTTAAATAGAAGGGGTTGGAGGGAACGACAGTATTTTTTCTTTGCCTCGTCTGCTCTCGAATTACAAGTTCCTTGTTAATGTCACATGTTTTGGTTGACAGGTTGAGCCCACTAGGAATGGCAGCCCCATCTATGAAAGAAAGGCAGGCTTGCTGGGGAGCCCGGGATGAGTACTGGAAGTGTTTAGATGAGAACACAGAGGACGCTTCTCAATGCAAGAACTTAAGAAGCTCATTTGAATCAAGTTGTCCCCAGCAGTGGGTAAGTCACACTTGGACGCGTTTCTGTTTGGTGTTAAAACACAGAGAGGAGCGGGGAGGGTACAGCTCAAGTGGTAGAGCGTATGCTTAGCATGCACGAGGTCCTGAGTTCAATCCCTAGGATCTCCGCTAAAAATAAATAATTAAACCTAATTACCTCCCTCCATCCCCCGCCAAAAACACAAAAGAGCTTACCATGTGAGTGGTGGGCTATGAAATGAAGCCCTGTCTCAGACATGTCAAATCTGCACTTTCACTGAGGGGCAGAGAAAACCGTGTCTGATAATCCAGGCTTGTTTTATGTACATGTCAGGCAGAAGTTTGGAAGATGCCACCTGATACTCTAAAGATCATTGCAAAACAAAACAAACATACAAACAATAACCAAAAAATTCCAGCCCCCTAAAATTGGTAGACTTCTCCAGGATCTTCTGAAGTGATAGTATTTAATCTTGGGCAAGAGTTAGCAAATTCATTGGCCTAGAGCTACTATCAGCAGTAAAACATTCCCAGTTGCCTACCCAAAATCATATAGTGTATAGTCATATGCCCAAAATACAAAGAAAGGAGTTTAGAAAGTAAAAGAAACAAAATGTTCATATGGTGGCTTCTGCCACCAGCTGCCCCAAATGCCTCATTCTCTGTATCGCCTGTCCTTAGAATGGAGGGGTTGGGAAAAGGAACTAATATCACTGGGCTCAGTAAGTGATCTTGTGTAAGTGCTTGACGCACCTTCATTAATACCTCTTAAGATGGGCGTTGCTGCTCTCAATTTCCAGAGGAGCACGGAAATAACTTGCTCAGTATTGGTAAATGGCAGAACCGAAAATCTAAGTCAGGCCCAGCTGGCTGATGTGAGGTGTGAACTTCGACAAGTCTGTGCTTTTTCACCATTTCATGCTACTCCAGGGTATGTCACGTAGCTTGGAGAACAGATCATTTTGGAGATGAGTGGATTAGGATCTTCACCCTCTCACACCTCAGATGTTTAGAGGAGGAGGCTGTGGCTGGAAGAAGACCGCAGAAGGGTGGGATGGGGGTGAGGATGAGCGCAGTGAGTGGGTGCTGCTTTAGAAGAGCTCTCCATCTGGAAAGTCAGCATGACGCGACCTGTCTCATGGGACTACCATGAAGATAAGTGTCTAACTTGACATATAAACTGAAAGCTGATAAAGGAGGGGCTTTATGATTGGACTAGAGGATGATTTAGGCAAAAAATGTTGTATGTCTCTGGTTTCCATTAGAGATGCATTGAAAGTTGATTCCTGGTTTAAGAAGTAGGTGGAAAATGTGGGAGTTTGTGCTGACATCAGACGTGAGTCCTGTAAGACCTGGACACCCCTGCGGCCTGTGCTGTCCTCTTCTCACTCTCTGCTGTCTGGCCCCGTGGTCACCGAGGCACAGGGACGGATGTGGGGCCCTGGGGTGGGAATGATGAAGCCCTTTGAGGTAAGTCATGGCTAGAATGTTAGCAGATTGCACCCCACCCCTACATTTTCCCAGGAGAACCTCTTCACAATGAGACCTGTCTTTTGACAGCCTAGCCATGGTTTTCCACTCAGGTTGTGTGTCAGAATCGTATGGAAATTTTAAAAAGGGGGGAGGGGCAGTGCTGTGTCCCAGGCCTCACCTCAGATCTACTGAATTTCTGGAAGCTTCTTTTTAAAAGGGCTCTGCCCGTACAGGTGGTTCTGGCGGATAAGCACAGTTGGGAATCACCGTCTTAGCCCCTCTGGGAAGTTATGCTTCAGCCCTGGATTTTTATCCTCTCTCCCCACCAAAACAACTGCTTTTCCTCCAGCTTCGTGGCTAGTAGACACTCCCATCTCCCTGGTTTCTGGGCAGTTTCTGTTCTTGGTATCTTGAAAGGTTTGTTTTTGTTTTTACAGCCAGCCAGGTGCTTCTTTATTGTATGTCTCTTCCACCCAGACACAGGCCGAGTGCCCTCTCTCCAGGTCACTGCATCCTGGTTACAGCTGACATTAGTCATTTATTAGCTCTAAGCACTTCAAATGTGCTGTCTATATAATTTATTCCTCACAAAGACTCTGTTACCCTTTTACACAGGCGCACAGCAATGAGGGCACTTGTCAGTGCAGAGCCTGGATTGAGCCCAGTGGTCTGAGTCCAGACCCCATGCTCTTCCCTGATGCACATACTTCTTTCTGTACCTGTCATGTCAGAAAAGGATCTGTGAATTAGGCTGCACAAGTCTCATGTTGTTCTAGAGACTTAATCATCATTCAAGTCTATTTAAATAGAAAAGTGCCACGGCCTTGGGTCCCTTCACATTTCACTCCCCCAGGTTCCCCCCTCGTCTCCAGCAGCTGTTGCTGTTTGGAATGCTTTCCGCGTCTTACTGCCGAGCACTTCAGAGTTCCCCGCTGTGCCACCCCTTTCCCAAGCCGGTCTTCCCTACAGCCAGGGCTTGAAGTACCACTTACGTGTTGATGCCCAAATCTGCATCACCAGCCTGGCCCTTTCTCCAACTTCAGAAGCACCCGTTGAGCTTTCTGCTTGGAGGTTCACAAGGACCAGCCTTCACCTCTGCAGATACAAGAAAGAATTCTTGCTCATCTTGTATTCAGCAGGCCTCTCCTCTCACACTCCCAACCTCAGTGAAAGGTACCAGCATCAGCAGAGTCCCCGAGTCCACAGTGCCTGTGGGAATTACTGCAGGACTGTTCCCAGGAGAGAAGCAGGAGAACATAAGACAGTGGACCCTGCCGTGGGGACAGGTCCCGTGTATTTCAGGAACAGCGAGGAGAGAACAGAAGTTACGGCCCTGGATGATGGGAGGCCAGGGATGGTGGCTTTTACTCTCAGTGATACGGGGAGCCACTGGAGAGCTCTGAGTTGGGGGTAAGGAGGCTGGTGAGGGTGTGAGAGGGATGGCAGTGAAAAAGTGGTGGATCAAGGGGCTGTTGGCATTAGAGTCTCAAAGAGGAAGTGGTGAGGGGGTGTTTGGAGAGTGGGATGTTCAGACCTGGGATTACAGAAGGGCTGTGTTTGTGGGTGAAGACGACGTCTGGGCTTTGCTCCTGGGAGTGGGTTAAGTTGGAGGACAAGATCATTGAAAAGGTCAAGTTGCTGAGAGGCCAGGCTATTGGAAGGATCAATCACCTGTATACTGAACCACCCAAGAGTATGACATGAGTATTGTCAGAGGAAATGACAGCAACCTGCAAAGTTAGAGATGACTCCAGCAAAACAGGGGAGTGGGTGGTAGAGCAAAGTATTCCAAAATCCCTTCCCCTTCACCTCACAGTGGTAGCCACTCTCCGTTTTCCTCTGCAGACTGTTCTTAGTCTGCACCTGAGCTCCCCTCTCAACCTGCTCCCTCAGTCCTTTGCTCGCTGTCACCTGTGCTCTCTACTCCGGTTTTAATCTTGCTGAAATTTTACCCAGTGGCCATAGAATAAAAATGAAAGATATTTCCAGAGATGCATGGGGGAAGGTGGGGAGGGGGGCAGAGGGGAAGTAATGGGAGTATCCCTTGAATGCATTCTGTGTGAGACATTTTGTTCTCATTAGCTGTAATTTTCATTCAGTTTTGTGAGGTCCTGTTGTGTCTCTTTTACATAATAGGAACTAAGGCTCAGAAAAATGAAATAATTTGTTCAAGATCAGCTAACCAGTAGAGGGGATTTGAATGTAGGTTTCTACGATTCCAAAGTTTGTATTTACTTTTCCTTAGCTTAAGTCACAGCCAAAGAATAAAGGTATAGATAAAACCACCAAATAGCGATTTTACAATGAATACTTCAGTCATAAAACACTAAAAAACACACTTGTTACATAGTAAATATGCCGTACAACTAATACACTGTCACAAGAACAAATGTCTCTGCCACTTTCTCTCTGTTGTAGCTTTCATCAGTCTGACTTGTATAATGGTCCTGTGTAAAGTCTCCTCTTGGTTCATAACTTAGGAAGGAGCAGGGCTCAGGTGTGTTATTCCAGCATCGTGCAGCGCAGTCTTCCGCAAGCAGAGCAACCAGACATCCAAGAGGTTTGATCCCAATGTCAGTTTCTGATACTGTCTTTTTCCTGGGAGCCTTTGAAATGTCTCAGAAATGGCAGTATTTTGGCATTCGTGCTGCTGCCCTGCCTCTCATGTAATGGTTTAGAGGACACCAGCCTTCTGTGTACACAGTGCTTCTCAGTCAGTGCTGGTTGATGTGTTAGCCTTTTAGCCTTTCAGACATTAGCCTTTTAGAGGTGCCACATGTCAAAGGTCCTCACTGTTAATTGAATCGGGTGGTAAGCACTGTGGAGACGAGCTTTTCAAGCAGAGAGTATGGTGTGTATGCAGAGGCATAGAAGCAGGATGAACAAGGAACAAGCACATTTGGGAACTGGGGTAGCTCTGGGTGGCCAGCATTTCCGGACTGGTGGTAAACTCGGAGGATAGACACATGGGCAGAGACTGAGCCATGAATGACCTTGTATGTCTCACTGAGGAGTTTGGATGCTGACCTTGAAGGCAATAGGGATGCCTTGAAAGATCTCTAAACAAGCAGTGACATGATCAAATTGGGATTTCAGAAAGATTATACTTGGCAGTGGTGTGACAGATGGATTAAGGAGGGTAGAGAAACCAGTTAGACAGCTGTTACATCAACCCAGGTGAGAAGTGAGGAGGGCCTGTCCTGTGGCGATCAAGGAGAGAGGTCGGAGTGTTTAGGTGGAGAGTGATGCAGTCATTGGCTGAGAGGGGAGGAGCTGTGGACTGAAATGTGAGTAGGGCTACTCGTGGAACGGTCCATTAGGTAGTTGAGAAGCGACAGGAGACGCAAAGATCTGTTGATTCGCCACAGGAGTGTTAAGGACGTTGTCCATTTGTTCATCTGGGATCTGTTACATGCAACACCCAGCCCAGCCCAGGCAGCCCAAGACCACCAGGGGTATGTAGTCTTTTGTTTTTTTTCCCACATTAAATAGACTATTTTGATTTATTAAAATTCTAGTTAACAAAGTGTTAAAACAGTTAGTTTATTTTTTTCTTTCCCAAACCCACTTTTTTGGGACAATTTCTCCTATGCAGTTCTAAAGATCTACCAATCTTGGGACCTCACTCTTTTGACCACAGTAGTGGACATGACCCACACTGTAACAAATAGACTTTGTGTCCCGGGAATTTGAATCTTGAATTTTAGATTGGCTCTCGTTTAACATGATTGTCCTTAATTCTACCCACTAAATCCTCAGATCTACCTTGTTGGGTTTTTTTTTTCAGTTTTATTAGGTAGAATTGTTATAGTTTGACTGCACATATATAATACATTGCATGTAAATACATATACACAATATACTGCACATATTTTTAAAATTTACATATATGTACTTTTCATTATTTCTAAGGACATTTAGAGCTTTAGCTTTTTAAGCTTACATAGTTACCAAAGGAATAAGGCCAACCACAAAATAAGAATTAAGTAAAAAAGATACATACATCCTGCTATTAATAGCAACATTATTTATAATTGCCAAGATACGGAAGCATCCTAAGTGTACATCAACAGATGAATGGATAAGGAAGATGCAGCATATATACATGTAATGGAGTACAACTCACAGGGGTGTGTAGTCTTGACGGTGAGATTTATTCGTGTGCCGTAAGCAGGGAGCCCACGCACCAGGGCTGCTGTGGGCATCTCACCAGCAAAGGAAAGGAGTTATCCCTGGGTTTGGGGGAAGGTTGGAGTTTAGATGAAACTGAAATGAAGAAGTAGAGCAAAGCAGGGCTGCATATAAGTGGGTCGTCATCAGCTCTGGACTGAGAAGTGGACCCAGGGTCCTGTTTTCTGCAAAGATAAATGCTGAATGTCATGCTCAGAAACCCCTTATTTGAAGCCTTGCACCTGACTTGGAAATCAAGACTGCTTCTTTGTGTCCAAGTGCCTATCAGATCCTTCAGGCCAAAGTGGGTGTTTCTTTCTTACCAAAACAACTTCAAAGAGCAAATTTCTGAGTTTATGATTGTAGAGAGCAAAGTTTCTTGGTGAATAAGAAAGCATCAGTCACTCAAAGGGCTCTGTTAGTACACTCTGTGACCTGCAGTGTGTCCTCCAGAGAAACGTTACCTTTGTAGCTGGCTTTATCGGAGCCTCTTACCCCAGCTTCGGACAGGGCAGGTTTCTGCATTCTCAGTCTCAGCTCAGGCTCCACTGAAATATATAAGAATTAAATCCTAAGAAAAACTTTTCTGTTCTGACAGTGAAAAATGTGTGTGTCCTGCCTTTGCCTTGTCTGCAAAACAGCTCAGATAGAGACACTGTGATGATTCTGTGGTTGGCCTTGATTTTCTACTTCTGGGATTTTACTGTTTCAGGATATGGGGCTTTAAGATACTCCAGATTCCTAATGGCAAGAGGAGGATGCAAATAAAAAATAATAAAATAGAATCTTTAATTTATTTAAGTTTCACTATCAACTTACTTATTCACAGGTCATAAATAGTTTTTAACTATGTGTCTATCTCCTTGAATTATATTTCTGGATATGATAAGCTTAATAAAAATATCATGGCTAATGAATTACAAGATTTACTGAAGTTACAGTTGATAGGAAATCCATGTACAGTGTCTTTAGATCATGAAGCCTATGATCTGAGAGCTGTATGAACTCCGAACTTGCAGGGCAAGTCCCACATGTCTAAGCACAGGCACGCTTCTTGAGAAGGTTCACAGGGTCCTCAAATTCTCAGCAGGGTCTGTGCCCAAAAAGGGTTAGGACTCACTGATCTACGGTCTCTTCGGAGACTCATATCCATCAAATGCACTGATTCAAAATGGTTCTAGAATATAAATTACTTATGCCACTTATACAGTTTATATTGAATTACATTTAAGTCTGTGCTTTCGTTCAAGCTGTGTAGCTTGCTCTTATTTCAGACCTTTTTTTCTCAACAGATAAAATATTTTGATAAAAGAAGAGACTACTTAAAATTCAAAGAAAAGTTTGAAGCCGGAGAGATCCAGCCTCCAAAAACAACCTCAAAGTCCTAGGCTATTCCTGAACATTTCAGAATGATTGAAGTTCTTTTTTTCTGGACATTTGAAAATGCTGACTATGGGACAGTAGTAGCTTGAATGATGCTAAACATGAATACATGGTCCATATGTACAACTCTTAATTAAAATGATCAAGTAACAGGATTCCGTTTATTCAACTTACAAAGAATTGACATCAAATGATATGAAATACACTTAATTTAGTAAAAGAAAAAAATATATTTTAAGAAAAAAATAAAATTAAAGCTTATTATAAAAACACCTGTATCTTTTTTGTTGGAGGACAGGTAGTAGGCAAATACTATTATAGATATAGATATACACTAAAAAAGTAGGTTTGCCATTGTCCTGGGAGTCAGCATTTTAATACAGGCACAAAAAAAGTGGGGGAGAGCTTGAAATTAAAATATGCAGGTAAAATAAAGAACCTCTAGGAAAAACCTTCAGCTAAGATTGTTAACGATAGGACAATGAATACTTTTTCTGTAAAGTTAGTAACGAGGAAGGATGTCCTCACTTCTATTGAACACTGTCCTGGGTTCCTAGTACTTCAGTAAGACAAAAAAGAAAAAAAGAATACAAATTGGGAAGGAAGAAATAAAATCTGTTCTATTCATGGATGATAAGATTATCTCTGTAGAAAATCCCAAAGAATCAAGAAAAAAAACACCTAGAATTAATAAGTGAATCTTAGAAAGGTGGCAGGAAACAGGATCAGTATACAAAAGATCACACTTTTGTACACCAATGAACAACTGGGATTTAAAGTAAAATTTAAAACCGTTTATAACAGCACTAAAAAAAATTAAAAATAGAAGGAATACTTAGATATAAATCTAACAGTACGTGCAGGACCTGTAACCTGAGAACTACACAACACTTGAAATCAGAGGTCAGCTTAATCGGAGAGAGATTGTGTTCATGTATTAGAAGAGTCAGTGTTAAAACACTGTTACATTCTTTCCAGTTTGTTCTATGGGTTCAAAACAACCCCAGTCAAAACCTCAACAAGATTTTTGGTAGATATTGACAAGATGATTCTAAAATTTGTATGGAAAAGCAGAAGGTCTAAGATAGCCAAAACATTCTGAAAAGAACAAAACTGGAAGACTTACATGATTTCAAGGCTTATTAAACCAAACCTATATATGAATATTTATAGCAGCTGCATTCATGATTGCCCCAAACTGGGAGCAACCCGGACGCCCACAACAAAGGAATGGATTTAAAAAAAAAAAATTGGGGCACAATGGAACACCTGAGCAGTAACAAGTCGAACTTGTGAGTCTTGCAGCAACATGGATGAACCTTAGCTGTGTTCTGCTACGTGAAAGCTGCCTTACACCAAGGCTGGGTCCTGATGGGCTTCCATTACGTGATAAAAGGCAAAATCAGTACAGAGGACAGATCGGTGGTTGTGAACGGGGAAAGGTGCTGACTGAAGGCGTTCCACAGAGGACCTGAGGTGTTGAACCTGTCTCCTGCAGCACGGGGTGGTAGATCCAGGTATCCACCAGCCAAAGCCCAGAGAACCATACACTGCAGAGAGCGACACTGTGCCCATGAAAATAAAGTCAACCAGGACCCTGGAGTGATTCGTTTGACTGTTAGAATGAGTCTTCTGATGTCGGATTGGTGTCAGGTTATCAGTAAGAATTCATGTTTATGTGACCCTGTCTAGACAGTATGTTTGCACACATGTGGGTTGGCAGACATCTAGGTCCCCTAGCTCTGTCCCCTGACAGGGGCTGCAGTGATGCTCCAGGAGTAACAAGTACATCTCCTGAAACCCCAATCTTGGTTTCTATACTGTTCTCCCATAAATGGAACCAGTGATCCTTGCTGAAATGTGTGATTCTAGAACTGGGAGAGAGAAAATTACAGATGCGCCTGGAACACTCTGTAGCACAAGGGCGTAAGGACGTGCTTTAAAAAGAAAAACAAGAGCATATTAAAGGACATGGGAGCCCACCACACACACACATCTCAACAGGACTGACTGAGGGACGCATCTTCCTTACAGAAGAATACCAAGTAGTAAGTGATACCCACTCGTGAATGATAAAATCAGGGGGCAAAAAGTTCAAGAGAAAAAGCTTATTAGCAGAGCCTCCAAGTCTCTCTCCCAAAACATTTATTAAATACTGTGGTATTAACAGTTGCCTCCAAAACCTCTGACACGCCTCCCTCCAAGGGGGGAAGCTCGTTTTCCCTGCCCTTGAGTGTAGGCTTGGCTTAGTGGCTTGGTCTGAAAACCAGACTGCAAAGTGAGAAGTGGTAAGTTTGCAAAGAACATGGCAAACAGTGCTTCAAGCAAAAATCAGGGTATAAGTCATGCTTAGATGTGATGAGAAGCGCTTCATCACTGCAGAACCTTCCTTCCAACCCATGGCCTCAGTCTGACAAAAGAGAACGCCAGACAAACCCAAATTTTGAGACATTTGCAAAATACCTGACTTCAAAGTGTCAAGGTCATGACAGACCGAGAACCTGTCAGAGACTGGAGGAGACTAAGGAGCAGGCCTAAATGCAACATCGTGTCCTCGGTGCCAAAGCCAGTGGCACTAGAACAGAAAAAGCGTTATTAGTGGGAAAACGGGAAATCTGAATATAGATCTGATTTGTAGTCTGTCTAGTGAACAGCACCAGCACCACCGTTAATAGTTTCGACAAATGTCTGTGGTTAAGTAAGGTCCTATGAGAAACATCTGGGTGAAGGATATATGGAAACGTAGAGTCTTTGCAGCTCTTCTGCAAGACAAAAAATTATTTTAATAAAGTTACAGGAGAAAAAAAAAACATATGCAGGTAATGGACTCTGAAATTTAAATAGTACTAAAAAGGACCCAGACATGATTGAAGTTCATTGCTGGATGCTGACAGTTACCATTAAATAAAGTAATTTTGTGTGGTGCTGAGATTACTTAGCACCACACAAAACCCCAGAAGAACAGAAACATTAAGTCAACCCTCATGGGTTCCACTCTCACCACTAAGCATGATGTACAAGAGTAATTCACCTCTTCTGGGGCCACGCTGGAAACTGTCAAAGAGTGTAGACTATTTGTAATCCCTAGTTGAACTTGGAGCAAAAATGGCATATGCAAATTTCCTTAAAACTTTGTATCAATGATTATGGCCTAGTTCACGGATTTAAAAATAAATGAAATCTTACTACCTGGCATTAGGAACTTTACAGGAAAGCTGGCAGCATCTTGCCAAGTCTGCTTCCTCCCTGGGAGTAAGTGATAATGGAGCAGCAGAAAGAGGCCAGTGACTCTTCTTAACACGGTACCTTTGCTTCCACCCCCCTCACCCCCTGGACAAGGGTATGGCACTGATAGATAATGAGATCTGCTCTATTTCTGCCTGACTCCTACCATAATCCACATTTCTGACAATACTAGTTTCTAGGAAAGAAATGATCTTTTTAAAATATGTTGCTTTATTTCCACAATTCCTTAAAATATTTTATTGAAGAAGTGATGCAACTTAGCTAAAAATGTTTATTAAGAGTTTATTATAACGTATAGTCATATATTTAAGGCACATGAAAAAGTTTTGGCATTAAATTGCAAGGAAAAAACCCAAATTGTCCCAGTAGATTTCAGAATCCATCAGTCCAAATAGTTTTTTTTTTAATTGAAGTACAGACAGTTACAATGTGTCAGTCTCTAGCGTACAGCACAATGTCCCAGTCATGCATATACATACATGTATTTGTTTTCATACCAAATAGTTTTAAGACAATATTTCAGCAGCACTGGTCGGTCATCTCAGATAAGGCCCGAGCTCCGGGCCACAGGGACCCCGTGCCTGAGCAGCTGCTGTCTGGTGTACTCCCAGATCAGCAGGGCACCGCTCACGTGGACGTTGAGGGAGCGGATGATACCCTGCTGAGGGATTTCCACACACACATCCAACTGCTGGATCAGATTTGCAGGAATCCCCTCACGTTCATTTCTGATGAAGAAAAAAATGGGAGAAGAAAGTTAGCTTTCTTATAATAAACGTTTTTTTCTCAGATACTCTGGATGTTACTGGAAGAGACAGGTTACTAAATGAAACAAGTCCATAGTACCTGACACCGTAGTACCAGGAACATAAAAGAGAGTAACAAAAACGTTTATGGTTCAATTCTGGGTTCACCTGTCCATACCAAATAGGTGAAATAAAACAAAAACTAGGGGCGCTTTCCATAAACCTTGTCAGAAGTCAGGGGCAGGTGTAGTATCAGGAATCCAAGTACACTGTAAATCCTCTGAAACATTTTCTAGACAGGGACTCAAGAGAATGTCCTTACCCCAACAAGAGTAGAGACTTCTCAGGAAAGCAATACTGGGTAAGGTCTACACTTTTGACGGTTTGTTCCACACCCACGATGGTATAACCTTCTGCTTTTTTCTGCTGCAGATAATCAATTAGCTGAGGTGGTCTGACCTTAATATTAGTTTAAAAAGAGTAGAATATTAAATCATTCATTTACTCCTGCTGGGAGTAAAATCAGAGTTAAAAAAAAAAAAACTTTTATGAAACTGAAATTCGTTAAATGGAAAAGGACAGAATTACACTCTATAAAAAAGAACTCCCCAACATCACATAAATTTATAAAACAAGAGTGAGTTGCAACAGGACACATATTACTGAAAAGAATTCTACATTATTGAGGATTTCTCAAAATACAACCATGTGAAACATAAAAGGAGGGGGGAGGGTATAGCTCAGCGGTAGAGCATGTGCTTAGCATGCACGAGGTCCTGGGTTCAATCCCCAGTGCCTCCATTAAAGATAATAAATAAACAAACAAACAAACCTAATTACCCCACCCCCCAAAAAACCCAAAATAAAACAAAGAGAACAGAGTGGGATGTATTTTACTTTTCAGTATTGTTTTTAAACTGTTAAAGGCTGGACTACTTGCAAAAGGGTTGACACATGAAGACAAGAGTTCAACAAAAGATTTTAGCAAATAAGAATTTTAACAGTAAATCGCTTTCCACCCACCTCCACCAGCGGAAGCCACTGTTCTGCGGAAACACTGAGGTGCTGAAACTGTCTGTCTCGGATGCACTGAAGATTGCCAACGGCGAGCGCCGAGGCCCCAAACACCTCGCAGGTCCGGCACAGCCCTGCACAGAACACGCCGGTTACTGCTGCCAGTGCAACGAACGCCAGGTTCACCACGTCCCAGACAGTGCTCTGCGGCTCGCGGAGAGGGTTAAACGTGGAACAGAGAGCCAAAAGGGCACTGGATAGATTAAAAACGTTCAGGATCAAAAGATCCAGCAAGTCTCCTGGAAAACTGTAATTTTACCTCCTAAATTGGTGGGTTTGTCAATGAGCGAGGCCACCACAATCAGTCTACTGATTGACTTTCCCAGCTTGGCAGCGCGATCCTGAAAAACTAGCTCTAGGTCTAAGTCTGGAACGTTATTTTTCCACGGGATAATCTTCTTCTGAACATCAGTCCACTCCGACTGGTTATCTGCTTCGCCCGAGTTAGAACCTGGGAAGGAAAAAGAAAATATCAATTTCCCTCTCTTTATTTACATACATAAAAATTAAGAGCTTAAAATGATAATTTAGAATGAGATTTATTAAAGAACTTTACTTGGGTTCACATATAACGGCCATTTTCAATAATAATTTAAAATTTTCAAATTCAACTCTACTAACCAATATTCTACATTTCATGAAAGTAACACGTGCACATTTTTTACATTTTAGCACACCCCAAACTGGGAAGCATCTTAGAACCCGTAAGGGTAGCATAGTTTGCTAGCATTTTTTCTTAGGGGGTACATAAAATAATGGTGTATCTTACAAACAACAGTGTATTAGGTTGGAATTTTCTGTAGAAATACTATATTCTTGAAAACAACATAAATAGTCTTTATCTTAAATTATTTGACAAGTACTTGGGGACTTTTGCTAAAATGAGGACTGTTCTCTGGAGCAATTCTCTCTCGACTAACCCGATGAGTACACGACGTTACTGATCTGTCTGACTGCGTTTTGAGTTCTCGTTCGGGACGGAGACTGCCCCAGGCTCCTCCCCGACCCCGTCCCACTGCGGGGGTCGGGGGGGGGGCTGCTGAGCTTGCTGGGGGTGGAAGAGAGAAGCACAGAAATATGCCGCAGTGCCATACACGGAGGGCGGGCGGCTCACAGAGAGGAGGGACTAGTGTCTGGGGGAGGGAGAGGCAGAGAGCAAGACCCAGGAGGCACCAGGGAAGGGACGCGATGGTCTGCAGAGCACAGCGCGTGGGAAGCGCAGCGCACTGTGGACACGGCGTGTGCGCATGCGCACCGGACGCGGGAGGAAGACGGCCCGGCAGCGGCGGTCCCTTGGCCTCGCTCACAGCGTGTGAAGGATGGAGGGACGCAGGGGCGTGACTCCGCCTAGATCACAAGGACTTTGTACTTTATTCTACAGACAGGAGCCATTACAGGGCTTTAAAAAGGGGGAGAACGGTACTGGTTTTGTGTTTTAGGAAAATCCCTCTTAAAAGCAACGTGCAGGATAAGTTGGGGCTGGAAAACCACCGTGGGGCTTTTGCACTGGTCCAGGCAAAGAAAGAACAGTCTAAGTTAAGTCCATGCAAGAGGAGCTGAAGAGGACATGCAGAACGGCCCGGATCTGGATGGATGCATGTGGAAAGAGAGAAAAAAGGAAACGTGTGGCTTCCATGTGCCTGGATGACACCATTAACAGAAAGGGTAGAGGGAGGGGAGGGGAGTCTGAGCAGAAAGGCAAAGTCACGTTGGATATACTGAGTTTAAAGGGCTTATGGAAGAGTGTTGCCAACAAGCTCGGGAAAGAGGTGGGGCAGACATAAACACCTGAAGGTTGCAGTTACACGGCAGGCCGTTTCCAGGTGCAGAAATGGATAAAAACGCTCAGGGAGAACACTCAGAGCGGCAGAAAACCAAGCCAATGACACAGTTCAGGGGATACAACACTTACGTCTCAGCAGAAGAACCAGATGCAATATCCCTCTCTCCACCAAAAACAAACAACGCGCAGAGAAACCCCTTGGGCCCGTTCCCCATCCAGTAACTCCTCACCTCTCTGCCCCACTCCATGGCAGAACCGACTCAGGTGTCCTCACGTGTGGCTCCTCTGTCCTCTCCCCAAGCCAGGCTGTCCTCTCCCCACTGACACTGCTCTTGCCCCCGAATCTTCACATTGGCTCATCTCTCTTTTGGGAAAGCTCTTCTCCCAGACTTTGCCTAACTTGCTCTCCCTTCACGCAGGTCTCTGCTCAATGCCAACTCCTTACAAAAGTCTTTTTAACTCTGTCACACCATCTCTTTACTCTGCTACCTGAAATCGTGTTTATTTGTTCCAGGCTGACCCTCTGCAGGAATGTAAGCTCCGTAAGGGCAGGGCCCTTGCCTCCTGTCCAACACACAGGAGGCAGTCAATAAATCTTTGTTGGTGGAGTAAATAAATATAAGGAGATAAATCTTAAAATGCATTTGTGAACCATCTAGAATGTTTGATAGAAAAATACACTTTCCTAGAACTCTCCTCCAGACATACTAAGTTAAAATCTAAGGGTGGGACCCAAGAATCTGCACTGTAACAAGCTGTTCAAGGGATTCTTAAAAACATTAAAATTTAGAGAACTATAAATACAAGGGACGGTCGGGGGGTGGGGGGTGGATCTCAGAGGAGAGTAAGCAAAGTCAGACTGTGGAGGAACATCAGGGTAGCGAGCTACCTAAAGGTCAGGTGTGGTGAGAGAAAGGTGAGTGTTTAGATTCTGTAAAGAAGGAGACAAAGACAGTTTCTGACTTTCTGAAAGGAATTTCAGTGATGCTTACGGGTCAGGGAAGCCAGGACGAGGACAAATGTGAGTGACTGACAGACTGATGAGAACAAAGACCACTACTGCACATTTCCTAAGGTTCGTTGTGATTTTAAAAACTGGGGGGGGGGGGGGGGGGGGACTTGACCCCTGGTTTTTGGGGGCAGCTTGACTGTGAAGGGGAGGAGGAGCTGGAGGGAGCAAATGAGGGAAAGGGGTGTCCTAGAGAGAGCTGAAGGGAAGGAGGGGGGAGATGGAGGAGGAGGATGGGCAACAGTGAGTGATGTCCAACCAGACCCAGCAGGACGAGGATCGGGAGCCCCGCTTTATAAGTGGGACAAGAAGAGAGATTTCTTAATCTGGCCCTCTAAAAAATCTGTTTTCAGAAGTACATAGTGGAAAAGCAATGACTATTAGTTAACGATATTTCAAGGAAGAGAGAAGCCTCTGGCTTTACAGAGTCAAGGAGATCAGGCTCCCTCTGGCTCTTAAGAGCAAAGCGAACGTCAACTAAAGGTGCTGAAGTGACACCACGTGCTCTGTCTTTACTCTCGGAGGAGGAGCAGAGTTCACCACGTCAATGGAAAAGTGATACCGTCAACTCTCTGTTCTCAGTAATGGACGTCAACAAGCCCGAGCCAGGCAACCCGGGGAGAAAATAAACCAAAAGTTCTTTTTACCTATGTCCTGCTGAGCCCAGTCACCTGGCTTCAGTTCACAAAGCTGAGTTGGAGAACGGTACCACTGAAATCCCGCATCGAGAGGAATGTCAGTGAACTTGGTAAATTTACCAATGGAGATCCACTCGTCTTCAACGAGGCCAGAAAGGCGAGGAAGGATGTAAAATATGGTCTGAAAGGAGAATTGTAAAATCTAAATTTCTTCCCTTAAAACTAATAATGAGATACATGATAACATGTTTAAAGCACAACTTATGTATTATTACTGATGTGTTCTCCCAAACTATCACCTCTGATCAAATTACATACGCTCATTTATATCTTGTAGCAACTGTCCATCTGTATTTCTTATCTTCTCTAAGAATTAGGGGATTGATTTAGGAAATCCCTGAGAGTACACAGATCTTTGAGGGCAGTATTTCTCACTGTATGTCATAGGCACCACGCTCTTGCTAAAAGCAGCAGGTATTTTGGAATTCATCAGTACTAACGTTGGACAACGCCTGGATAAATGCTACTTATCGATAACCAGACTTGTCCATAAGCAGCCAAGCTCAAGCTCTCATGATGCCAAATCTCTGCTCTTGCTGCCACCGTACAAATTGGGAATCTAAATTCTGCCTCCAGTGTATCTTAGCTGTGGACACTGGACAAGCCATTAACCTTTCTCAATTTCTCAGCTTCAATTTCCTCACTGGTTAAGTAGGACACGATCAGGTTAAAACAGCACAGGACAGTGATCTGCCAGCCGTCCAGCCTGACACCCCCGTGAGTAGTGGTTACTCAGTCATTCCGTACCAATCCTCCTTTACTTTTCTTACCTACCACCAAAACTGAGATCCAGGTCATCCTCAAAGGTGGAAAGCACGTAAGAAGCAGAATTACAATAAGCAATTTAAAAATGAAATAATAACCTTGTAACAAGGCACAAGTCTTCACAACAGTTTTTGGAACGAACGTGGTTTTCTTTTTGTTAGCAACATTTGCGCAAATTTAAGCAGGCATCATGAATGCAGCTAAATGTTCCTTACATGGGGATCAATGTAATACACATGCTGCGAGCCATTATTTTATCTGCACATACGGTTAGGGTTCATATAATTAATGGGAAATAAAGTATATAAATGTATCAGGGTGAGGCAGTCAAAGTCAGAGGGAGGCAAGGGACTTACTCCTGATCGAGAACTGACTAGGAAAGGCTGACTTAGCACTAGAGTTATTAAGGGTCCTTCAGAAAGATGTCAAACAGAGCATTCTGGGCGCTAAAGGACACAGAACAGAGCATGTTAGAATAGTTGAAAAAGCCTAAATAATTTTTTGCAACGAAGCAATGGAAAGTACACAGTAATGTTCTATGATGAATATCTCACAGTATACAGATCTGTATTTTTTTTAAAAGGCTAGCTTATTAGTAATCCACACACATACACACACCCAACAAGAAAAAAAAAATCACTTACGCACAGTAGCTAAAGTTACTGATACTTCCAAGTTCTTTAGAGGAAAAGTCTTAAGTTACATATTTTAAATTCAAAGGCAGAACATTATAATTACAGCTGCAAAAGGGAGAAGGTAATACAACTTACAGAAACTTTAATAATCTATGTATTGAGTTAATCAATGCACATGCTAACTGTAATAAACAAGTTTATGGTTCTCAAAATTATTTAAGCACAATCTGCTACCATCAGTGATGTGCAGTATCATTTGCTACACAATCTCAGTCACCCAGAACCTAAAATGTGCAGTTAAACAAAAGAGGAGATCTTTTTGTTCTTTTTTAACAACGGGCTTCATTACAACGTCTCACCTGCACAAATGTTCTCACTCATTTCCTTTTTAATGTCAGAACAGATTTCTGTTTAGAGTTAAATATTCCCCCTTCCAGTGTTTACAAGTCAGACACTGCCTGAGAAACAGAAAGTGAAAATGACAAGCCGATTTTCACTGCTGAAGAGTGAGACACAAGCAAGCCACCTGCATGAAGTGACAAAAGTAAACTGAGAGCTTTATGATGTGAAGGTGGTGCTGGAGGGAAGTCAGCCTCATGAACACCCTTCAACAACCGTGGCAGAAAGGAAGCATCAGGCCCAGAGACACAGTAGAGAATTTGCAAATGGTATTAATCTCAGCTCACCTCCAGACAGTAATCCTTAAGTGGGTGAAATGCTGCAAAAAAGAAATGTTCTTGGATGCGTTGCCAATTCTTCTTGGCGTTCCTAGGGATGAAAATATGCATGAGGTGAACCAACTCATGAGTGAACCAACTCCGGTAAGGGGGGACACATCACATAGATCTCAAAGAGGTACTGCAGAACTTAGAATGAACAGGCAATCTTGTGAATTTTATCCCAAGATTTATACACCCCTATCTCCAAGATAAACATACGTTAAAAACTGACCCTAAATTTGACATTTTGAAATGAAATTCAAAGACAAAGAAATTAAATGACTCTCTCACAGTCACACAACGAACAATGACTGAACAAGCATGAAGCCAGCTCTCCACACCTCAAGTGCGGGGATCAGCCTACAGAGGGGGCAGAGGCCGGGGCTGCCCGGAAGGTGAGGGCAGTGGGGATGGTCGTCAGTGGACAAGGAGGAGAAAATCCCACACAGGAAGCCTGCCACAGGCACAATTCACACACCTGGGGAAAAAAGAATTCTAAAAGGGAGCTGTATAAGAAATCTGGACCTGGATCCTCAAGTCTCTCTCTGGCCATAAACACTTTTTTCCCCCCAGGAGAGACAAATCGTGAGCTCAGTCATTTTTTCTACTCTGAAGATTCACACAGCACACAGCCAAACTGTACCAACTTTCACAAGCCAAACAAAAGTAATATGAGGTTTCAAATTCTTAACTTTAACAAATAAACACAAACAACAAAAAACAAAAATCTGTCAAGTTTTAAAAGGCAAAAGAGGTAGAAATAAAAATTATACATGACCACTGGCAGGTTTCAGTTTACATTCATGATCAACAACCCAAAAGCTAAAGGACCCCCAGGGTTCCCGGCCACCTTCCACACCTGTCTCCTTTGCCAAAAGACAGCCCCTTAATCTGGGCCCGAGATCCCATCCCCTGGGATTTTGCTGAGTCATGCACCCCTCCCCACTGTAGCTGTATTTTGTCTGTTTGATATTGAGCATCTGAGTAGGATTTTGTTTGGGGAATAGAGAAGTTCTCTTAGAAAAGAAAAGGGAAAAAGCTTCCAGCTTTTGAACGAGCTTTGACTGGTCCATTTGAGGGGTTAAGAGCATGCCTTTAAATAAAGTCAGGTCATGCCGCTTCTCAGACAACAGAGGGTGCTAACATTTGGCTACGCTGAAGAGGAACATCTAGAGGCACATAAAATAAAGGGTCAAAGATATGAAAGCAAAAGAAAAAAACGTCAGGATGGAGCTGCCAGCACTTAGTATTGTAATTAAACTAAATATAAAAAAAAGAGTGACCTGCTTAAACACCAACTAATCCAACCTGTGCACTGCAGTGTGAAGGATGAGAGATGCTCACAGGCTGGCGCCCCCGCATCCCCTTTGTGCTCTGCCAGGCGGGGAGGGACGGGGACAAGGTTTGCTTACCCTGCTCCCTGCATGTTTTCCACTTGATTGAGACTGGATTCAATAACAGAAGTCAAAGCATCAAGTTCTTCAAGGTGCAGTGCTTTACACATGCCCCAGATTTTCTTAAGCGCAATTAAGGCATACAGCCGAATACTAAAATTGTGATTGAAACACCAGTGCAGTACGATAATGAGGGCTTGCTTCAGAATCAGTTTCTGCAAAGAGAGGACAACAGGTCTTCAGGTGTAAACATGGACCATTTCACCCCTGACTGAATGATCAAAGCCAAGGTCTACAGATGATAAGAATGCTAACAGTACATCTTATTTCACTGGTTCTGCACTGTCGGGCCTTCTCATTCTTCCTCCTCAGACAGGTGAGACACACTGACGTGAGCGATTTCCTTCAGAGAGAAAATATCCCCCCGGAGGGGAGAGTACAACTCAGTGGTAAAGTGTGTGCTTAGCACGCACAAGGTCCTGGGTTCAATCCCCAGCACCTCCATTAAAAATGAGGGAAGGGGAGGGGAGGGGAGGGGAGGGGAGGGGAGGGGAGGGGATGGAGAAAAGAAAGAAAGAAAGGTGAATAAATAAACCAACCTAATTAGCCCCACCAAAAGAAAATACCCTCCCAGCTCTGTAGTGTTTACGATGCTGTGGTACCTCTTCCCCGTGTTCCAGCTCCTGGGGTAACTTGAACAGAGCCCTTTCATGCTACCCATTGTATAACCACAGTGTTTTACAAACAGCCTCCATCGCTGATTACCTTACTATGGGCTGAAAAAGTCAGAAATAGTCTTGAAGAGCCCTGCTTTTGGTGAACTTGAAGGTGCTTCTAAAGCAAGCTATCTCACAAAGTGCTGTTGCCCCCTCGTCGTTGATCTGAACTGCTGTTTTCCCTAAGGGTGATCCTGGGCACACACAGCACCAAGTGGAGGCAGGACAACGTAGAAGTGGGGAGGGAATAACCACACAGGGCCTGCCTATCGTAATACACACACACACCTAAAAGGCACAGACAAATAAAATCTGAACACACAGATTTTTCCATTTTCACAGCCTGGAGATTTTATGCGATGACAGTCCCTGATTTCCAAAACCAGAGTTCCACAGATATTGAAAGGCAAAGGAAGTGACATCTATCGCTGTGGAAACCAGATGGACTCAAACTTCTAATAAAGTAGCAGGAGCTACCTTAATACTCCTACCAAATGGGCCCTGTAAATGTCACAGGCTGCACCTTGCTAAGAGTCTTACTGTTAGTTTCTACTGACTGAGTAAAAGTAACCACACTCACGAAAGAGTTAACTGAGATATCACACTTCAATTTCCCGAAGTGTCTCTGAGGACAGAATGATGATATAAATGATCCTCTTTATTCCATTCCTTTATTCAACACAGCATCAGCGTTGATCGGGGGTCACTGTACGTCCAGCGTGGCAGGACACTGTGGGGAGACACATAAACACACACACACACGACCACAGCATACAGACAACCACCCCACGTGATACACAACTTTAATCGCCTGTAGCTGGAGCCGGGTGAGGGAGAGTGATGAGTCGGACAGGCCCCAGCAAGAACAGTTCTCAGCCAGAGGGACAAAGATGGCTGAGGCAAATCTGAGAAAGCTAGAAGACAAAGTGCAGTGAAGAGAAAATGTATTTACTCGGCCAGAGGGAAGGTCAGAGAGACAGGACGGGCAGTATGGGAAACGGCAACTTCTCAGTGACACCGGATGAAGTATCTAGTTTTAGTTGGGATGTTGAAAACCAAGGCAGGTTAACCAAGACAACCGAAATATCGATAAAAGATAATTTAAAAACTAACAAAGAGGAAAAAGGAGGAATGTTGTTAATTAATTGCTGGTGTTTTATTACAGTCCTTTACAACTTTATGAAGCACGCATGTGACAACATCTAAACATACCCACTCCCTCTAGCATGAGTTCTGCACCTCAAGTGCCAGGCGCGGCATTTTATGCACTGTGTTCTTCATAAGCACGACATCCCCACGTAGATTTTATCATCCCCGAATTAGATGTTAGATAACTAACGCGAAGGGGAGGCAAACCTGCACAGTGATAGTTAAAAGGACAGTCATCCCAATGAGAAACGTCCAAAACAGGCCCCTGATTTCTTCCCACCTCCTGCGTGGGTCCTCACCTCCTCCTGCGCTGACCCCCGCACTCCGTGCCAGTGGCTCTGACCTTGGCCGTGACGAGGCCCTTCTCACTGCGGCCGGCACCTGCTGTCCTCTAGCCCTGGGTGGAAAGTCCCCGGACCCCCCGCTGGGCTTGCTCACCCTCCTGCATTTAGGTGCTTGTTCGGAATCGTCTCCATGGAAAGGTCTCCCCTGAAGCCACTTTCTGAAACAGCCGTCCCACCCAGGCACCCAATTTCCACCCTTATTCTGCTTTCTTTCTCTTCAAAGCTCATGCCACTACCTGACAGTATACTGTTTCTTTATTGTCTCTCTCCCCCACCAGAATGAATGCAGACTTTGTTTCGTTCCCTGCAGAATCGCTAGAGCCAAGGATAACATACAAAGACACCTAAAAGGCACAGGGTAAATATGAGGCTGGGAGAAGAAGGAAGGGGGCAAAAAAAATCAACGACTTCTTCCAAAGAACCCCACCCAGCTGGGGCCTGTGGGCAATGAAATTCACCACACATCCCAACTGCGCGTTCTCTGCTTATTATCCAGACGTAAACCCCACTGTTCTCTCTGCTCCCATGGTGTCTTCTCCCAAAGAACAGATGCTCCCTCTGACCCACCCTTCAGGACTCTCCCCTGGCGGGTGCATTAACCCCTCCCTCACCTTCCTCTCACCTGCCTATGTCAGAGGAGGGTCTGCCCAATTCCAGCCCTCAGGGTGACGTCCAAACCTTTACTTCTCCAGCACCGTGTAAAACCCACGGCTCCCCGTTCCCTGCCCACAGCCACACCCCAGACCCTGTTCTAAAACTGTAACTATTCTTTTCTAAAATCTTAAAATCAGGTGATCCCATTTCTGACGCAAAGCAGCTGTCTAACCCCTACCTCCTAGTCCCCCCACCCTTTCTCCTCACCATCTCTGCGGTGGGATTCATCAAAGCCTTGGCCTCCTGGTTATGCAACAGCATGGGTTAAGCCCCCGGCATCCTGCGCGACCCCGACCCCAGTGCGGCACACGGCACACGGCACACTGCGGTCCGCACAGGCTCTGGGCGCTCACGCCGCGTCTCCGCCGTCTGGTATGGGGCTTAGTAAGGACACGCACTGACAGCACTGGAATGAATGAGCAGCATGAAGCCTGGATCCCAAGCCCTGGCAGGTATAAAGCAGGCCTGAGGAGGGTCTGAGAGGAGAGAAACTAACACTCACTGAGTACGCAGCACTTCCATGCTATCTGATCCTCACAGTGAGCCTCTAAGCTGGGAAGTATTAAGTCCACTCTACGTGACAGGAAAACAGAAGGAATAAATTCCGTACGCCTTTCCCTGGGCTGCAGGGCCCGGCCTTCCCCTTCAGATTTCTCACCACTCTCCTGTAACCTTCATCCTCAGTCCACGCTTCATTCAAATTTCCTTAGTTTTTACTAATGCCCTTTGTCTGTTCCAGGACCCCGCCCAGAACGCCATGTGGCCCGTCAGCCTCCCCTTGGCTGTGGCCGTTTCTGATGCCTCTGCCAGGCGTTTTGTAGGGTGTCCCTGGGCTGGGGCTTGGGGGGTGTTTTTCTGATGATCAGACCGGGTTCTGGTGTCTGGGAGGGAGACCACAGAGGTGAAGAGGCGTTTTCATCACACCTGCGGGTTCCATATACAGGATAAGTTACACACTTCGGGGAAAAAAACTGAAACAGAAAGTCTTAAGTGACTGTTTCAAAGAAGTCGTCAAACAAAAACACACTTATTAAATACCAACAGACTTCATAAATCAGAAATGGAGAGACTAACTAAAGTAGTTAGATATTAGGTATCTCAGTGTAGTTTAGTTTTTTTTTTTTTGTTTTCCCAGAAGATGTCAGCATTCTCTTTTTGGATGTTCTGAAAATAAAGAAATAAACCTAAAATACGTAATACACAGTAAGTATAAAAAGAGCTTAATGGAAAAATAACACATTAGTTATGTTATCTACACCAGATCTAACGTGAACACATTCTACAGTGAATTCATTTTCAGAACTTGTTTTAACTGTTCTTGAGCTATTTCTACCCTGCAATGGTACAGTTTCTTGTCTATCTTACGTCTCTCAATAGATCGCACGTGTTTAAAACAGAAAGACAACATCTGACGTTTTCTGAGCCAGAGCTTCCTTACTCCTAGCAGAAGGTGTTAGCACGAGTTCTCACCTGACTGTAACTGACACACTGCCATCTGGCTGACGGACACTGTACCACACCATCAATTTAAAAATAATGGTTTTTGAGGTTAAAATGGGGTGGGGAGAAAGGTCTGTTTTAGGATTGATGAAACAGATTAACAACAAACCTTGATTGTTATCATGTTTAAAGACAAGAACCCTTTGAAAATTCTAAGAAACCTACTCCCTCAATATTTTTATTTCACTTTCAAGACTAAATGACATTTCTTATTTCATACAAGTGACCACTGAACAACAGGGGTTTAAACTGCCCAAGTCCACTTACAGGAGGAATTCTGTCACTGAACACGTACGACAAGGTTCCGTGGTCCACGGCTGACTGACTGCAGAGCCTCACATTATACGTGGAGTACACGTGCAATGCACAGTTACACGTGGATTTGCCACTGCACGGAGGGCCGCTGCCCCTAACTTCTGCACTGATCGAGGGTCACTATATTAAGTTTCTCCTTGAGTTTGCAACATTGTCAGTACATTCTCTGTAGATGCAATAAAATAGAAACTTGCTCTAAATCTTAGACAGGTTTTCCTAAATTCTTCTCGTTGCCATAGTGATCAACTAGAATTAACTAAGATCTCTACCTATCTGCATCGTAAACCACTAGGGAAGATGTGCTAAACCTGAGACAGATGGAAGGACTGGCCTTCACACTCCACATAATGACAGTCATTTTATATAAACATTCAATGACATGATAGCCGTTAGTACCCTGCCCAGAAATTTCTTTGAACAAGCATCTGTTAAGTAACTCTGCCGGCCAGGGAATAGTTAGATGCAACAAAGGAAGTCCTATTTAAATAATCTCACATAAATACTTGCATAAAATTAAGAATCTATCACTAAAAATTGCCCATTAATTTATCTAAAGATTTAATATGTGCTCAGGCATGCCTCAGTGTGTGTGTGCATGTGAGGGATACCTTACTGTGCAGTGGGGTCTAAGGAGGGGCGTGGAAGGGAAGGGGGCAGTTGCAAAGCACACCAGGAATACTCCAGGGAAAAAAAAAATTAGTACATATATAAATTCCATTTTGACAGTCAAGTTTGAACTCTTCTTACAAACAACTTAAACTCACCTTTTCTGGAATGTTTTCAGTAACGATGTCCAAATGTGACAAAACTGATAAAAATGTACAAATGCTTGTTTTCAGGTTTTCTTCCCCCTGAAAAAAAAAAAAAAACAGATAAACAGAAGCGTCACTCAAGTCTGTGAGCCCGTGCACGTGAGGGCCCTGTGCTGGACGCTATGGGCCCCGGGACGTGAGGCCGTCCCTTTCTGACGCAGCTGTGACCTGGGTGGGGAGGCCGGAGCAAAAGCAAAGAAGGGAAAGTAAGGTCTGAGAGCCAAACGCCAGCTCACACAACACTCAACAGACACCACGAGGGGCTGACGGCTCAGCCGCGGAGGAAGTGGGGGAGCCAGGGTGCGGGCAGGGCAGACGAGGCGGGGCCTTCAGGATGGGGAGGCCTGGCTGGAAAGGCAGGGCGGGGTGGGGAGGAAAGGACAGGGCGGGGGCAGGAGGCGGGGAACAGGTGAAAATAAGCGAGACGAACAGAGACACCGCAAATGGAGGCAAAGGCAGCAGTGTGGAGGGGGTGGCAGAGACAAGGCTCAAATTTTAAGTGGGATCTTGGAGACGCCTTCAGAAGCCATGATGAAAAGCTACTTAGAGTGTCAAACTGGAATTCAGAAACCTCCCCAACAATAGTGATTTGAAATTACACATTATTTTAATAATAAAAAGCTGATAGATGTCAGGTAGACTGGAAAAGGACTACAGACACTCCAGGACAGAAACTGCTCCAAAGGGCAAATCAGACATGAATTCCTTCACTTAACGAGTAGTTACTGAATGTCTTCCATGTACCAGTTACTGTGGCAGAAAGAGAGAAACAGAAACAGGCAAGGTTCCTGCCTTCATGGAGCTTAGTCTAGTGGGAAGGAAAGACACCACCAAACCAGACAACAAATGAGAATTCCTATTATCAAAGCACTGCTGATGTGCTGCAAAAAGCCACCCTAAGGGATCCGAACTACTCAGGGAGGTAAGTTCCTCCAAGAAAGGACACAAATGACACGTGAAGGAGCCACTGTGTAGACAAAGAGGAGAAAGACGAGCGTTTCGGGCAGAGGGCACAGCAGGAATGGCCTGAGAGCAAAAGGAGGAGGGGTCGGGGAAGGGGAGAGTGGGGCTCAGTCACCTGGGCGGTCCCCGTGAAGCAAGCTTCCTTCATGGTAATCAGGCCCCTCCCCATGGGGGGCTGCTGGGATGAGCCACGAGCCTGCAGGGTGCACTGAGAGGCTGGGTCAGTACCAGCACAGCAAGACTCAGCCTCCTGGGACTCTCATTCTCAGAGCCCTGCGCCACCAGAGAGAGAGGTCCAGCTCCCCTGCTGGTGACACGCAGAGACAGCGATGCCCGGCCACCACGGCTGTCCCCACTGCTGCTGCGGAGGTGACAAACACAGGGGGGAGTGCAGAAGTCACCCGCAAGTCCCAGCCCAGCAGAGACCACATGCAGACCTGCTCAGCCTGCCCCGGTCAGCCCACAGTCAGGAAAAGCAGTAAGACTTCATTGTGGACACTGCCGGCCTTTGGAGTGTTCTAGCTACAGAAAACCGAGACAATCCGTGTGACTGAAGTGTGGGTGTGGGGGATGCACACAGGACTCAGGAGGGAGGAGGCAGGAGACCACGTAAGGCCCGCGGGCCAGTCTCAAGACTTTCGGTCCTTGTTCTGAGAGCAATGTCTTGAGCAGGTGGGTAACCTGATCCAAGGTCCATGGGGAAGAGTCTGCTCTGGTTGTGCCATGTGGACATGAGACTGAAAGGGGGGCAAACGTGGATCAGGTGGTCCAGTGAGGGAAGAGAGCAGGCATCACTGTGGCTTGGACCAAGGCACAATGTGGCGACAGACAACAGGTAGCGAGAAATATTCAAGACCTGGTTGCAAATCAGACGCGCAGCATGAAAAGTCCCATATTCTGGTTTGTGCAACCGTGTAGATGGTGGTGCTGTTTGCCAGAGAAGGAAAAGGATCGAGTTTAAAGGAAAAAATAAGGTACTTAGTGTTTGACATTCAAGTTTTAGATGATTTACAAGCATTCAAGAAAGATGTCTAGAGCAGAGGTCAGCAAAGCTTTTCCGTCAAGGACCAAGCACTAAATAAAAGTGTGGCTGTGAGGTCCACGGCTCTGTCCACTGTCACTTGGGCACCAACTCAGCCACAGACGACACGGACGTGATGGGCATGGCTGCTGTGTCCCCATGAAACTCAGCCAGGCCCAGCTGGGCTGGAGCTGGCCAGCCCTGACTGAGCACTTAGCTCAAGGTGTCTCCTGAGAAAGTACAGGTGCTCCTATGTGGCGACTTCTATTTTCTCTAAGACATAAAAGTTAAGGTCATCTGCTTAGAATAAAGGAGGAAAAGGGCGTAGTGGACACTGATTGCCCTTTTTGGGGATATCTATTCTGAATCCCCTTCCAAAATCAGGGAATTCTTCTACCTTATAGGTCTAGTGAGAAGCTGGAAACGCCATATATTCATTTTCCCAGCCTCCCTGCAGCTAAAGAGAAGGCACCATGATCCAGAGACACCCACCCCAGTTGCTGGGCTGAGAACTCGTAACCTGGGGAGGCAGAGCCCGCAGAGAACCCCCCTCCACGCACTTGGCAGAGGGACAGAGCTCGGTCCCTGGTGGCCTGGCTCCATAGCCTGCCTGTGGCTGCAGGTCTGGAGCCCCACCTTGTTCCTGCCTGTTTTCCAAGCCGGATCCTGCAGTTTTCCAGGCATTGTGTAAGTTACCTAACTTCCTCCTTCTCCACTGTTGTTTTAAATCCCATTTGATTCAATCAGCATATGTTTTACTTGCTCACAGTGAAAAAACAGTGACTGGTGACCAAAGGAGACCAGATCTGCAAGCTCTTTATGAAAACTGAGAGACTGAGCTAAGGGGAAGCACTTGACAGAAGTGCCGGCGTTCCTGGGGACACACGAGCCAGGAAGGCATGGACCTCCATGTGGGCCAAGTTGCATTTCGTGGGAATTCCTGAGAGCAGACAAAACAAGCTAGATTAATAAAGCAGCAGATCTGAGAAGCAATTCAAGGAAAAATGACAAACTGTTTTTCGTAATCACAGAGACATGAAGAGGAAAAGGAAAGGCCAGGAGAGGAACCTTGGAACAGTGGAAAGAACGTGGCGTTTGACATTAAACAGACACTGAAGCAGAGCTTTGTCATTTCTTGGAGGTCACTTATCTCTCTGAACTTCAGTTCTTTCACTAAGTAGAATGTAAACCCCACCCTGTCTTTCAGGACAACCGTGAGGATGACGTGGCTATGCTCACTGTGACCGCAGGTTTCAGCCGAGGAGCCAGGGATGATGAAGGACAACACGGGGGAGCCAATTTTAGGGGGAGATACTGGCATCAATTTCGTGTTCTAGACGTTGAACTTGGACGTGATGATGAGAGAGAGCGCCAGGGAGGTGGCTGGAGGTGCAGGCAACCAGCGGAGAAGGGGCTGACAAGGCAGAGAGTGCAGAGAGAGAAGGACAGGGGGCTACTAGGTGTCTGTCAACACGAAAGGCTGGGTGCTGGTAAGAAAGATGAAGAGAAAGAAAAGGCTGTCTGCAGCTGCACAAGAAATCCCCAATGCACGATTTCCGGAGATGCAGCGGGCCACCATGGCTCAAGGAGAGCAAGAGGGAAAGGCAAAGATGCTCCCTCTGGAAGTTCAGTAGGAAAGAAAAGACGACTCTAGGATGATGGCCAGACGGAGGACAAGCCAAGAAGATAAGAGTGAAGAACTTTACTTTACAGGGTGAAGTCCCAGAAGGAAATACAAACAAGGACGCAGATGTGGATGTGAAAACGAGAACAACAATTTTTCCCCCTGGAACAGGAAGGAAGAAACAGAAAGAGACAGTTTGCGGGTGGCGTCTCCAACAGGAAGCCTGCAACTGTAAACTCTACAACTAATCTTAGTGTCGATTTCTTAAAAATGATTTTCAAGATATAAGGAGCTTTGGTCAGTAGGGAGCCAGAGGTGTGAGTGGGGGCACAGATGAAGTAAGAGTGGGAGTGAACTGGTATTTGCTTTCAGCTGGGTGATAGGGGCGCCCTTCTACTCTCTCTGCTTTGGGTATATTGGAAATTTCCCTATGAAGAAATTCTTTAAAATGTAAGGAAAGCATTAATTTCTCATCATTCTTCTTTCTAAGATCAAACAAAGACACTGCCTGGTAAATAAGACTATAGAAGGCACCTATTTTCCTTACTTCTTAAAAACAGAAGCCTTTTTCATCTTTGTTTTGTTGGAATAGAAGAGCTCTCAAATCAAAATTATGCTATACTCAAGATAAATGCCAGGAATTTCTGTCTCCTAAATTAATTCAAATCCTGCAAAACACAATTTAGTATGTCAGTACATTATGGGCAGGGCAATTGACAGTCAAAAAACAACTATTAAAGTGAACAATCCCCCAACATAGCCAAAATCTTTTCTTACTTAAAAAAAAAGAAAAAAAGAAAGAAAAATCTCCTTTACTTACATAAGAAAAACAGTCCCAGAACTTCAGAAGAAACTGGGGGAATTTATGAAGAATCAGTATAATAATCCATTCTATAAAATATTTTATAGATGCTTGATTATTGATGAAGCCAGCCTGGAAAATCCTGTCGATAATTCTATTCAAGAAATTCTGAGAAAAATAAAGTTCACAAATTAAACTGTTATGGTTATTAATTTTTTTGATTTTAATTTTTATTGAGCTATATTTAACATATAATGTGTAACTTCAAGGTACACATTGATTTGGTACATTTATATATTACAGTATGACTACCACTTCAGCAGCATTAGCTAACACCAATATCACATCATATAATCATTTCCTTTTTGTGGTGGGAAAAATTAAAATCTAGTCTGTTAGCAACTTTGAAAATGGTTATTAATTTTAATAGTCACTATTAAAAGCAGAACAAAGCTTTATTGTGGCATATGAGACTTTTAAAAAATATTACAATAAAATATTGAAGGAAAAATATTACCTGGGGCCATGTAAATCAGTTTCCAGTTTACTTCTACAGTACCTAATTGCCTTAGTATTTTTCCTATTAAGAACAAAAACTTCTGAATAACTTCAATTTTAAGAACTGAAGTATAAATTTTAAGCAGATTACTTCCTCAGTTTTAAAGTAGCCCATGACACTTTCTACTAAACAGTTTACTCATGTGAAAACATCGTGCTTAAAGGTACAAACATAGTAAATACTATACCTGGTCAAATCTGGGGAAAAGTACAAGCAGGGTCTGCCATATCCGGTTTTTCACTCTGTGTTGCTGAGAATTCACATAGTATCGAGTTCTAGACTTGGACACCAACTCATCCTGGGGGCAGTGAGACCAATATTAAATTACCTTCTGATTCTGTGATTAATGAAAACAAAACCAACGACAACTTCAAATTTAAAAGGTTTGAACAGGGCATAGGAGCCTGTTAGCCTCCAGGAGGCAGAAGGATAAGAAAGACACTTTCTGATGATACTTCATTCTTTTTTAATTGAAGTATAGTCAGTTTACAATATTAGGTTAGTTTCTGGTGTACAGCAAAGTTACTCAGTTGTGTGTGTGTGTGTGTATGTATATATATATATATATATATTATTCTCTTTCATATTTTCATTATAGGTTATTACAAGGTATGAACATAAGCTCCCTGTGCTGTACAGTGGGACCTTGTTGTTTACCTGTTTTATACACAGTAGTGTGTGTCTGTTAATCCTGAAAGCCCAATTTAGCCCTCTCCCCGCCTCTTCCCCTCTGGTAACCGTAAGTTTGTTTTCTGTGTCTGTGAGTCTGCTTCTATTTTATAAATAAGTTTGATGATACTTTCTTTGGTTTCCTTTCAAAACAATGATTTAGCTGCTTTTGTTTAATTTATCTGCTTTTAAAATTAGAAAAGGAACCAGAAAGCTGTACTGAATACAAACAGTACTTGGAAATACACTTCTGCTTCCTGTGCCCAGCTGAGGGGGGGATGAGAGTCACAGGGGGAGAGGGCACAGTTCACATACATCACGGTGCGCCCTAAGACCCTGCTCCTTCCATATGCCTATGACTGTAAGTCTGGGATAAGGCACCTGAAATTTGATGTCAATACCCTTAAGACAGGAGCACCCGGCATGCGGATGGCGCACTGCCATCACCAGACACCAGAGGCGGCAGCACTGAGTTCCCACGTGAGCAGGGCTCTCCCTTGCTTTCCTGGTCTGCGCTGTCCAAATTCACCCAAATGCCAGATATACTTCTGTCACATGACTGCTAGTGCTTTAGCTGCTAAGTAAGATCACACTAAAGAGAGAATTAACATTTTCAAATGTGCTCAAGATGAAAACTTCATCCACCACCTCCCAATGAATTTTCATCTAATGCAGATAATTCTCATCTACTTTGTAAATTCTGTGATCTTTCTTCTTCCGTCATCCCAAATTGTACATCTGAATGTATATTAAATTTTATGACAGCTAAGTTAATAAAGATTTTAATGACTCTTGACAATGATGGAAATCTCATAACTTCCTCTACTATCAACCTTTCTTTTGGGAAGTTTCTTTCGATAGAGGTTGTTTTAGGATTCATGTACTGCTTCGCCTCAATGCAGCTAAAACCAGAATCGCGAGGGCAGATCCCATCTGCACTCAGGTCCAGCACTTTGACTCCAGTAAACCTGCCATCAGGGCCTCACTGGAGTCACTGTCCTAACTGGGAAGTGCTGAAATTCCCCTTTCAGCTCAAAATCTTCTGTCCCTTTACCAGTCTAGCAGCATTCTCTAGTTTTTCATGTGCCTCCTGCCCAACCTGGACCCCAAAATAATCTCCACAAGATCTTCAAGAGCACATTCAACTCTTCTCACTACAACCTCAAACCATTTGCAAATTCCCCACTTTTGTATGAACCCAGTAGCCTTAGATTCTCTGCCTCTACTTTCTTTTTTTTACTGAAGTGTAGTCAGTTTACAATGTTGTCTCAACTTCTGGTGTACAGCACAGTGCTTGTGAAACATGAATTTACATATATTCGTTTCCATGTTCTTTTTCATCGTTAGGCTACTACAAGATATTGACTATAGTCCTCTGTGCTGCACAATATAAACGTGCTCATCTATTTCTCTGGCCCTACTTTCAAGTTGCCCCAGCGGACGTCACTAACACGCGTCCCAACTTTCGTGGAGCCCTCCCTGCAGCCAGAGCGCCTCAGGGTCCCCCTGAAGGCTGGTCAGAACACACAGGGCTGGGCCCTACCCTGCATCCAATTCAGTAGACTGGGACAGGGCCTAGGAGTCTGCATTTCCGAGTTCCCTGGTGATGCTGCTGCTGCTGCTGGTCCATAGGACATGCTTCAGGAATTACTGTGCTGGACAACCATTCCAGGCAGCACCCTCCTCATCTGGCCCTGGGACACCATCCTCTCTGGTACCGTCCCGCCTCACTGACAGTTCACCCAGAGATCAGCCAATGTCAAGTACGCGAGAGGCCCTCTCTGACCCTCTATCTAAACAGTTACCCCTCCCTCCTTATTCTGCTTTACTTTTCTTCCGAATACTCCTCCAGTTTATACTACACAGCAACACACAAGATAACATGCATTCGTGTTTTACCCGATGGAGTACCCCGCTGCTTCAAATCCTACTTACCCTTCAGGAAACCAGTAAAACACTGTTACCTCTAAGATGTCTCCCCTGATTCCAACAGTGCAAAGGAAGGAGTTCTTGCATTAAAAAAAAAAAAAAGGTCCTAGGTTTCCTGTAATGAGCTGATCTGCCTCCTTCAGAAACAAATGTACCATAAGCACTTCTCTTTCAACACAGGTGGCTTCAGTGGGTTCCGTGGCCATCAGCTCCACCCCAGGGCCCACCCCAGAGTTTAGAAAGCAGACCAAGCAACACATCTACCCTGGCTGCTAATTCAGAATGAGCACTATATTCGACCGTGCCCTTTTCTCCCCGCCTTGATTTAGGAACATGTTCTTCAGACAGTGTGACGTTCACTTACAAACGCTTTCGCAGGCTCAACAAAATCCATTCTTCCCATTACGCCACTTCCTAATTGTTGACCTTTTCATTCCTTTCCTTACAGAAAAGGATGTATGGATATAACATACGAAATATAATTGGTTCTAACTGGTATGGGAAAATATACAGGGTGAAGTTTAGCTAGCATAGAGAAAACACTGTTCTCTAAAACCAAACAAGTTGGACAATTACTAACCAAGAGTTAACTGAAAACATGGAACATAAACCCCATTTCTTTCTTGACGGAAAATACTTAGAAATACACGTTGTGTCAATAGAGGGAGTAACTGCTGGATTTTAACTTGTTAACTATACAAAAACCAAGATACTTTAAAGTAAAATAAAGTATATTTACTTTATCTAATAGCTTGATTGTAAGATCTTCCATGAACAACTTATGAGACATATTTGAGCCATCTAATAAACACAGGAATTTGATGGCACAAATTCTCACATAATGGTCCTCTCTTTTAGTACTGAAAAATATAAAATGATAGATAACATTAATACATTTTCAAAGTAAAATGTACGTTAAATATTAGTTTCAAAATATCAAAGCTTTCCAAGGTTTTCTAAAAATAAGTAGCTTCATATTTAATGACAATGCTTTTTAATTCAGGATAGACAGGGAAAGACAACAAATATTATCAAAAGGCGAGCCTGGCGGCAAGGTAGGGTATAGCTCTGTTGGTAAGAGTGCCTGCTTAGCATGCACCAGGTCCTGGGTTCAATCCCCAGTACCTCCAGTAAGTAAATAAATAAACCTAATCACCTACCCTCTCAAAAAAAAAATGGAGAACCTGTACAGAAACTCTGAATGAGCACAAATTCAACTAGACACCTGAGAAAACGATGCAGACTACTGATACTGGGTTGGTAATATCTGTGGACAAGACAGATCATATGAAACTGTTCCTGGAAGAGGACCACAGACACCTATTTGCTCAGGACGAGCTCAAACACATGTTTTCTAAGTGAGGGGCAGACTCAGGGAGCACTGTGTGCACTGAGCATCCTAGCATTTCCAGTACCCAAATGTGGACAGATCAATTAAGTGAAATTCTTCATAAGCATTTCCAAAGTTCATTACAATTGTTATAATGTGAATAAATGTTATTTGAATTTCACAATAAAACATCTGTCTAGTAGAAATCAAAATATTTTGGAACTGTCAACTAAGAAATCTCACTTACTGCTATACTAAGCCAGCCAAGAAAATAAAAAATCAATTAAAACAATTAACAATGATAACAGTATATATTTAATGAAGAGAGGGAGATGATTTAAAACATAGCTATGACTCTTAGGATAATAAACACTTTATGATAGCTAGACACAATGATCATTTCTTGTCCTAAACTCTAAAATCAAAGTGAATCATGACAACACTATTAACTTCTTCATAAACACCTACACACACAAGTTCCTGAAAATTATGTGACAAAATAAAACTTTTTAAAAAGCTACAAAAAAATTAATTCAGCACTTGGAGAAGAATAGGCTTATCCCAGGAACCAAAACTCCAGGGCCTGTTACAACAATAATCTTATTTTTGTGCAAGTATAGTGACTTGTGAATTTTAGCCAAAAAATAAAGTATGTGTGCTGATGATCACCCCTCCGCCCCCAAAAAGAAGAGGGTTAGGGATTTTATGTCCCCCACTGTTATTTCCTTATTTATGCTGGATTTTGCACTACACTTTTTTTTTTTTTTTAACTTTTATCAAATGTTAGTAAATAATGACAGGTCTGAAGAAAATGTATTAGCGAGGAGATAAAATTTCTAACACACTTTAGAAGCCTCATTCAATATCTCATACAGAATGTCTCTCATATGATGTTGTATTTTGAATGTTCCAGTGATACCAAGGCACGGGAGACCCACCAGACTTACTTTTCAATAACAATGTTTGCTGCACAATTGTGTCCAAGATTTTCTATGAAGGTCTGTACGTCCTGAATAAGTCTTTCCATAAAAAAACATGTGACAAAGAACAGTAAGTTTCAGACAGAAAAAAATTAAAGCCCCAAATTAAAAGTTAACTAATATTCTTCTAATGGAAAGCCTTAAAATAAAGAGAATTCTGCCCAAGCAGATACGTAAGTTCAAGTCTTGAGAGGCTGAAGTAATGGCTTCCTTTACCTCTGATCACGCCGGAACACTGTTCCAAATATACACGCCTCGAGGACAAGTTCGCTGTAATTTTTAGCACTTGATAAAGACCCTTGGGATACATTTGAAGCAGAAACTATCCAAGATTTGCAGCAGTAAGTTATCAGTATATTGAAAACTCCAGTTTTTATAGCAGACATTTCAATTATCTTATACATAATCTGGAATGAAACACAATAGTTATCTTCTCCTTTGACTAATTTAGCTTTTTCAAAAAAAACTTCGTGTTGCTAAAAAATGTTATTTGAATGGCTGTGAATGATAGTTTCAATGTAACCATAGTCTAAAAGATGAAAAATTCTTTATCTTTAGAATTTTGCAAGATGATAAACAATCACTGAATGCTAATTTTCACTTCTTAATAATAAAAATAAATAAATTTTTACTCATAGTGATATTCACCCAGAACTCTCCCAGAGAAACAACTGCCTAAAGTAATAGAATGAAAGGGAGAAAAAACCCTCGCCCTTTCCATTTGCAATTTTCTTTGCAATTGCCA
This sequence comes from Camelus dromedarius, assembly GCF_036321535.1. NCBI lineage: Eukaryota > Metazoa > Chordata > Mammalia > Artiodactyla > Camelidae > Camelus > Camelus dromedarius. The sequence continues at coordinate 8,710,238 of NC_087443.1, forward strand.
GTGGCCTCCCTTTCCTGAGTCAGCAGAGACCAATCTCCAAGTGTGGACCATGCGGCAGGAAAGGAAACAGGTGATGCAGGGGCAGCCGGGAAATAAATGGGTTTGTTTTCCGTTTCCCCCTTGGAAGGAGTGTATGCGAGTCCTGAGGCATGATGTAACATCATGTCATGTTCTCTACTACGCATCAGTGATTATAAAGGCAAATGCCTCCAGAAACCAGAAAGACCTTGATACAGTTGTATACAGAGAAATAGTTCTTTGTACAAGAAAAGCAGCAGCACAAATGCACTGACAAGCGCCCCTGGCATTTGTGTCCAGGGTACTGGAGGAATCGTGCCACAGTTTGGTGTGGGGTGGAGGGAGCAGTAGAAAGTGTGTGCCCCCCTGGATGGGCCAGTGCCTGTTCGACGCCGGGCCACTGCTATCACGGAGGAATGACCAGGGCTGCCAGATCATCGAGTTTCCCACGAGAAGGGGAAAGACAGATTTTCATGCAAATTTCCCAATTCTCAAAAGCAGGCAACTAATGCAAAAGTTTTTAATTTGATTATATGAACCGAATATGTTTGTAAGGCAGGTGTGGTTCATGGGCTACCATTTCGCACCTACTCTTTCACATCTAACAGATTTTCTTGTCCTTACTCATGACACTGAAGAAGGTTTGGAATATTTACTGACTGAATAAATAAATTACAACAAATCAAATACGTAGTCACACATATAGCTCTGTTCTTCTTCATGCACTACAGGTCACACAAATTAAAATAAAAACAAAAAGTTACCTCTTTTTCTAAAGTAACCAAATGCATAAAAACAGAAAGAACATATTTGCAAGGGGCTGGGGGTGGGGAAAAAGGGGACTTGTTTAACGGGTACAGAGTTTCAGTTCCACAAAGATGAAAAAGCTCTGGAGATCACAACAATGTGAATATAGTTAACAGGACTGAACAGCTCACCTAAAAATGGTTAAGATGCTAAATCTTACATTATGTGCTTTTTAATTCCAATTTTTTAAAAAGTTACCTCTTTTATTTTGAAATATGCTTGGCCCTTGATTTTCGCAGCAATGGTAAGAACTTTGGTATCAAAAACGAACTGAACAAAAGCTTTCAAATTAGACCAGAATATCAGCTGAGTGTTGCTTAAAGAAGATATGATTTTCCAAGCCAGGTCAAAAGACTCTATGCAGAGTGATTCACAGGAGGTCAGAAGCTGGTAGGAAAAAAAAAAGAAAGAAAGAAAGAAAGAAAGAAAGAAAAAAAGAAATACATAATTATCACAATTTCAGAAACAGATGTCTGTTCCTATGGTTATTCTTCAATTCATGTCTCCCTGTGTCTTTCTTACCTTCGGAACCAAAATTTTCATGCAATGGAACACAGGTAAAACTTGATCAGAAGGAAGAATTGTGAGGGCTTCCAGTGCAGACTGCAAAGTCCTTTCTGGCATCTGAACAGCAGGCAGAATGGGTTCCAGAATTTCACCCTCTGAGGTTGGTATAAGGGTGTGATATTTTTTCAACAAGAAGGAGAGGCAGACCCACCGATCATGAATATATTGTGCAACTATTTTCCCCCATCCTTGAGAAGATGATGATTCTTCAGAAAAACTGAGACAAAAAATAAAGTCACTACTCCATCCTTCCTTAAGTCTGTTTCAGTGTCTTTTGTATGTAGTAAACTATCCTTATAAGGGGAGAAATTAAAGTCATTATTAAATGTTGTCTCCCAAAAAACAAGGAAACCACATAAACCTCCAATCTCTAACTACCCTGAAAGTAGCTATTTTTCACTCATTTTAAGTGATTCACTGATAACTAAATGCAGAAAAGCGAATGGGTTCCCAGTGACAGAGACAAAGAATGCAACAATACATTATCTTCCCAAACGCAGCCTCACCTCTAAGCTTCCACGCCTCTCTAAGTGAGCCAGGCATTCACTAACTCTCCCAATGACTCAAACAAAAACGCATCTTTTTTTTTTTGGAGGGGGTACATAATTAGGTCTGTTTATTTATTTAATGGAGGTATTGGGGACTGAACCCAGGACCTTGTATATGCTAAGCACATGCTCTACCACTGAGCTGTACCCACCCTGCAAAGTACATTTTTAAACATTAGCAAAAAGATGCCTTTTGCGTACATATGCCCCCTCCTCCGCTGGCTGGTGAACACACCTGCTCTCTCCATCAGTGCGGGGCTTCTGCAGAGTCTGATTGAGCGGAAGAGAGCAGAGAAGCCTCTCCATGGGTCCAGCATCCAGAGAGTCCAGCTGTAGTTCTGGCTTCTGGTCAGTGGCCTCACAGACCATGGCCAAGGAGGCCATACTGACGACTCCCTGAATCTGCCTGCCGAGCGTCGGCTCCTGAGGAGGAAACGGACGATGTGTCAGGTCCTCACCAGGAAGGGCCTGAGTCCCCGTCTGCGGGAACCTCACGCCCTCCCCTCCCTCCTCCAGCCTGCTACGCCACCAGGTGGAGGAGAAGGAAATTTGACACACGCTGTTTAGTTTTACTGTTTCTGTACAGGTTGGTGTCAAACAAACTTAGAGTGGCAATGACTTTAAGCAGTTCAGACTAAAGACAATTTGGATACAACTTTCCTATGAGTGAGTCTTATTTTAACTGTTTGGCTGAAGTATTTTTTAAAAAAGAGACTCCTGGTATACCCACAGACACCTCCTTCAGTCAGCCTGTGCTGCTTCTGGAGATGTGACACCGCTGGGACCACGAACCGCAGGGCCCAGGGCTGAATCCTGCCTCTGCACTTTCCAGCTGTCCGACTGTGGACACACTACACCTTAGTTTTCTCATCTGCAAAATGGGAGACAGTAATAGAACCCACTTCACAGGATAACTGTGAGGGTTAGATAAGTGGGTTATTTCACATACAGCACTGGTAGCTCTACAAGAAGGAGCACAAAGGAAGGAAAGGGGACAGCCTGGCTTCGTGCTTAGATCATCATCTCCAACCAAGGGGCCAGGAGCGCAGGCAAGAACCCAGATGGAGGAAACAGCTTGCCCAGGAGACCAAAGCCCTTTTTCCAAATACTGCCAACCAGTGTGTCTCCATGGAGGGGAGCCTTTTATTACTTCCCTGTAGCTTCCCTCACCCTGCCAAAGTAAACCAGGCATCTCTGCAAGACGAATTTTACTTAGCAATGCCATCAACACAGGAAATAAAATTCAGTGTTACTTTTGAGCCAGTATGGTTCCTATTAACCTTAATGTAACTCAGTGAATCACTAAATAAAGCAAGCTTAAGAATCACTGTGGTGTGGTTCATGATTCTGGTCCACATTTGAAAATCACAATGTCCTGCCCTAGCACTGATGTAACACTAACATGCAGTAGACAGGATGCTGGAATGCTCATCAGTCTTCCTTATAATTTTCTTTTAGGACATTTCCTGAAAACTACTTTAAAAAAATCAGATTATTAAGGCAACCAAGTCGCTATTTAAATTAGCAGCCTGGACTAGAGTATGATTCAGCTCAACTTTTTAAAACTCTCAACATGTGTTAAGTGAAGACAGCTAACATTTACTGAAGACTTTCTACGTGCCAGGGATTGTCCTAAAGTTTTGACATACGTGAGTTTGCTTTAATTCTCACTATCAGCCCTCTAACCCTCATTTTGCAGGTGCAGTCCATGAGGCACAGAGGGGCTAATTAATTTCCCCAAGGTCACACAGCTAGCAAGGATAAAGCCAGGATTCACATCAGGAAGTCTAACTCCAAAGCCTGTGCTCATAACCACTACACCTTATTATATCATGTTTAAGAAACACTTTTAGGTACTAAAATCAAGTGGAGAATACACATACACATAAATTATTCCAAAGACAAGATGAAAATAAATGCAAAAAGGGACGCATAAAGAGCAATAGATAAATGAAGGAAAGAATGAGGCACTGATTCCAGGAGGCCTTCAAGAGAAAATGTAATTTGGGTTGGGACGTAGAGGGAGGACCAGACACCAAAACGTGTGCACTGAGAGAGCGCTCGTGGAAGGACTGGACGGGACAGAAGCCCAGATGAGGGAGGACATGGCATGTGCCTGTGATCTTGAAGTCCCACACTGGGGCCAAGAGTGACTGCAGCCCAGGGGGCTCTGTAGGAAGGCAGAGGAAAGGCCAGGGATGACTGGACTTGGGGAGGGTGGGTGGAAGCCAAGGACAGAGGGCTCTGGACACCAGACCGGTGAATGTGGACACATTGAAACGTCCCTTCCTGGCATCCGGGCCAAACACCTAGTGAAATTCCACTATCTGTATCTAAATGATTTTATGGTTGAGGTCATCACACCTAATATTATAATAGGAGTCCCAGTCCGTCATCCAATATTATAAACAAAGGGTATTATTTTAAAAATTGAATTTCAGCAGGTACCCTTTATGTTATCAAAATATGGTTTATTGGTCAAATACGTATTCCATGTGCACCTCATTCAACCTAAGTGCAAGCCCTGAAGTGGAGAAGATTACCTGTCCACTGTTCATCTCCTGAAGATGCCGCACGGATGCATTTTTCAAAGGAGAAATAACTCTCCAAATAGGGTTACCTCTTTTCCAGCCAACCTTCAGATGGAGATTTATGAGCTCAGTTAATACCGTCAGGTATAAACGGCAACGGTCCAGATCTGAAATCTAAGACACAAAATAAAATGTTTAGTAAGCAGGGTCCATGGTTTTCACAAAACTAGGAAAGTTCAGGAAGGAAATAAATCAGTTTATTAAAAGTACCCAGCGAAGACATGGACAAGAGGAAAAGTCATCTCCTCCAAGAAGCCTTCCATCACCTCCCCAGGTGGAGCTGAGCACGTCCTCCTCTGCACTCACACGGTGTGTCTGTGTTCAGCACCTCAGAGCTAGTAAGTGAGAGGGGCAGAATGAAACACAGGCCTTTACCTGGCAGGAATGGGTTCCGCCCAGCTCCACCGCTCACCAGCTCTGGGACCGGTGCAAGTTACCTAACATCTTTGGGCCTCAGATTCCTCATCTGTAAAACGGGGAGGGCAGTATCCCAACACGTGGTTTTTGGAAGAATTAAGTGAGAGCGTGCCGGGCGCAGGTGAGATGCCCTAGACAGGAGAGAAGGGGAAGGGAACGACCAGGGCCACGCCGGAAAAACTCCGACTCCCCGGGCTACAGAGGAGAGAATGGACGGGTCCCGGGAGTAACGGTCAGAGAGCTGGGCAACGGCAGGAGGTGATGATGTCACAGTCGCTGGCATGTCCAGGACAAGCGTCCAATGTGCCTACTGGGGCTAAGGGATCAAGAAAGACAGAGTCTGAAAAGTCTCGGCCAGCTGTAAGACAAAGGAGGCCCCGACAACTTCAGAGTCAGCTATTTCTGAATGGAGCTGAGGGGCCTGTCTACAGATTAGTTCACAAAGAGAAGGACACAGCGTGCCAGGAGGAACTGCGAGAGGGTTCTTGTGAGACGAGGGGCTCTTAGAGCAGTTTCAATGCTCATGAAAGGAGTCCAGGAGGAAAGAGAGGTTAAAAACACCAGAAAAAGAGGATGGCCAGTGGGGTAAAGTCCTCAGGAAAATGGAAGAGGACGGAAGCCAGACTGCCCTCCTCTGCAGAGACAAAGGGAGGCAAGGTGGACGCAGGTGCGGGGGCAGGTGTGCAGGCACTGGACAGTATGAAACAAATGACTCAGCCACGGCTGCGGTCTCCTCTGTGAGTAAAGGGCTGAGGCAGCCTGCGCTGCAGGGGACGGTGCATCTCACCCCAATGCATGGCCTCACAGTGGTGGCTTGAAATCAGCCACAGAAATGGATAAACACTACAAATCAGGGCTTTCCCCGACCTGAGAGCCAGCTGTCAAATACTGACCATCATGCTGCTGAGGTGAGGCAAACTGAATGTGAGGTTAGGGAAGAGACTTTAATTTAACTCTAATAAGCTACCGAACAAATGTACTTAACTGGGAGTTCTAGTAACTCACTAGAGAGTGAATTTTTCAAAATAATTTTAAACTGTCATATACTGCTTTTACTTTTTGAAATCTTTGCATCTAGAAGACCTAGACAAGCATTTCTCCAATGAAGATATACAAACGGCCAATAGACATATGAAAAAATGCCTAATATCACTAATTATCAGAGAAATGCAAATCAAAACTACAATGAAGTATCAACTCACACCAGTCAGAATGGCCATCATTCAAAAGTCTACAAATGATAAATGCTGGAGAGGGTGTGGGGAAAAGGGTACCCTCCTACACTGCTGGTGAGAATGTAGTTTGGTGCAGCCACTATGGAGAAAAGTATGGAGATTCCTCAAAAAACTAAAAACAGACTTGCCATATGACCCAGCAATCCCACCTCTGTGTATAAATCTGGGGGGGAACTCCTAATGTGAAAAGATACATGCACCCCAGTGTTCATAGCAGCACTATATACAATAGCCAAGACATGGAAGCAACCTAAATGTCCACAGACAGATGACTGGATAAAGAAGCTGTGGTATAGTTATACAATGGAATATTACTCTGCCAATAAAAAAGAATAAAATAATGTCATTTGCAGCAACATGGATGGACCTAGAGATTGTCATTCTAAGTGAAATAAGCCAGAATGAGAAAGGAAAATACCATATGCTATCACTCTTGGGAGTTTGAGATTTGCAAATATTAGCCACTATATATAAAAATAGATTTTAAAAAATTTCTTCTGTATAGCACAGGGAACTATGCTCAATATCCTGTAATAACCTTTAATGGAAAAAAAATATGAAAATGAATATATGTATGTATATGCAAGACTGGGATATTGTGCTATACACCAGAAACTGATATATTGTAATTGACTGTAATTCAATAAAAAATAATAATAAAATAAAATCTTTGCATCTAAAAGATAAAATCACATTAACATTTCCCTTTTTAAAGCTATTTTTAGCTTCAAATTCCAAACAAACAGAAACATTTATGTCATATAATGGGTACACAGAAGTTCATTATATTTCTTCTGTGTATGTCTGAAAATTTCCATAATAAAAAGGTAAAGCAATACTGATAATAATAAGTGATACTGGAGCAAAACAAAAAAAATTATTTCTTTATTAAATCCTTTCTTGGAAATTTAGGTATACTGTTAACCATTGTTTACTCAGTACCTCCATTAAAAAAAGCAAACAAGAAACAATTGTTTAATAAGGAAAATGCTAAAAACCTCCCCAGTCCAGGAGGTTTCTCTTGCCTTCCTATCACAGTATCTCAAGTCTTTTACTATAAAACTTGTCTTTTTATATTTTCACACCTGCTTATCAGCTATCAAACAAATGTCCTTAACTGGATAGTCTAATAAAAGTTCTTAAAGTAAGTATATTGTCTCACTCTATTGACAATCTAATGATTCTAACTGCCTCAACGTTTGTCTCTAGAGATTTCAACTTCCCCCCAAATAAATTAAGAGTAATAGGCATTTGTAAAAATTTGTATTTTCAAAATATTCTTGAAGGGAGAAAACTTTATTAATTTTTTCAGATGTCCTAGAAAGAACACATTAAGTGGAACAGAGACAGAGAAGACAGCTACCTTCACAGAGCAACTTCTTTGCCTCAGACTGGTTGTTCTCAGCTCTAACTGCATTTCAGAATCACACACAGAGCTTAAACCGTATGTGTACTGAAACCTGGTCCCATCCCCCAAACCTGCCAAATTAGAACTTCTGGACCCTGGGACCAATGAGCACTGAATATGCTAAGTATTTCAAATATCTTACACCATCTGAAACTCTCTAAGCCCTGGGAAGCAGATGTATTATCTCCACTTTACAGATGAGAAAACTGAGGCTCAGAAAAGCCACACAACTTTACCGAGGTCACAGTTATCGGAACTAGGACACTTCAAAGCTTAAAATTTTTCTGCTCCCTAAGTCCACTTTTCAAGAAACTATTACATTAAAGTAATTTTTAATTTAATACAGTGTCTGCCAGTCAATAATCACTCAAATACCGATGAAAAGACTGAAAGTTACTCCAATAAATACTTACACTATTTAGTTCATTCATAGTAAGTCTTCTGAGAATAAATTCAGAAATGCTCTCTGAGGTGGACAAGATAAAGTTCTGAAGAAGGGTAAACACCTCATCTGTATGGGGGAAAAAAAAGCATGCAACTAAAATGATAGAAATAAGTTATTTGGTACAAACTAGACCAGATATTCTAGTAAAAGTTCAACTACGTTAAGCATATGTGTGCGTAACTTACCAAAAATGAATTCTAATATTAGCCACTAATATGGGGAAATCTATAACTGATCTTAAAAATCATTTAGGAGTTTTAGTTCTGGGCATGATGAAACAGGGACATGCCACCCTCTCTCACTGAACACAGATACAAAACCTGGCCAGAATATTTGAAACAGCCATTTGAAGACTCTGAAAGGCAAAAAGCAGCAGATGGATTCAGGCAGATGTAACTGGGAAGAGCAGTGAGTTTTTGCGGTCCTGCTGCAGACTGGAACCAGATGTCAGAGCAGTCAAGAAAGCGTGCAGCAGAATGGGCCCCAACTTTCTGGGCAGGGAATGAAAAAGGAAAATCCCAGAGAACCAGACAGTGAGTCCTTAGAAGATGCCAGAGACAGAGGTGCTCAGGAAAACGGTCCCAGCAAGTGGTTTATGAAGTGCTGGGCTCACCTGAGCTGCTCTGCTGGTATATAAGGCTCAGCACATCACAGACTTTGGGACCTGACCTCACGGAGACAACTGTGCAGGTCCCAGCCTGGCCACTGGATGGAACACCTGGGGCGCAGGTCAAGACAGCACCGCAGAGGAATTGAAAATAAAACTGACAGTGGAGCCGGCCCCCACGGAAGCCTGAGCGTCAGGAACAGAGGCTGAAACCAAGCGAGGCTGACTGTCTGCTAAACAAAAATGTCAACACTGTCCACAGGAGTTCAACAAGATACAGTGTCTCATAACATGATATTCAAAATACCTAGGGTACAATCCAAAATAACTGGGTGTCTGAAGCAAGAGGAAATTCCTAGCTCACGTGGGAGAAGAACACACAAAAGACAACACCAAGATGATGGTGAGGCTAGAATCATCAGACAAGACTTGAAAGCAGCTACTAAAAAATGCTCCCGCAGTCAATCCACACACACTCTTGAAACAGAAAATGAAGTCGCGGCAAAGAAATAGAAGATTTAAGCAAAAACCAAACAGAAATTCTGTAATTGAAAGTACAATAACACGTTTCAGAAGCTCACTGGATGGGATCAGTAACAGAAAGGAGGCAAGAGGAAAGAACCCGTGAACTTGAACACAGATCAGTAAAACATGCAACGTGACGCGGCATAACCAAGCTGCTGACAACTGCAAACAAAGAAACAATCTTGAAAGCACGAAGAAAGGCTTATGACCGAGGAGGAGAATGATGTGAATCACTACCGACTTCTAATGAGAACCCACGGAGGCCCAGAGCACAGGGGGCATCTTTCAATTGCTGAAAGAAAAGACCTATAAAACTAGAATGTTAGAGCCAACAAAAATATTCTTCAGAAGGGTAAAATAAAGCCATTCTCAGATGAAGGAAAACTAAAAGAATTCATTGCCAACAAATCTGCTCCAAAAGAAATACCAAAAAAATATATTTTTTTTTCTTTGAAAGACATTTTTCGAACAAAAGGCATATGTCACAGGAAAACATGGAACATCAGGGCGAAAAAGCAAAAGAATCTGTAAATATCTGGGTAAATGCAACAGTCTCTTCTCTCGAGTCTTTAAAACGTATTTGATAGTTGAAAGCGAGAAACATAGCACTGCCTGGTAGGGTTTTCAGCAAATGTAGATATAACAACTATAAGAAACAGGGGAGAGGAAGTTAGGAACCTAGAAGGTAGTAAAGTTTCTACATGAATTTCAAGTGGCAAAATATTAATTCTAAGCCAACAGTAAAAAGTATGTACATTGTAATCTCTGGAGTAATCCCAAAAATCTTCAGGTATTTAGTAAAAAATACAAAAAATAATTAAAATGCAAGACAAAATAATGTTCAAACTGCCCAAAAGAAGTCAGAAGAGGGGAAAGAAAAAAAAATAAAGGGAATAAACAGAATTCAAAAAATAAAATGACAGACTCAAAAACCAAAGATATACGTAATCTTATTAAATGCAAATAGTCTAGACCAATTAAAAGACACAGACTGTCAGAATGGATAAAATAACATGATCCAACTGTGTGCTGTCTATAAGAAATTCACTTTAAATATAATCACCTAAGTAAAAGTACAAAGCCAGAAAAAAAAATGCAAATTCTAATAAAAAGAAAGTAGGAGTGGTTATATTACTATCAGACAAACTAGGCTGCAGAGTAAAGAAAATAACCAGGGATAAAAAGGGTCATTACATAATGAAAAAGAGTACTTACCAAGAAAAAAACACAATCCTAAATATAGATTCCCCTAACAGACCTTGAAAATACATGACATGAAGCTAACAGTAGAAAAAGGAGAAAGGGACAAATCCAAAATTGTAGTTGGACTTCAACACTCTTAAAATCAGCAAGAATATAAAACTGAAAACACCACGAAGCTCTTGGATACAATGCACATTTGCAGAACATTCCACCCGACAGCAGAACACACATTCTTTCCAAGTGTGCATGGACCGTTCACCAAGGTAAACCACACCCTAGGTCATAAAACAAACCTTAACAAGCTTTTTGAAGCTGAAATTGTACAAAGTATGCTCTCTGACTAGAATAGAAGTAAATTAAAAAGCAGTAACAGAAAGATAACAGGAAAATCTCCAAATACATTTCTAAATAATTCATGGATAAAAGAGAAAGTCTCAAAAAAGTTAGAAAATGTTTTGAACTGAAAATACAACATATCAAAATTTGTGGGATGCAGTTAAGAAAATTCACTGTGTTAGATGTCACTTTAAAAAAGATCTAAAAACAATAATCTAAGCTTCTACCTTAACTTCAATAAAAAGGCAAAATAAACCAAAAGCAAGCAGAAAGAAGCAAACAAACAAAAAGAAATCAATGAAACTGAAAAGAGAAAAATCAATGAAACCAAAAGCTGGTTCTTTGAAAAGATCAATAAAATATCAACCACTAGCCAGTCTTAGAGAGACAGACAGAGAAAGAGGACACAAATTACCACTACCATTACCAAGAATAAAAACAGAATTCCTTCAGACCCCAGATTCTGCAGGCATTAAAAGGATAAGGGAACACGACAGACAACTAAAAATATAACTGCCGCATTCACAAATGACATCATTGTCTACAAAAAAATCCCAAGGAATCTATTAAAAAAACTTCTGCAACTAGTAAGTGCTTCAGCAAGGTGAGAGGATATAAGGTCAACACAGAAAAATCAGTCCTATTTCTGTACACTAGCAATGCACAACTGAAAACCAAAAATCTTTTAAATATACCATTTACAATAATCTTCCCACAAAAGGTATAAATCTAACAAAACCTGCACAGGATCTATATGCTGCAAACTAAAATACTCTGATGAAAGAAAATAAAGACAGCTTAAATAAATCAGAAGACATACCACATCCATGAATTAAAAGTCTCAATATATAAAGAGTAATTCTCAAAAAATTAATCTGTAGATTTAACAAAATTCTAATCAACTCCAGCAAGACTTTTTTTTCTTTTGGTAAATACAGACAAGCTGATTATAAAGTTTATATTAAAAGGCAAAGGAACTAAATAGCTAGAAATATTTTTGACAAAGGAAAATAAATTTTAAAGAATCAAACTATCTAACAGCTTTTTATAAAGCTACAGTAACCAAAACAGTGTGGTGTTGGCCAAGGGATATATATATATAGATCAATGGAACAGAGTCTAGAAATAGATCCACACAGATATGGTTAATTAACTATTTTTAAACAACTTTAATGAGTAGTACTTGCACATAACCTGCACACACTCGCCCATATACTTTAAATCATCTCTAGAATACTTATAATACCTAATGCAAATAGTTGTAAATACAATGTAAGTGGCTGCCAGAGCGCAGCAAATTCATGTTTTGCTTTTTTGGAACTTTCTGGGGTTTTTCTCCCCAAATATTTTCAGTTGAGGGTTGTTTGAATCCAGAAGCATGGAGGGCTGACGGTACCAAGTTATTTTTTATTTTACCATTACGTGTTTGTTGACCTCTGTGCTAGTAATTCATAGAGTATTTACTCATTCATAAACTGGAGATAACTATTTTCCTCTTCCCCCATCAAAGAAATCCTTTCAGGATTTAGGTCCATTTAAAGGTAATGAAACTTCATACAGTTGGTTTACCAGTGACCTAGAGGTCCACTGCTATCAAAATTAACTAGAGATTTCTTTGGCTCTTACTTGTGGTATAAAAGGAGAAATGCTTGAGGAGCAATGGGCATGCTTACATTCTGCAGGTGAGAACGTAAAATGCATACACAGCTACTTAGAAAAACAATTTCACCTTATCTTAAAAGCTGAAAACGCATGTGCCCTAGGAACCAGTCATTTTGGTCCTGGGGGTACATATACTGCAGAAACAAACAGACCCAGAAGACACACGTGGACAAGTGTTCAAGGCAGCGCTGTACATAAGAGTAATAAACTAAACACCATCCGACGTCCAGCAACAGGAGAACCGGTAACTGTGCTGTCACCGCACAATGGAAGATAACACGGCAGGCGAAACAATGATGTGTAAGAAAGGACAGGGATGAGCCTTGGAAACATGCTAAGTGAAAAAAGTGACAGGAGACTTCTTACAGAAAAGTAACATTTCCCTAAAGCAGGAAAATGAGACTACTGTTGAGGAATAGCTAGGTATGAAGCAAAACCATTTTTTAAGTGCACAGAAGCGATAAAGGTAAGTCAAAATAAGGAGAAAAACGAAGGGATTGAGGAGTAATGGGTAAATTCGTTCTCAGGTTGGGTGGTGAGTTCTTGGGTATTTAATTATTCTGTATCATAATTTACATATAAACACCACATGTTTTTGTTCTGTACTAAATATCACAACAATTTTCCAAAAGCACCTGTGACCCAGTCCTGAACCTGAAAGCATGGATCTGAGCATTTTCAACAGGTAAGACATTTCGAATGAAACCAAATTTACGCCCTTAGAGGAGTTCAAAGTCTTATAAAAAGTAATGGTTATGTGTAGGCATTTGGTTCTGCTACCATTTTCAAAAATATCAGAACTTGGAAACTAGCTTTAATATTTCATGAGCCTATACTAAAATCTACCCTTTCAATATTATCCTCAGGTTTAACCTAACACTAATGCTTCTCTAGAAATTCTTTTTATTTTTAATTTTTTGGGTGGGCGTAATTAGGTTTTTATTTGTTTATCTTTAATGGAAGTACTGGGGACTGAACCCAGGACCTTGTGAATGCTAGGCATGCACTCTACCACTGATCTATCCCCTCCCTCCCTGGAATATTCTTTTTTAAAGAGAAAAATTCTAAAATTCCAAATGAAATTGGTCAGAAAGATTGGGAATCAAGGCTTACCCATTGCTATTCTCGTCTCTAACGTCCGTGGATTTTCAACTACTGTTTTACATAAATCTTAGTTTAGGGAGGAGGGAGAAACGTCTCAACATGTCTGCCTGCCACCACTCTACTTCCTGTGGGAAGCATTTCCCACCGAGAGGTGCTTGGGGATGAACATATTTAAAAATAAATAAAAATAAGTAATTATAAAATTATGGCCATTCTCATGGTTTAGCTTCCTTTTTGCAACATCTAGCATAGTGGCAATTAGAAATGCATCTTTCTTAAAAACATATATGAAAGAGCCATGATCATTTCTGACAGTCTGTAAATTAATGAGCGCACATAAATTTTTAAAAAAGTAATAAAAGCAAACGAAATCACATTCTAAAATCAACAGTAACCAACAAATGCAGACACTAAAATGTCAGCGTCCTGAGGGCTGTTTGCTCCTTTACCTCCACAACCCCAGCACCACCAGGAGATGCTCGGTGAGTATCTGCTGAACGCATGATGTTAAAAGGGCAGGAGTTTCCTCTCATTCCAAGTACCAAAGACAGACCAAGCAAGACACCAACAGAAACTACTTATCCTCACCATCTTGGGAACTGGAACCTTTCAACAAGCAAGTGTGCAGTAACTTCAACAGCAACTGCAGGCATCTGTCAGTTCTCAGCAAGGGCATGTAGGCATTTGTGCCAAACTTCACAAGGGCATCCAGGAGAGGGTCTAAGAATATCCTTAATACATTCTGTGTTCTCCGCTTTTCACTAGACATTAAAAGACATGCCCAAATCAAGCATTTCAAAAGCATAAAGGAATTACTTTCCAGCTACACTTTGTGGAACTGGTTAGTTAACGCTTCCATTAGACAGAATTTCTCTTACAGATGATCCAAACACTTAGATCCTACTGGGGCTGGTCCTTCACTCCCATCTTCTCACTGAACTTTCAGTTTGTGCTTTCTCAGTGAGGGCAGTGATTCACCAGAGAAGGAAGCACAGGGCACACATACCTCCTCGACTCTAGGCACCAGTATGAAGAAAATCCTATACCCAATTTATCTGCAAATTAAAATGCTGAGACCCTGCTTCCATAATTCAAAAAAAAAAAAACAACAACAACAAAACCAAAAAACCAAAAATATATGCTAGTCAAAGAAATGAGACACATTAACCAAAAAAATACAAAGAATTAAAGATTTGTGAAAAACTGTTAACCAACTTTAGTACTAAAACTTTATCTAAAAGAGATCTGATATTAATCCAATTAACTACATTATCATGCAAATATCCCACCTAATGAAGCTCCTTTTTGCAACATTTATAATTTGGTGAGAATTAATCTGCTCCTATTTCTCAAAATAGAAATGAGTCTTTATTATCTTTAAAAAAAACTACACATATCGCAAAGGGGTAAAATCCGGTAAATGTCTTAACCTAATCTTATGCTAAGATCTTACAACCCATTCTTAAAGCAATGATTCATGTATATAGTTGGGGTTTTTTTTTGACCTTCTCTAGTTTAAACCTCTAGTCCTATTAATTTATTGTTAATATTCAACATTTCTTTAGTGTATTGCCAATGTTCTAGTACCCTCTGCTAATGCACTGTGATCAATTCCATACCAATCGCTGAGAAGTCTGACTACGTACCATAAATTCGATTGGCCTTTAAATTAAAAAAAAAAAAAGCTTTCTTTTCAAATTTAGAAACACTTACCTATATTGACTCCTCATTCCTTCCACATCTACGGCGAGCAAGACCATCAGAGCAACAAGCTTGGCTTCAAACCAGTCAGGCATGCAGCACTTTTCTCCTCCTTAAATAACAACAGTTAATGTTTGCAAAGCATTAACAAAATCCTTCCAAGACACGGTTCCAAAAATAAAACAGCTAAATGTCTGTGTTTCATCAGTATTAGATCATTAGAGAAATTCAGCTGAGATGAAATGTGGCAGAACACCCTACAGGATGGCTCATTTTTACACACGTAGGTATGAATAGCAACATATTGGTGCAGGGCGACTACACGACATTTTCCAAGCTCTGAAAGCTCTTCTTACTGCTGTTTCCAAACCATGTCTCACTTTCTCTAACTCAAAAAGCCTGTTCTGAAAGCTCTCCAACATTTCTGTTTGTTGATGATTCTGGTTTTGTGTGGTCCTGTTGTCGCTGCTTTGTTTTGTTGTACATCATATAAATGATACAGCATACACATATGTATCTACCTAACTCATATTCATCCTGACCTCTTCACCACTCCAGCCATAGACAGACAGACACAGCGAGATGCCTACCTACTTTCAGTTCCCTGGGTCTAAGCTCACCCCAGCCTTGTGGGATATTCCTCCCCACTTTCTATCTTCATTTCTATTCACTCACTAGGTGTCATCCCATCAGTGACCTCTCCCGACCACTGCAGGTCTACCTGCCCCGGATGGAGACAGCTCGCTTAGGATCCCCACCCCAGTGCTTATGTCTTTCAAGGCACGGCACTAAGATTATCTGCTTACTTGTCAACTCCTTTGCTAGACAATGCTCTCTCTGAGGATAGGGGACATATCTTTTACCTCTGTAACTCCAATGTCTGGCACTTAGAAAACCCTTGATACATGTTTGTGGAATAAACAGTGTAAAATCTATCTGTACTGACCATGTCCAACCCAAAGAAAAAAGCTACTTTACATGTAGATTGAAAACACTTGGACTGATGAGTCTTTGTATTTTAAAAAATTTGAATACTACATGTATTTTATGCCCCAAAACTCAAGCTAAATAATGTTTTCTTTGGACTGTATTAACTTATTCTGAAAACTGCCCAGTAATTGATAACTAAACTAAAATTTTATAAAGGCACATAGCCAAAGGCGTTAAGAGTCAAAACAAAAATATTATACACACACACACACGCAAACATCTCATTTGCATTTGAGGCCAGTTTTTTAAAACCTTAAAAAAGTACATTGTATTAAACAGTGTATTTTAAGTCCTAGAAAAGTTAAGGAAGAAACTCTAAAAATTTTATCCACTTTTGAATATTTAATCAGATCTGATGCTGTTGTATACTCTGAATTAAGAAGTTCCATAGATATTTTAGAGAGTTTAATCTATGTTTACTCTAGTAGGAACTAAAATTTATTTACTTTTACAGGCCTAGCAAAAGAATCTTCCAAGTTACCACAAGGAAAATTTATTAGACCATAGAGAAAATAAAACACAAAAGAGAAATGTTATTCTAAGAAGGATAAACAGATAAACTCATGTATTTTGGGAGGATAATTACCTGGTCATTTAAAACCTATTCCATGATCAGATTAGAGAAATCAGAAGATGAAAATGACTTGGTCTGAGACAAAGCTAAGAAATATAAGACACGTTAAATTTAAAGACGTAACTTACCCAAATTACCACTAATGACTTTAATGACGAGGAAGCAGTGGAAATGTAAAAAGAATCCTAATTAATGAATCTGCTAATGGTTCTTCCCTCATGAAGTCTTACATATTTCCCCAAAGAAGATGCAAAACTGATCTTTGCTAAGTGTTTGGTATGAATAAAAACTAAAACCATCCTTTCAAACCTAATTTTTCTCTGAATTACTTTTCACAATCAGTTCACACTAAATGTCATGCTTAAAAACAAACAAAAGAGGAATAGATTTATCAACAAATATTTCCACTACAGAGGCTCCAAAAACACACTTGCAAGATCTCGCTGACAAAGATTCAGTAATTGTAGAATAAATTAATAAATTGATTTGGTATCTGTTCCTACTCTGGCGACTTACTAGTTTCTTAAAACATTTAGAAAACCTTAAAATTTCAAGTCCAAGAACAGATAAAGTACAAGTTAGGAAAGAGTATTTTCACCTTCTGTTATTCACATTATTTCTCTGCAATACAGGTCTGCAATCAGTAAGTCAGCATGCATTTGGTGAAGCCTGTATCTCAATCTGAAAAACTAGTAAAAAGTTCTTTGAAAACATTCAGTTACATCAATCCATAAAGACGATTTCAGACTTACGGTCCCAGGCAGGTGACTTGATATATTCTTGGACGAGGCTCTTGACGTAAGCATTTAAAGTCGACGTCTCGTGGAGTCCAGTAGAACTACCAATTGAGGCTCGTCTAAAACAGCTTTCATTAACACACAACCAATCACAGAGCTGGAAAAGAAAACAGTTATTACTTTATTTTAAAAGACTCACTGAATAAAGGGTTTCTTGTATCTTTTAAGTCAGTTTTCTTTCTTCCACAATTAACTGAATTTAAATGACCAAACATAACAAAGTAACAGAATGTTTATTATCATCACTGAGTTCCCCAGATAGTGCAGACAAGAAAAAGTATGTCTATGTATATGTACATATACATACGTGTGTGTGTGTTTTCTAATCTCCTCGAAGAATTCATAAACTTCTTAACAGGAAAGAATTTTTAAAGCACCTAATATAAAATGCATCTTTTGGGAAGGTGTTCTAAAGAATATCCCTCTGTGAAAAATAACATCATGCAAAGCAAATTACAACCTTAAATTAAAATTCATTCCAGCTTCATATACTCAAACAAGGATATGTTGTTTTTGAGAGAATGTAGAATTTGAAATGTAAGTTATAATTAAAGTTCCCGCCCTTCTTGCAAGTTTACTTTCGATCACATGTGCTTTTTAAAGCACCGCTGACTGCTGACCGTGGGTTTGCACTGCACATGTCCACTTACACAAGGATATTCTTGCACAGCACAGGCTACGGTACAACACGACCCGTGGTTGTATGAGTCCTCGGATGTGGAGGAACCACAGACACGAGGCACCGTGGAGATGGAAGGCACCTTCTTAAAAAAACTAAACACACTCTTACCATCCAAATACTATGCTCCTTGGTATTTACCCAAATGAAAAGTTATGTCTTCACAACTGTATGTACATAAATGTTTATAACAACTTTATTCATGATTGCCAGGACTTAAAAGCATCCATGACATCCTTTGGTTGGTGAACAGATAAACAATGGTCCATCCAGACAATGAAATATTATTCAGTGATAAAAAGAAACGAGCTATCAAGCCATGAAAAGACATGGAAGAGTCTTTTTTTTTTTAGGTTTTAAAAAAAAATTTATTTATTTTTGGTTGGGGGAGGTAAGTAGGTTTATTTAGTATTTATTTATTCTTGGAGGAAGTAGTGGGGATTGAACCCAGGACCTCATGCATGCTAAGCACTTGCTCTACCCAATGAGCTATACCCTCCCCCAACAAGACATGGAAGAATCTTAAAGGCATGTTACTTAGTGAAGGAAGCTAATCTGCAAAGGCTTCATAATGTATGATTCCAACTAAATGACTTTCTGGAAAAGGCAAAACTACAGAGGCAGGGGAGTATCAGTGGCTGCCAGAGGTTTGGGGCAGAAAGAGAAGAGAGGAGTGAATGGGTGGACGTGGGATATTTTGGGCAGTAAAACTATTCTGTGTGACACTATAATGGTGGGTACATGTCAAAGCCCACAGAATGTACAACACGAAGGGTGAGCCCTAATGTAAACTATGGATGTTGGTTAATAACAATATCTGAAGAAACAAAATGCAAAAAGCAGAAAAACACATTTACTGAACATCTGGAGAAATTTAAACACTGAATATTTGACATCAATAAACGAATTAACATTTTTAGGTGTGAGAAGGGTCTGTTTCTTAGATCCTTTAAAATCCTTATCGTTTAGCTGTACACATTTCTAGATGAAATAAGATTTGAAGCAAAAGTCCAACAAATGGAACTGATTAAATAAATCCTAAAATAGTTAATCAACTGAATTTTTATTTTATTTATTTTTTTAATGGAGGTACTGAGGATTGAACCCAGGACCCTGTTCATGCTAAGCATGTGCTCTACCACTGAGCTATACCTCACCCCTCCAACAACTTAATATTTAAATATCACATACTGGAGAATTCTTTAGCAACATGCTGCAAAATACTCAAATGTATGTGAAGATGAAAAATAAAATTCAAAACATATAACCTTAATTTGCTTAGAAATACGCTATGTATTAAAATATCATTCAAAATAAGCAAGAGTGAGAATACATACATTCAAAAAATTAAGAATTAAACTAAAAACTATGGATTTGATGGTTGGCATTACAGGTGATTTTTACTTGCTTTCCACAGTTCCAAATTTTTCAGATTCCACCTAATTAGATGTACTATGATCAAAAAAATTAAGTGAAATTCAAACTTTTAAAGGCCCCAGGTAGCCCCTTCCTCACTCCCTCTGCCATTACCCTAACTCTACACCCTCATTATTTTGTGCCTGAATTGTGTTAACATAGTTCAACCTGATTTCTCGTTTCTCTCTGTGCACCCGAAGCCAGAGGTGCTTTCTAAAGGAAATAATCACATTCCGAGTCTCAGTGGTCTCTTAGGCACTGGAGAAATACAAAATTTAAAAAAAAAAAAGGTTCCTGTCTTCAAAAAGTATATAACCTATAGAGGACACAGATTAGAATTCAGCCGAGTCTGTAACAGAGAAGTGCTAACATCAGTAGCATGAATTGAGTCCCCCATCCTCTGTTCAAAAACGAAGCGGAGGAGGAGGAA
The DNA here is from genome assembly GCF_036321535.1 of Camelus dromedarius. NCBI lineage: Eukaryota > Metazoa > Chordata > Mammalia > Artiodactyla > Camelidae > Camelus > Camelus dromedarius. Next base: position 8,730,298 of record NC_087443.1, read on the forward strand.
GGGGACTTGGAGGCCCTGCCCCGCGGGGGGAGCAGAGGAGGCTCTCGGGGAGGAAGAAGCCCCCACAGCCGAGGTGGCACCAGGGGAGGGTCTCCACTAGAGCAACAGCTGGAAACGGGTAAAGAGACTGAGGGTTTCATGGTGAATTCGATGCAAACAGTCAGGAAGAATCATGAATTGGTCAAACGTCAGGCTTGGGGCCCTGAGCAGATGAAAGTGCAGTGAACGAACAGGAAAAGAGAAAGATGAGTTTGCATTTCTCACTGTTTCTGAGTCTAATGCCACCACTACTCCTAATGCAGACCTCACCCAGAAGCGAGATCTGAGCACTGACACCACCTTCTCCTCTAAACAGGGCTCTCTCTGTCCCAGACAGTTCCTGTCTCCCACTGGTCCGCCAGAATCTTAGCAGCATTATTAGTTAGGTCCACTCAATGAAAGTAAACGATTTTTTAAAATCTCTGTTGATAAGTAACAAAGCAATCACTATATTTTATATAAAATGAATTCTACTAGGAACAGTTTCTCACAAAGTTTTCAAAAATCGTATTGCAATCTCACCTCTGTCCACAATGAAGTTTGTCGTCCCAAGCACTCCTCTTGCCTCACAGACATGAGAAAAGTTGAGACATCCGAAAGCGACACTTTCTCCTGGGGGCAGGGGACAGGGCAGTTTGAAAAAATTAGTCATTTAAATTCTTAACTGTGTAAGAAATCAGTGTAAAAGGAATCTAGCGTACTATTTAAAGTAGAACACCATTAGTTAACTCAAAAGCTATTTTTCAAAAAGAAAATAACATCCAACTTTTACAGTGAAGATACTGATTAAAAACGACCATTATATAAAATGAAAGATGACTTTGTCAACCTGTTTTCCTTAAAATCAAAGTTACCATCTTAGAGACAAGATGATCACAATCTAAAAGCAAAAACAAAAACATCCTGTAAGAAATTACTTATTGCTTAAATCAAGTGAATTTGTGGGAAGGGATAAATTTGGGAGTTTAAGATTTGCAAATGTTAGCCACTATATACAAAAACAGATTAAACATTTTTTTTTCTATATATCACAGGGAACTATATTCAATATCCTGTAATTAACCTTTAATGAAAAAGAATATGAAAATGAATATATGCATGTATATGCATGACTGGGACATTGTGCTGTACACCAGAAATTGACACATTGTAAATGACTGTACTTCAATAAAAATATATAAATAAAAAATTTTTAAAAAGTGAACCCTACTTTTCAAAGCCACAAAAATGACCCCTGCCTTAAGAAACTCACCTAGACCTTTTCATTCCCCTAAGACTGCACGTCTACAGTTAAGATACCTGGCTGTAAGCCAGGGGCTGGTGTTGGCAAAGCCACTCACAGCCCGTCATGTCAATAAAGTTTTACTGGGACAGAGCTATGCCCATTTATTTATAATCGGTCTACGGCTGCTTTTGAGTCATTGTGACAAAGACAGAATGACTCAAAAAGCCTGAAATGAATACTAGTCCAGCTCTTCACAAAAGAAAGTTTGCTGACCCCTGTTCTCAGCAATAGTGGGCTCTGTAAAAAATGCAGAATATAGTATGTATTCCTTGAATGTCAATTTATTGGAAGATGTGGAGAAAAACGCCGAGGAAACCAGGTGAAAGCAGCCCAGCGCCCTCCCCCAGCATGTCCCCTAGTCACCCCACCAACTCGTACAGTGTCGGCCAGGGGATCTCAGAGACCCGGCACCCAGGGGTTTTGGGGGCAGACACCCTCTTTATAGCACGTACCAGGGTCCCAGGCGGCCGGGAGGGACACCACTATTCAGTATAAACCACACTGTTTGCACGAGCTCTTCGGTCACAGTGCGCTGCTCTGCAGTGGGCTGGGCAGCGGGAGCCCTCCCGGAGTCCCAGGTCCCGGATACCACCCAGGGCCAGCCTGACAATCCAGGCTTTCTAAGGACAGCAGCACAGGCCTGTCAAGCTATTTCATGAACACCCACCCACTGAGAAAGACTTGTAAACTGAAGTTAACATGAGTGAAAACACAAACTCACCACATCCACTAGATTCATGGCCGTCTGAAGGAGATAGCACTGGGCCGCCCCTCTCAGCAGAATCTGATGTGTGATCATGGTGCACTGGAGGACATCCCTGACACCGGAAAAACACATGTACGTCATGACCCCAAAGACTGCTCTGATCACTCGTGAGCACTGACACCTGGGCTGGTAACATCTACACTTTCTAATGCACAAGGTCACTGCCAGGAGTGTCTCAAAGCTGCTATTTTCCACTAAGGCCTCAAACAGAGCTCAATTTTAATAGGAAACAAATCTCTTTTAAAAGTAAGACTATAAATGAAGATACTTTCAAAGTAAGAATTTTACATTTTTTTCCAGTACTTTGTAATTAATATTGCCATTGGATATTTTCTCTCTAGTTTCCTACATACCAACATAATAAAAACAACTTACAGGCCTTATTTTAAAGTGATCAAAATCCAACAGTATGTATTTATATAAATGTAATATATCTAAATTCTTATTTAATATATTTAAATTAGTATTTAAATACATTACATTTATATAAATATATTTACATTGATACCTTTAAATTAGCATATATTAGTATACATAATATATTATATATTAGCTTTATGTATTTTTATATATAGCCTTATATATCATACATTAATATATATTAGTACATATGTATAAGTTATGCTATATTTAAATTAGTAATTCATAAAACAAAACAAGTTCAACTATATAAATAATAGTTTTTTTAAATTTACTTTTTTCTTATATAAAATTAAGAGCAAAAAAAATGCCAATGCCAGTATTAACTAAAACCACTCACTATGGGTTAAAGCAGAAGGGAAAACAAAATTTACTAATGGAAAGTTTTGACAAATAAGCATATGTGAACACACACAGAGTAAATTACCTGAGGGCAAGAAGGCCTTCTATACCCAGGGCTTTACATCTTGGGATGTTTGCCAAAGCCTTAGACAGAAACAGAATGGGAACAGCACACCAATGTCTACTTGTCATCCTCTGAATAAACTTTAACAGGAAACTACCTGAAAGAAAGTTTTAAGGAATCACTGTTGCCAATAAGCACATGAAAAGATGCTCAACACCATCAGACATCACGCAGGGAAATGGAAATCAAACCCATAAGGATGTAACTGCACAGCCACTAGGGCGGCGCTAATTCAAAGGACAGATAGTAACCACTGTTCACAAGGACATGGAGAAACTAAACTCATCCACTGCCGGTGGGAATGCAAAACGGGGCAGCTACTGTGGAAAACAGGCAGCTCCTCTAAAAGCTAAACACAGAGTTATCATACGACCCAGTAATTCCACTCCTAGGTATATAACTAAGAGAAGTGAAAGACTATGTTCATACAAAAACTTGTTCTGTGAATATTCAAAGGAGTTATTCATAACAGTTAAAAGCAGAAACATCTACCAACCAATGAGCAGATAAATAGAATGTGAAGTATCTCTGCAGTGGAATATTATTCAGCCACAAAAAGGAATGAAATATGAATACATGTTACAATACAGATGAATTATACTACGTGAAAGAAGCCAGGCATAAAATAAAGGGCCACATATTATATGATTTCTTTTATATGAAATGTTTAGAATACACAAATACACAAATTTTTTATATGAAAAATTTAGAATACAGACAGAAAGTAAATTAGCTGACAGGAGCTGGGGACACGGAGAATGAAATGTGACTGTTTATCGGCACAGAATTTCCTTCCCCAGATGATGAAAATACTCTGGAATTAGTGATGATGGGTGCACAACTTTGTAATTATACTAAAAACCACTGAACTGAACAATTTAAAAGAATAAATTTTGTGGTATGTGAATTATACCTCAAAAAGGCTGTTGGAAAAAAAAAATCAACATTATTTCCATTTAATTCCTTTTAATAAGGTAAGTATTCTACTATATTACAGAGATTCTAGTAACCATGAAGTTATATATATTTTTAAAGTTAAGGTAAAAGATACATTTTTTACTGTTGCAAGCCATTCTTCTGTTACAGATATTAAAAAAAACAAAAACAGGATAAATAGCAAGGGTAACTGGCCTCTGGTATCTGCAAACAATAGTATCAGATCTTTCTCACAGGCTATTTCTTACCTCCCCTGGATCTAATCACTATAATTAAACCATTTTGAGATAACAAAGGGGTGGTGCTTTATTGTGCATTCTCTGCTGATGTGTGATACCTTAAGGACCTTCATGCCATGTAGTTAATGAAAATCTGACTGCTTCCTCAGATCATCACTGTAGAATGATTTTTAGGAAATCCTTGGGAGCTCCTAGAAGGGTGCTACCTGTATTTTATATCTCCCAAAGTGTCTAGCACAACACTGGAAATTGTTGACTGAAAATCAAACTACAAAGTAAAAAGTGTAAGTAGACGTCTCACTTGCCCTCCCTTCTGGTGGACTAACACCCGACACATGACACGAGGAACGTGGTAACAGCCAAACTTCCATTTCACAGTCTTAACTTGGACAAGGGTCTACCAGGTGCCCGGCACTGCCACAGACACCAGGCCCCCAGCCTCTAAGAGGATAGCTGACCACTATCCTCTCACTCACTGTGCTACAGGCAACGGGATCAGCAAATTCATCCCCAGACTGTAAACTTCCAAACTCTAGCAAGCCACAGAGTAGCTCTGACAGGTACTATCGCCACTTTAATTTTTTTTTAATTAAAACAATCAATATTCTGTAAACCTAAAGCCGTGATTACACAGATGACCATCTTTTCCCTTTCCTGACTTTTGAATAGATATCACTATTGGTAATAATAAAATAACCAGGTTCACCCTGTTTGCACATTAAATACCAAAGAAAAAAATACATATATTTCATAGCAAGGGTCACAAAGCCCATAATGAAATAAAGATTTAGAAAGCAGAGTAAATCCTGTGGATCAGCAAGCAAAATAACACTGGCTTTGTGCTTTGTTTACCAACATGTTTCATCAGCAAGAATAACACGTCTCCAGCCTGAAAAAGTGGGATATTTCTGGGACACAAGGTCTTACAAAAAGCAGTAATTTTTCCTTATCTTTCCGAGTCAGTACCTACAAAGAGGCAAGTCTGCCACAATGGATATTCTGTTTACAACTTTCTCCTAAGCCCAGGTTCTTTCTTTCTCCAAACTATTTTGCTGATTTTTGAAACTGAATAGAGACAATTAGAAAGAATGGCAAACTGCAGCACACATTAAAAAGCCGCTTCCATGGCACACCAATGCAGTAAAGGGTGTACTCAAAGTCCACGGACGCCTGTTCAATTCTGACAAAATCTCCATATCCTGGAAAACGGAACTATCTTGACAATACTGATTGTAATAGTCATAGGATAGTGCTTATAATCAACAAATTAAAAATTTTAAAAATTTAAGCTAATAAATTAAAAAGAAACTCTTTGCAGACACATACTTTTTATTTCTTCTGGAAGAAGAGAAATGTAAGCAACTAAAAACTTCTGTAACTTCAGTCCCAATGGTGAACCACTTCCTATCAGCTGGCCTGGGGACCTATAGACAAATGGAGGAAAAAAAAAAAAATTGAAATCTATTTACAAATAAGTATACTGAAACTAAATGCAATATGGCCCAAGTGTGTTTCAACAATAAAACTATATTCTTTTCCTGAATTTGCATTTTATTTTTCAGAAAGATCGTGAGGCTCCTCCTGGTCCCAAAAACATCCAGATCTCCCAGGAAAACGGAAGTGAGTGGTGTGCTCTATCTGAGCAGGCACGGACTTCCTTTTTACGGTACTTTCTCTGACACACATGTGAATCTTGCCAAATAGTATCATTTAAAAAAAGTCTAAAAGTGACAATTTAAAATTATATTTTACTGTTTCCAACACATAATCCAATAATTTTAAAGAAGTAACATTCATAGAAAGACGTAGGTTGGTAATAAATCACTTCTGAAAGAGCATTTAATTTGTAACATCTACTAAAGCCGTGTTTCCTTCCTGCCTGCCATCCACTTTTGCCAGGAACATCACCTGTTACTTGAACAAATGAGTGTGCCCGGAAACTGAAGGTGCTGCACAATGAACACGTCTGTCCGTGCCTTCAGAAAGCACCAAGCTGGTGTTACTGCTCTCCAGCTGCCTAACTGCTTCAGAAAATGATTCAATAGTAACAAAGTATCTGAAAACTAAAAATAATTTTCAAATCAACCATTGCTCTGCTCTTTTGATATTTATTAAATAGAACTAAATATTAATATAACTTAGACTAATCTAAAAATTTTAAAGAAGTTGGTGGTGAGGGTTTTTTCTGTTACAGGTATACCAAAAAAAAGACTTGCAAATATAAATTTAATTATCAGAGTTAGAAAGGTAACAATTTCAAAAGCGAAGGACATTTTGAAGATGTAATTCAAGGGTACAGATGATGCTCAGAAAATGAGGGCAAGACACAACACAGACAAACTCTTCTCATTATCAACTTTGACAAAGGGTAAAGGTGGAAAATAAATAATGTATTCTGGAGAACGGCCGCCCCATCAGATATGGAAATGGGGAAGTCAGAATGGGCCCCGTGGTGCTGCTCTGGAAGTGGGTGCATTAACGGATGGATTTCAATATGGATGGATGAACGATGGACAGACTGCTCAGCAGACAAAACTAAGGAACAGATGCACACACACACACACACACATACAGAGGGAGAGAGGTGACGATTAAACAAATGTGACAAATCATTATCATGTAGGGAAGTGGGTAGAAGGCAAATGAGCATGTGTGTATTATCCTCACAACTTTTCTATGGGTCAAAATCAAAAGGGGAAAATAAAGGGTTAAGCGTTGGTTAGCCAAAACCACTACAATTTCCAAGAGGGCGGAAACCAGGCAGGAGGGAGGGAAAGAAAGCTCTGTGAGATGCCCTTTCCGGAAGCCCAGGAATGGAAGGGCCCAAGTAGGAGAGAAAAGAAAAAGAGGAACACCTGACGTAACTAAAAGAAAGGCAGAAGGAGTAACAAACGCAGAAGGGACGACATGGCAGGAAAGAGCTGGACGTCTGTGAGGCAACGTGTACTTATGCATCAAACGCATTAAACAGCCTGGTCACTGTCACACTCACGTTACCCTTGTCTATGAAGCGCGTATCACTGCACGGCTGCTTGATAACAATGCGTGTTTACCTGCTATACAGAGAGCTCTCTGAAAGTGCGTCCATCAATGGTCCAACAATAAACTAAAAAAAGAAAAAAAAAAGGGAAAACAGTATTTGGTGTTAAGTTGTAACTGTAATTTTGAAAAGTCAGCCTGCCCCACCTGCACATCCTACACAGGCAACAGAAGAGCTGTTATAAGCAAAGCTCATCTCTTCTGCTGGAGGTTAGCTTATGACAGCCTTGGAGGACAACTTAATTCCACCAGAATGACAAAATATCTAATTTTGCCACCTGATAAAAACCTACGGAACACTGAGAAGAGAATACACATGTTAAGAAGGAAGGAAGGAATCCAAAGGAGGAACACATGGTGGAAAATGTGGAAGTCTATCCTCAAAACTATCACTAGACAAAAGCAAGCTCACAGGAGAGCAAGAGGTGGGGAATGGAGGGAACGGTGCCTAGTCCAGCACTATCCACGCAGTGGGACAATGAGGGAAGTTTACTCAGGCTCCCTCTAAAGGGGGGCTCAATTACCATCCCCGAGTCAGTGATCGTATGGCTCACAGGCACCATAATATAAAACTTGAAAGCACAGCTGTGATCGTCACAATCTCTTTGCTTTGGGTGCTTTCTGACAAATGGAAGTGTAGACGCTAATAACACAGCTCAAAAGGCCACGTATGCTCAATACAGTGGATAACTGGAGGCGCAGCATCACTGGACAAGCAGCAAGACTTCAGAGACTCAGGACCGTGGAACAGGACCGCCGACAAGCTTCTGGCGCAGTCTTCATGCTGCTGACTTCTGCTCAGAACACTGACACCGAAGAGCTGCTTTTCCACACTGGTCACGAGGCCAGCAGCCTGTCGGCAAACTACATTACAGGAAGTCTTTCCAAGTACGATAGCTGAGTTTAGAGAAACAGGATTTGACGTACGCAAATCTGTAAAATGTTACTCATAATCTTAGAGCCCTAGTATTTATTTCTGAAGATCTCATCTGCTGCAATGGATGCCTTCGCCTTTCGTCCTTTGACAGAGGCAACGTGTGGACGGAATCACTGTCATTACCTCAGAAAATTCTGGTGAAAATGGGAGAACCCTTGTTTCACACAGCTCCAAAAAATGGGTAACGCCTTCTTTGGTCAGGATTTTGTTTTCACTTTCAAACATTCTTTTATAAATACACAGGTGCCAGGATGGGTGGAAGAGCCAGCATCCTGTGGAAATAAACACGCAGCGCTGACATTTGCTTCTCACACAGTGTCCCTACACAGTGGACGATATATTCATAAACAATCACACGCACAAACATTAATTTCCCCGCACCGCTACGAACTTGAGTTTCTTTTTAATCACACCCAAGAGTATGTAATCACTAAGGGGCCAAAATAACTTCAGTATTCCATTTTCAGATAGTTTTATTTAGAAAGACCGCAAGCAAATGCTATGGCAGCTACAGGGTACAAAAGTTAAATGTTACCCCACGCACGCGGGTTGGAACCTTAGATCTGGGGTGGTTTCAGTCCACTTTTCTCTTACCTTACTTCCATTTGTTTCTCATACAGAAACCTGAAACTCTCTCCCCTCTGCTCAACACCCTTGAGTGGCTTCTCAAACCTCGTAACAGAATCAGAACAAGGCAGGAACTGACCCTGACAACAATCCCAGGCTTACCGCGCCCAACCACTATCCTGTGCCTCCCTGTTCTGCTCCTCTGGTCCCGTCTCAGGGCTCCGGCACCCAGAGCCCCCTCCTCAACTTCCACGTCATTCCTCAGGCAGGCCCTTCCTGCCTGCCCTCTCCAGGGCGTGGCCTCGCTCCCTGGACAGTCCATTTCAGCCTCTTGTATGGGACTTATGATCAAAACTATTGGTTCATGGAAAACAGACAAAAATCAAGTGCAGAACATCTGTCTCACCAATTTAGCCCAGTGTTTAGGATGCTCTGGACACTAAAGTAAACATCTATTAAGCAAATATATAAATGAGTGAGGAACAAAAAATTAAATCTATAAGCATTTTAGAGATACTTTAACTCTTTTGAAATATCCTAATTCTATTTTTGAAAATACAGCATTTTTTTCAGCTCTCGCATTCTATGAATAAATCAATCCATTTGTGTGTGTGTAATTTACAGCAAGATGCCTGTTCAGTTCTTTGGCAATGGTAATTTTTCAAAATCTGTCACTGCTATTTGATTTGGTTTGCCATGAGTTGAGGGCAAAACATGGTAATAAGAGAATCGTTTTAATAGTAAATGCATAAGTGAAGTCACAACAGGATTGAATTAAATTCTAGCCCCCGGTGGAACTGTAGATTCTTACGGTCTGAGAAAAACCCCAGTGTATCAGAAAACAAGCACAGCAATCAGCTAGTAAAGCTCAGTCCCTAATGGGCTCAAGCTGTTAAAGCTGTAATTACCTAAAGCAGGCCTACAACTCACTTACCTAGGTTAATCTCATGTGTAAACACGATCATGAAGCACTTTATCATTCATGTGAATACAAGACACCGTCAGCCTACATTTAGCTTTTCCACTGATCTAAACCTAATTTCATAAAATAATTTTAGGAAGCTCTCCAGGCTTCACTTTATTTCTCCTAAAATGCTCACATAATACCGTACTGATTAAGGACCTAAAACCAAATTTAAAACAATACCTTGGAATTTTCTCTTCCTAAGAAGTCCAACCTACAGAGCAGTAACTGAAACCCCAAGAAAGCAACTCAAACAATGAAACAGATATATGGAGAATAAGAATGGAAAGCAGTTAAAATATAAAATTAAAAATGCATAATATGCCATCATTAAAACATTACCAAAGAGTCCTTATCCCTTAAGGCTATATACTGAAATAATTTCAGATGAAATGATGTGCTGTCTAGGAATGTGCCTCAGAATCATTCGAGACAGGTTATGTGTAAGGCAGAGGCTGGCCACAAGCCGCTCACTGTGGAAGCTGGGTGATGAGGGTTCATCATATCAACTCGTTTTCTATAAATGTCTGAAATTTTTCATAATCAAAAGCTTATTAAATTACCATACCTCTAAATTATAGAAAACTCTGCAGCCACTTGGCATTAAATTCTCAAGGACTATTTAAGGATATAGGTAAATGCATTTGGATACCACCGCTGAGTGAGAAAAAAATACTACAATCAACCCACAGGGTATGTATCTGGAATGTCAACAGCTGGCTCTTGGTGGCGGCAAATTCATTTATTCATAAACATCCTCCACAATGAACAGCGTTTGTTATAAAATCAAGGGGAAAAACGAAATGTTATAAAAAATCAAAATGGAAGTATTACCATTTTCCTCTGACACTGCATATTCAAACAGATTGTTTAGCTTTGGTAAAACTGGCTTTATAACATGTATCTGAAAACAAAAGCAAAAAGCCATATGAAATGAAAACTCACCTTTAAAAACTTAAAAGAATTTTTCATCTATTTATATAACAGTAGCTCTTCTATTCCCCGCCCCCCACCTCCCCACTATGCATAATAAATACGCAGAAGGTGCCTGATTGCCCAGTTTTTCAACTGTATGAATTCAGGGCTGTGAGACGGAGTGTGGCAAAGCTAACAAATGCAACCCAGAACACAGCTGCAGTCACGTCACAATCACAGCCTGAGCATAAAGGACGTCGTGTAGTCCTCAACGGTCCCGGGAAACAGGCAGGGCCGATAACACCACTACACCACAAGGAGGAAAAAACACTGAAACACTTCAGTCACTCACGTCGTTCAGGGTCACACATTTAGAAGCAGAGCCAGTCAGAGTTCAGTGCTCCTTACTCTTAGACTGCGCTGTAGATACCAGAGGCTAATTTATACGTCCTTCCAACTAATGGTAAATCGGAATTTCTGAATAGTGAGATCTTAACAGATCTACGGATTAAGGAAAACCATAAAATTCCATATGACTTTCTCTACTCCTCATCCAAGCATCTGCATATATATTTAGCACATGTGAGTAATTCCTCATTTCAGGCCACACCGCGCTCAGTGTGCGTTTGCACTGACACCTGGTAACGACTCGACAGACGGCTGGCCCCAGAGTGGCCTGCAGCTTACAGACTGGGAACCCCTACACCAGGGCTTCCCCTGGGAACATGTAAAACATTCAAGTTCTCAGGTCCCGTCTCAGACCTACTGAATCAGAAACTTGGGGTACCAGATCCAGCAATTTATACTTAAGCCACCTGGGAGACTTTAAGGACTGTTACAGTTTGAGAACCACTGCACTGCATTAGGTAATCTTAAGAGATTCCTCTCAATTAAAAAATTCCATGATGCTAAAAACACGAACTCAAAGTCAACTGAAAATGATTTTTCAACTTTCCATTCTCAGGACCACGTATGCAAAGACAAAAAGAAACCAAAAAAACTAAAAAGAAAAGCAAAAACAAACTCAAAGGACTAATAATTACTTAATAATAATTTACCTTTGACTTTAAGTAATATTTTCCTAAGTGTGTATTTCTTTTGTTGATTACTCATAACATCAAGGAACTAAAAACTAACAAACGCTTAAGAAGTAAATGTCAGAGAAGATCGAATACACCAAATTCTCTGAATGATAATTTAAGTCAACTGAAAGTATTCTTTAATTTCCTGAGCTTATATTCAATTCTAAATTGCATCTACGCCAGGAAACAAAGTACACTTGTATTCTATTATGCTATATCCAAGCTGGTCTTTTTGTCTTTTTTAATTTTACAGAATGTTTGAAGAAAAGAAAATAAAAACCTGCATCTACATAGGACTGTTAATATAGGAAAACACTTACCTGATTTCCTTCAAAAGTTTCCATAATTAAAATATAGTTTTCCCAAAACTTTAGCAGCTCATCTTTTTTCTTCTCAGACCACCAAAACAGACTTGGGCCTAATATGGTTTAAAAAATAAAATTAGTTCCAAGACTTAGTTCCTAAAGTAGAAAACTTCATTAAGTTTCTAAATGACAGTAGTTCTTAAAATTACGCCACTATTACCAAACATTGCATTCTCTAACAATAGAGAGCTTTAAACATGACTTTTGGTTCTACGTTCTTAAATTTGAGCAAGTATCTAAGGGTCACCAGACATCCAGAGAAGCCTCCAAAGATTGAGACTAAAACAAACAAATAAGGAAATCCAGAAAAAACAAAACTATGCAGGAAAAAGAAAACCTAAACAAGAAAAAAACTTTCACGAATATTTTAAGGGGAGGTAAGAGAAAACAGTGCAGTTATGATATAAGAATAGACACTATTAAAAAGAAGAGAATCCAAGAATGAAAAAGATCACATGAGAACACAAGCTGACAGCAAAAACAAGAAACTCAAAGAAAGGACTGGAAATAAAGTTGAGGCAATCACCCAGGAAGTGGAGCAAAAAGACAAAACCATAGAAAATCGGAGAGAAAAGATGCCTTGAAGACCAGTCCAGGAGGTCCAATATTCAAAAAGAGGACAGAAAGTGAACAGGGAGGAAGGAAAGCAAAGTCACTTGGGAAAATTTCCCAGAACCAAAGGACATGATTTCCAGATGGAAGAGGCCCACCAAGTGCCCAGCACAGGGGTATAAACAGGCCCATGCCAAAACTGGAACAGCGGAATCCCAGGGACACAGCCTCCACGATCTTCCACGGAGAAAACATCACATCTAAACAAACACGGTTCAGGATGGTTCCAGACTTCTACCCAGTAACAACAGAAGCTCTAGCTTCTAAGACAACAGATCAACGCCTTTAAAATCTTGAACAGCAATGTCTTTCAAGCTAGACCTCTACCCCAATCAAACCTTCGATCAAATGATCAAATGTGAGAGCAAAACAAAGGCTCTAGACATGCTTGGTCTTGGCTCCCACTTGGGACATAAAAAGCCACATGAGAACAGGACTGCCATACCAACGAAGAGAAAAGGCTGGATAATCTACAGGAGCCTAAGCTTTTGGGGGTGCCCGTCAGAGAGCTGAGGTTGCAGTGCAACCAGGAGTTGTGAATTCCAAAGGGCAGGACGCCTCCCAAGAATAGACAGGACACACAAACTGTTCTGCCTCTGGCCAAGCAGAAGAGGAAGTGATGGTCACTAAAATAAAAATCAGTTAAGAAATAAAATAAAATTTTGACAAGTTTTCAAAGGTCAAGTGGTCCCAATGCCAAGAGATAAAATAGAAAACAATACCAGGCTTAGTGATGGTCCAGGTATAGAACTTGTACATAATCAAGATGATTAGTATGTTAAAGAATCTAGCAGAAAAGATACACAACATGCACGAACAGATGGGGACTTTCAGGAGATGAAAACTATAAAAAAAAGTGTCAGATGGAAAGGGCAGAAATAAAAACATCAGAAATTAAGGATCCTTTGACAAAATTATCAGATATGCAAGGTCTTAAAATTTTTTATCAGAAAAAAATTATCTCAGGAAACTAATGGAAAATGAACTACAACAAAATAAATGAGTAAACCAAAAAAGAAGATATGAACTCCAGGAAACAAGAGCTCCAACACAGGACTCAGGTAAAGGGAATCCCCTGGATGATGGTGAAGGCAGATCTAAGAATGTCAGCTGTGCACCAGGCTGAGCTTGTAAGAGGGCACCGGGAGAGACTTCTTTGGGAAAGTTTATAATGCCGGATGATCTGACTTTGTACAGCAAAGATTTAGACAACTAAGAATTTGGGGCTGAATTAGTGATAAGCATGGAGATAACCAAGCAAATTTTAAAATGACACAAATCTAGGAAAAACCTGCAGGAAGGAAAAAATCATCATAGTTTACTACATACATCACCTGTGAACAGTATTTTCATGGTCATAATTTTGTAAATGTTGAACCCACACTTAACCAAAATGATAAGTATGACAAAGGATTTTATGATATAACTAGATTATTTCAAGATAGAGGGCAAATACCAAAATAATCAGCTAAAAGAGGTAAAAGTGGTTGATCTCTCTGAAAGGAGGGAAACTAGGGGGGAGGGGCAAGCATGGAAAGACCATTATCTTTAAATCTGCAGGAGGATTGACTCTTTAAAATAAACGCATGTTTAACTTAGGTAATTTTAAAAATGTTTTCCAGTGACAACTCTTATTGGATGATCACCAACTTACGGACCATTAAAATATTACTATCTCATGTTTTCAACTTACAGAAAAATCTAATCTCCTCACAACTTCAACCAAGCAAAAATCCTTTACCAGTATAAATAATTACATAGCTACAGGTGAAAGACTAGAAAATTTGCATCTACTGAGGCAGTTTTGAATCACTCAATCCACTTTGGATTTTGACAGCTCAGAATGAACTTAAGATGACTTTCACATACTTCAGCGAAGTAACCAAACTGAAGGGCCTTGCTATTTCATCTGCTCTTGTTCTGCAGTAAAGCGGTAGGAATTCATTCCTACACAGGCTCAGAATGTTAGAAAAAAATTAAAACCTCATTCTTTTCAATGAATTGCAAAAATATCCTCAAAAGGTCGACTTAAGGCCCATATGCTGAACAAATCCTGTTTAGAGAACTACCAAGAGAAATTTCAAGAGTGTGATGGTTTCCAGGACAAAATTCTAACACTCAAGAGTCAATTCACCGATCAGTACTTGCAAATAGTTTTCCTACTGCTCTGATGGGCTCTAGCCCTTCATTAGAACGGACCTACCACGATATAGGAACAATTTGGTCTGTAAAATCCTGCAGGGGCTCAGTCCCCTTCCTGAATTACTGCGTGGATGCAGTATGTCACTGCTGTGGGTCAGAAAGGTGAGGAAATGCAGACTATTGCAGTGATTTGTTGTCACTTCAAAGAACAACGTCGAGATGACGTTCCCCAGGTTTTTCGGGCTTTCTGGGAACCATGAGAATAACCAAATTCTGTATGGATCGCGGAGATGACCCCTGGAGCTGACTGTCGGAAGCAGAGGACCTCCCCCCCCAGAAAGTCAGGCAGGGATGGGCAGAGGAACAGAGGGACAAGTACCAGTTCCTTCCTGGGGGGCGCACGCGCACTCCGCCCCCAGCTCCGCCGACACCTCCACCGCGCGCTGCAGCAAATAGCGCGCCCGCTTGCGCGTCAGGGCGTCCTCGGCCTGGGCCAGCCCGGCCTGCACGGTCCTCCAGAATCGCCAGCAGCGCCGCGCGTCCGGGCCGGCTTCGCGTGCGGCCAGGGCGCGCTCCACGCCGGGCTCGGGCAGCAGCTTCTCGGCCAGGGCGCTGAGCACCAGCAGCTGCGGCCCGACGCGGCCCGGCCCCGAGGGCGCCCCAGGCGCGACCAGCCCGCCCCACACGGCCCGCAGCGCCGCCCCGCCGCACTGGCCCAGGGCCGGCAGCAGCCGCCCGGCCACCAGCGCCGCCGCGTCCTCGGCAGGCCCCGCCTCGTCCCCGCCCAGCGCCAGGCCGAGGGCGGCCTGCGCCACCCGCTCCAGCAGCGCCGCGTCCTCGCGGGGCCGCAGGCAGGGCCCTACGGCCGCCAGCACCTCCACGGCCGCCTCGGAGGCCCCCTCGAGGCCGGGCGCCCGCCCCACGGCGACTAAGTCGCGCAGCGCCTCCTCGGCCAGCGCGGCCGCCAGCTGCGGGCCCCCGGCGAGGCGGGCGCACGAGCGCAGGGCCGCGCCCGCCGCCCTCAGCAGGCGCCGGCGCTGGTGGGCCGGGGAGCCGGGGTCCGCGCCGCCCGCGGGTCGCCCACGCAGGCTCCGCAGCAGCGGCACCAGGTACCCGGCCGCGACCTCGCGCGCCGCCTCCGGGAGCGCGCCCGCGCCGCCGGCACCGCTGGCCTCCTGGTCCTCGAGTCGCTGCAGAAGAAAGCGCAGCGTCTCCACGCGCTCCGCGGACGCCTCCCCGCGGCACAGCGCCCCAAGCAGGGCCCGGGGGTCCCGGCTCTGCGCTAGCAGCGCATCCGCGAGCACCCACTCCATTTGCCCCGCGCGCCGCCGAGGCCGGGCGCCCAAAGGAAGGAGCCGGCGTGCGCGAGTGCGTGCGCGTGCGCGGCTGGCCCGGGCGCGCGCCCGCAGGTAGGGGGCTTGGCTTCCCGCCTTGGTCCTCTCTGCGCGCTTTTGACAGATTCCACCAAGCACTACCTGGAGTCTGATCCGGTCCTTACGTTTTTAAGAAGAAAGGAGGCCCTCGTTAAATTAATATACAATCTACACTAACTCCATCGATTCCTAATTGGCAGTTGGCCTGCTCGAAGACACTAAATCAGGCGTGCCTGTGAGGATGGGCCAAAGGGAGGTATGTAAGTTGTGCTTAGGATCACCTCGAATCTCATTTTGACAAAGGTGCAGGCTGGCACCACCCACAGAGACTGACGCAGTGGGTCTGAAATGCGTTCCCGACATCTGCCTAAAAAATAAATAGCGAAACCAAGAATGATTTAGAGGCCATGGGAAGTACTGCATCTATGAGCTAGGGGTTGGGCTGAAAACAGGATGCCTGCGCCAGCGCTCGCAGTCAGATGCCCAAGCTGTGACTCTAGCCGCAGGTCTTCCCACACATGCTTGTGCTCCCACGTGCAGTCCCCAAAATAGTCCACGTGTCTGTATTTTCTGTATTTCTGACAGCATCTACTGCTAAACACAGAAACAGAAAACCTCACCTAAGCATGCACGGCACTGGTTTGGGTTCTGGTTCAATCCTAGGCAAACTGAATCAGTGACGTGGGTTTTCTTTGCCTTCTAACCAAAAAGATCTCTACATTGGTCAATGGAGAAGTCATAATCGCACCTTCAAAGTGGTTGTGTAGTAATCATAATGGATAAAGTGAAATTTAAACTTATTGAAATGTAAGGTTATTTTATGTAATTTAAAGCTATTTAAATTTTGTATTTTTGGTTTTATGTAATCAAAAGTTATTTGACATCATATGTGCAAGATTTTTTTTTCCTATTTCAGAGTCGTTCAGATTTCCATTGTCAGAATGCATTAAAGGATTCCACTGTAAACCTATTCAGGATGTGTCAGTAAATATGCATTGCCTTCAGAATTCAATGTGCCAGTAAACTTGTTTCCTTCAACTTATATCCTTCATATACTATCAAACAAAAATGAGTCAAAGTCTTAAGCAGACACTTAACAAATGAAGGTATAAAAATAGAAGCATCTGAAAAGGTGTTCAGTATCATTAGTCATTGGAGAAATGCAAATGAAACCCTCAAAGAGATACTGCTTCATGTCCACTGGAACAGCTAAAATTTAAATGATTGAAAATATGAAATAGCAAAGATCAAGGAGGTGGAACTACTGAAACTCCTTACGTTACTGGGGGGTGTGTAACTGGCACGATCACTTTGTAAGATTGTTTTTAGTAAAGTTAAAATGTATCGACTTTATGATTCAGCAATTCCACTTCTATATATTTGCCTAAAAAAACATAAACATATTACAACAAAAATGCTTGCACCAGAATATTTTTGGCAACATTAGTCATAACCAAAAGTGTGTTACAACCTAAATGTCCATCAATAGACAAATGGAGAAGCAAATTGTGATCTATTAATATATTGATACTATTCACCAATAAGAGAATGAATTACTAATCCATACAACAATATGGATAAATCTCAAAAACATTGTGTTGAAAAAAAGAAGCCAGAGTTACAAAGTTAACATGCTGCATGATTCCATTTATGTGAAATTCAAGAATGGACAAAAGTGATTTGATGGATAGAAGTGAGAACAGTGGTTGCCTATGGGGAGTGGAGACTGACCAAAACATGGCACAAGGGAACTTTCAGAAGTGATGGAAATATTTTATCTTGATTAAGGTACTGGTTAGGCAGGTTTCACATTTGTTAAAACTCGAATTGAAGGAACACTTAAGATCTATTCATTTCATGGTGTGTAAGTTTCACCTTAATTTTTTCTTTAAATGACAGTAAAAAAGAATAAGTTGGCTTATGGCTTATGCATTTGTTCCCTGTTACCTACAAAATAAAGCCCACTGTAGAGAGTGCACTGGAGGCTTTTCAGGATCTGGTGAAAGCCAGCCAGCCTCATAACCCAGTTGCCCTACTCTGCCCTGTGTCCCAGCCACATGGAACTCTTTTCTCACCACGTGTTTGCACTGGTCACTTTCTCTGCCTGAATATTTCCCACACCCTCTCCTGGCTCACCAAGCTGGGCAGTGCTCCCCTAATTGCAAAGCTGCCCTCTTTTGTCTTCATCACACTTGACTCTGTTGAGAATGTCCTCGTCTTGAAACCTGTCTTCCTCCGGTTTTCATCAGACAGCTTCTTCCTGTTTTTCCTTTTGCCTATTTCCCCAGCTGTTTCTTCTCCATCTCTTTGGGAAGACTCCTCTTTCTCTTCCTGACCCGTTCATATTGATGTTTCCAGAGTTATATCCTTCAGATCC
The DNA here is from genome assembly GCF_036321535.1 of Camelus dromedarius. NCBI lineage: Eukaryota > Metazoa > Chordata > Mammalia > Artiodactyla > Camelidae > Camelus > Camelus dromedarius. Next base: position 8,748,822 of record NC_087443.1, read on the forward strand.
CCTTTCTTCTCACTCTATAAATTTTCCCTGAAAAACTTCATTAAAACTATAGATTCAACTACCATTTACATGCTAAGGATGCAAGAAATCTGTATCTCCAGCAGAGATCTCTCTCCTGAGCTCCCAACCTATGTACCTACTGCCTCCATTTGAGAGATGTCTCCATTTGAGTATTACATCATTCTCAATCTTCACTTCTACCAGTGTAACCTCATTATCTTCACCTCCATCATCATTACCCCCCACCCCCTGAGATTACACTTCTTCCCAGGTATTTCCTGTTTAGGGCAATGGCCATCAATCACTGAGGAACCCAAGTCAGACATCCTGGGAGCCAACAGACTTGCCACTTTCTTCCCTGATTCCCACCTCCAGTGGCTCCTCAAATCCATCCAAGAAACTTTCTAAACCTCTTGGTCCCCACCTCTCTGCCCCCCAATAACACCTTAGTATTAGACTCTCCTCATTTCTTGCTAGGATAACGGCAATCACCCCCTGCCTGATTCACTCTCTCCTGCAATACCCATGCCATGTTGCTACCAGGATGGTCTTCCTAAAATTAAACCACGGCTGCCCAGAGCCCTCAGAACAGTGTTTGAATTTCTTATCATAGCATCTGAGATGCCTCTTGAGTTGGCCCTGCCGACTTCTCCAGCCACATTCTCCTCATGCTCATATACATCTGGATTCTGAAGTCCCTCAAACATGCCACGTGCTCTCACTTGTTTTTTTTTCAAGAGCCCTTCCATCTTCTGGAAAGCCCTTACCTCCACTCCACCTGACGGGTTCTTTTCCTTTCAGGACACAGTTCAAACGTTATCTCTCCAGAAAGTCATTTCTAAATACCTTATACCTCTCACCACCACCCACCCTACCGAAGTGAGGTCACCCTCTCCCAGATTCCGCAAACATCTTAGCATATCCCTAACACGGCTGTGTTGTAGTTGCAGGTTTACTTCTCTGCCCCCACCCCTCCCCTCCCATGAGCAGTCTGAGGGCTGAGCAGGGTTTGTGGAGTTACGGCTTTCATCACACTAATCCCAGGGCCGGCATCTCTAGCTATAGCATGCCCGAGAAATGCTTACCTCCTACTCCTCACTGAAGACCCAGATTACCAGGCATCTCTGAGAAGCCCCTCACGATGGCCCTAATCATACTTCTTCTGCCTTCCCCAAACTTTCAATTGTGGGAACAATAGTGGCTTACAGTTACTTATCATACTTATAAATAAGACACAGTGATCTCTCTCTATATATATTATTGCATTTAATCCTCAAAACGACTCATGAATGAGGTGTGGTTATTTTTCTCACTTTACAGATGAGGAAGTTGGGAATGGGAGAGGGTAACCTGCCTCAGCATCACACAACAAGAAAGCCGCAGAGCTGTCCCACTCACAGTTGTGCCCTCTGCTGCTTTATCTCCAAAACACTGAGAAAGAAAAGTATGCAATTAATAGGTCAGGCTTCCTGCCTACATGATCTGCACTCCCAGTGCACACACTAGGCCCTCAATAAATCACTGCTGTATGAATGAAAGAGTATGTGTGTTTCTGCCACAGCTTATGAATTCCTTGAGAAATAGGATGTTGCTTTTCATTCCTTGTCTCCTGCACACCAAACATTGTACCAGAAACATGGTAGTTAATAAATACTTCAAACTGGATGAAAATGAATTCAATATTGTACAGTGAGCCTGTTATAAATGGATCAATTGGAGAATTTCCAGTGACATAACTACTCTTGAAACATGATCCTTTGAAAGCTCCAAGTCCTTGTTGACATGCTTGCTGCTTTGAGGGACCGACGAGGCCCAGTGTGAGAACAGCCAGCTACCCCTCTTCATCCTCGTGGAGATGAGGGCTGGCTTTGCAAGGGGTATGTGAAGAGGGTTGAGAAGGGCTTGCTCCCCCTACTCCTTGCAATTTTTTCTGTTTCATCCATCCATGAATTAAGGTTTATGCCTAGTTGTTACTCTAACATCAAAAACAGCTTCCAGGGGTAGGGGTGTGGGGAAGATACAGCTCAGTGGTACAATGTGTGCTTAGCATGCACAAGGTCCTAGGTTCAATCCCCAGTACCTCCGTTAAAAATAAATAAATAAACCTAGTTACCTCCCCACCCTCCCCCAAAAGGTCATCATAGACAAGTGTTAGAGCCGCCCCTACCTTCTGTGTAGCCACTTTATTTTAGCTCATATATTCTCTCTGCCACCCCTTACCCCCAGCGCCGGCCCCGTGCTGTTTCCTAGGCAACACACGCGTGGTGCTGAGAAAGAAACCCTGCCTGTGCTTTGTCTCGTGGATGGGAATGTCCAGTGGTGGCCTCTGAGGACCCCCTTACAGGGATGTGCTCACTCCTTCACCTCTGGCTCCCACAGCTGGCCGACCGTCTCACCTGCTTGGACCCTCACAGCGCTGGTTCCAACCTACGAAGAACTCAAATGTCTGGGGGTTGGTTGTCCACGCTGTATACCTTCCATCCTTCCACGAGATCGTTAAAGGAGGGCAGCCTGGATTCCCTTCACGCATAAATGCGGTTTCTGGGAAACACTTTTGAATTTTCATCCTGCCTCTCCTTATGTTCCTAATTTAAAATGGACTCTGCTTTGGGCTCAGGAAGGGGAGAGGAGAGGAGTGAATGGGGAAGAGGAAGTGTGAGCGAGGGAAATGCTCCAAGGAAATGCTCTCTCACACGTCTCCTTCCTACAGGAGTGTTTGCATAAACCCACTGTCCGCAGCTGTCCAGGCGCCCTGCAGGCATTTGCCTCGGTCTCCACAGCGCTGCCAGGGAAGCAGTGGACTGGAGCGTCACCACCGTGTGAGTGCTGCAGGGCTAGGAGGTATCCACAGAAAACAGCCGATGATGGACACGCAGACGTGAGACAGGTACCCAGGGCTCAAATCCCACGGGAAAAGTTCTCCAGTGCCTGCGTCTCACATGCATTAGTGCTGTGGAAGGAGTGGGCCGTGGCGTGGCCCAACACCCTGCTCTGTTTAGAAGCTGACATTTCGCTGGACAGAAGATGGTGCTGTTGTCAATGCAGTGTGCTTTTTCCAGCCTTTCCACTTAGTGTCGGGTCGGTGGGGGGAGCAGTGACAAAGCAAGATTTCAGCTGGAGTCTGCAGGTTACCTCTGAGGGTCTGAGAGTTGGGGGGGAGCTGCCTGATAGGGCTCCGTCTGAGATTCTGGCCTTGCGATGTCTCCCACACAAGTCCTCAGAGAATCTCCACGGTGAAGATGCTGTCACAGTATTAGTAATCGGTTTATGTGGAGGACGACATCTAGAAAAGTCAAATTCCCGGTGGGGACCTGTGTCAGACCACAGGTTATTAACCCAATACCTAGCCTCCCTTCTTGCTGGCTCACAAAACCCTGAGTTTCTCCAGGCTGGCAGTAAGTTGACCCCTGGGGCAATGTCTCCTGCTCAGGCAGCCAGCAGGACTATGCTGTTCCCAACTTTTCAGCCTTCCTTCTAGTTAGGGAATACGGGCTGGGTTTGTGTCTCTGTCCTGGACAATGGGACTTAAGCAGAAGTCAGCTAGGGTATGTCTGGGAAAGAGTTTGCTTCCTGATGAAAGGAGAGGGCCTCACTGCCCCACACACAGTGTGCTCAACATCTTGAACCCCGGAGAGGACAAACTCTTCGTTAAGTAGAGCAGGGAAGAAGGCTGGGCAGCAGCCTGGTCCTTGGAGCTGCTCAGCCAACACTTGCAAGTATGTGTGTCCGGGCTCACGGTTCTAGGAGGGAAACTGGCCCCTGGTGGCTGAAGCATCTTTTGCAGAGTTTTCTGCACTTGCGGCCACCTATTCCTGCTGGACGAGAACCCCTCCCCGGGTGTATTCTATGTCGCAGTACTCGCTCAGCCCAGTGTGAGCATCCTACTCCTTCCAAGCCGAGGGGCCACTTTCTGACCACTTACCACCATCATTCCTGCCTCGACACATTCACTGGGCCAAGCCCTGCTGGTCCTGGAGGGCCCAATACAAAAAGAGCAGAACACACAACTGTCCCTGGCACCCACGTCCCCGGTCCCTTTGCTTCAACTCCTACTCAAGTGACCGGCAAGGTAAGGTGTTTAGATACTGTCATTAGCATCTCATGGATACGCACATGTGAGCGCTGCCCTTCCAGGAAATGAGATCTTTAGTCGTGTCGGCCTAATCGAGTGGTTCTCATCTCTGCCGAGTAGAATCACCAGGAATCTTTAATCCTGGGAGCAGCGTGTTCACGGAGAATGTCTGGGCCTCACCCTGGACCAGTGAAACTGGAAACTCTGAGTGCAGGGCACGAGCATCTGTATTTTTTCAGAAGCTCCACAAGAGGCTTGGGAACTGCTGGCATTGCTCTCCTGGTAGACATGCACAGAAATTCGAGGAGGAAGGGATGAACAAAGCTTACATATCTGGGGACAAGCCATCCTTTCAATACTCAGCAAATCGACCAATTGTAGATAGATACCGTGTCATCTCCACTTGGGGTGGCCTCGCTCTTTGGAAGATGCACAGAAGGAGAGGTATTATAGGGAGGGAAAGGGTGGGACTCCCGTCTCTCCCAACCGCAGGAGGGACATTCTCGGGAACTGGGTGCATGTCTCTCCTAAGATCCCAAGGAAACCGTGAACGCCAGCCAATTTTCTACCAGCCTATCTTTTTTTTTTTTTAATTTTTAAAAATTGAGGCACAGCTTATCTTTTTAAAAAATGTTTACTGTTTTATTTTTATCTAATTTCTACATGCTTCTTTTTAAAATTGAAGTCCAGTCAATTATAATGTGTTAACTTTTGATGCACAGCATAATGTCCCAGTCATGCTTATCTTTTAAACACAACCTAAGAGTTTTTACGAAGAAAAAAACCAATCACCCTTACTCCCACCTCTAGCTCCTTTCTTGTCCTTCTCTGTTTTTCTGCAAACCAAAGGGGTCCTGCCTGAGGGCGCGTCCCTGGCACAGTAACGGTGGCACGACCCACCCACGACGTACTTAGATCCCTGGGTCTGGGTTCCAAGGTCTCGAGTCAGATCCTTAAGAGTTTGGCAGGCAAGGGGGCAGGACTCAGTCTGCTCATGCAGTCTGTTTCTGAGGCAAAAACCAGAATTCTTAGGCTTTCTGTTGCTGTCAGAATCTTTCCCTCTGCTGCTTCTGCCCAAGGAGGCAGTGCCAGTATATTCAGTCACACACGGGTTCCTGTTAAATGATGAATTGTGCAGAGGGGAGGGCATAGCCAGCATGCATGATGTCCTGGGTTCAATCCCTAGTCCCTCCATTAAATATATATATATATTTATATTTATATTTATATTTATATTTTATATTAAATATATATATACACGTATGTTAAGTGTAACCACTATATTGGAAGAGCAGCACTGCAAAGGTGCAGGAGGGATCACTCACAGTCTCCTTAACTGAGCATTTAACATTCAAACCCTCTTTCTTTCTTTTTAAAAATTGTGATAAAATACACACGACATAAAATCTACCATCTTAACCCTTTTTAAGTGTACAGTTAAGTGGCATTAAATATAGTCACACTGGTGTGCAACCATCTTGCAAAACTGACACTGTCCCCACTAAATGGCTCCCCCTCCCCCCGCCCCTGGGAACCAGCATTCTCCTTTCTGTCCCTGTGAACTTGACCTCTCTAGGGGTCGTACAGTGCTTGTCCCTCTCTGACTGGCTCGTTTCACTTTGCAGAGCGTCCTCATGTTGCATCCATGTTGTAAAGTATGGCAGGATTTCCTTCCTTTTTAAGGCTGAATAATACTCTTTTGTGTGGACAGAACACACTTTGTGTGTCCATTCATCCACTGATGGGCACTTGGGTGGCTTCCGCCCCTTGGCTACTGTGAATAACGCTGCTATGAACATGGATGTGCAAACGGCTCTTGGAGTCCCTGCTTTCATTCTTTTGAGTATATACCCTCAGAGGCATTTCTTGAACCCCCTTTTCAGGAATGACACTACACTAAATACTATGAGGGTTAAAAAAATGAATATGACACAGTCTTGGCCAACCCAGTGTCGACAAGAAAATGCCTCCCCTCCGTCTGCAGATGTTGGTGGGGTAGGTAAATGGGAGGTGGCTGAGGTAGTTAGAAAGATAGGACTGGTTTAAGGGGGTTTGAGTTAATTCAAGAAAAGGTAGAACATCACTGACAGATTCGGGGGCTTTTTTACCTTCTTGGTTAATTGGTTGTTTGATCTGTTAAAAGTCAAATTAAATTAAAAATAGAACAACCGGAGCTGAACTGAGCTAAAGAAAAATGATGCTGGAGTCCATATGTACTGTGAATTGAAGGGGGCAAGCCTGGAAATGGGGGGCCCAAGTTGGAGGCTATGGTATCAGCCTGGATAAGAAAAAACCAGGGCCTTCACGAGCACGGTATCAGTGAGGATGGAAAAAAGTCCACGTCAGTCATGGGCAAAGCCCACTTGTCCACGGCTGAGCTCAGAGTGGCCAGCCTCCACCCACACAGGGCCTCTCTCTTAGGATCCATCAGCCTCTGTGGGAGGTAGAAAGTCTCTTCCCCTGGGTTTTCCTTCAATTAAGGCTAGAGTCCACTCTAGCCCCGGCTTCCTCGTGACCAGATGAAAGGCAGCCCAGGAGTGCGCACCATTTCTCAGGGCTGTTTGGAACCCGGCTTTGAAGGGCAGAGTCTCCATGCAGGAACCCCCACCGGGCACCTCCAAGAGCCTCTGGGCAGCTCTGTCCCTTTAGCTATCTTTAGTGTGCCTTTTAGATTTAGAAACAGCAGCATCCTGCAAAAAAACCTCATCTTTTCTGCTTCCTTCAGGAAGAAAATTTCAATCTACACCTTCACCCTGAATGACACAGTGTCTGAGAGCCCGGCTTGCTCTCTTCCGTCATTATTTCCTTGCCATTCATCCCTTGAAGCGTAAAAGAGGAGAACACATCGGACTCTATAATAGGTCAGTTCCTTTGGCTTTGACCACTGTGCCCTGTTTCCTAGGCTTAGTCTTGCTAGCTCTGCACTCTCGTAAAGATAACAAGTTGCAGAAGAGAGAATAACCTTTGTATTGTTGGAAGTTTACAGGGACACCATGACCTGGCCCACGTGGATGGCTGCAGGAACAAAGAATTCCTGCACCAAGAAGTTTGCAACAACCAACCACAACCCCTCTCCTGTTTTTTCGTATAAAAGGAGCCTGTATTTTGACTGGAGGAGGATGGTTCTCCAAGACATTAGTCTGCCATCCTCTCAGTCGGCTTGCTTTCCGAATAAATTCGCTATTCCTTGCCCCAACACCTCGTCTCCCAATTTATTGGCCTGTCATGTGTGAGCAGAACGAGTTTGGACTCAGTAATAGAAGGATGTGAAAATCTCCCAAACTTAACAGTCCCAACACAAGCAGCAGACAATTGCAACTCATGGGGTCCCTAAACTATATTAAGACCGTGGTGTCAAGCTGGGGGCGGGGGGAGGCTGTGCAATGACTGTGCAGTAATTGATACAAACCTCAAAGTAGCTCCCTAAAATTGAACACGAACATACTCCAAGTGGTCCTAGGATACTGGGTACATCTTAAAAGATTCATTTCTTCTAAATGACACTCTTTAGGAGCACAAGAAATCTAGTTTAAAAAAATCTACTTTATATTGTTCACTTGGTACCATTAAGACTGCTAAAAGAAAAAACTTTGAGCCATATCACAATAGAAATATCGACATTTCACTTACTTATTCTTTTTTTTTAAATTCTAATATTTTATTGATGTGTCGTCGATTTACACTGTTAGTTTCAGGTGTACAGCAAAGCGATTCAGTTATATGTATATGTACATACACATATATTTTTTCAGTTTCTTTTCCATTAAGGCTCATTACAAGAAACTGAACATAGTTCCTTGTGCTGTGCAGTAGGTCCTTGTTGTTTGTCTAACACAGTGTGGTTACCAGAGGGGAGTGGGGTAGGAATGGATAGATTAGAAGTTTGGGATGAAGGGATACAGATTACTATAATGCCATATGACATCATTTACATGAGGAATCTAACAAATAATAACACAAATGAACTAATTATTATTTTGATTTCTTGAATGTGTGTAAGCACATTTGACTGTCCTTTATGATTGGATTACTGCATTCTGTTGATTCTTATTTTGTAGTTGTCTTTATTTCTTTGACAACTATGTAAGTTTAAAAAGCTAAAGATCTAATCTGTTCTTAGAAACAATAATTAGTACATATATGTAAACTGAAAAATGTGCAGTATATTGTATATATGTATTTACACGCAACATAATGTGTATGTGCAGTCGAACTGTAATAATTCTACCTAATAAAACGGAAAAAGGAGAAAAAAATTTTAAAAATTTAAAAAAGCATAATAAGAGACACTGCAGATCTGTGAACAATGGTTCAGTAGTTAACTAGGCATCATAAAAGGAAGTAATCCTTTGATATTTTGGCCTTAAGTCCATGCACGACATAACTGAATAGCAAAGTGTGATGTAAAAGTCATCTTGCTACGGTTTTCTTTATCTTCTCTTTGTATTTGCTCTTTAGTTTTTTCACCTGTTCTCTCCTTTTGATTCTTTCTCTTCTTTTCTCCCTTCCCCCACCTTTAAACGTGTTTCTCCTTTTTTCCTATATTCTCTTTCTTCCCCCTCCTCTCCCGCAGCCCCCCCCCCCCCGCCCTTTGCCTCTGTCTCTTATAACTTCTCCTCTCTTCTTCCCCTGCCCTAAGTTTTTTAACTGCGAAGTTTTTAACTTCATGGAGCTGAAGTATTATTTGTATGGTAATTGTGAAATAGAATTTCACTGCTTGTAATTTACAAAATAGTCTGAGGACAGTGTTTATATTTCCAGGAAAAAAAAAAACTGCTCCACTTTTTCTGATCTTAGTTTTATTACTTAATCTAAAGCACTTGAATAAAATCTGGCACAGAACAGGCACTCCATTAAATCTTTTAAAAAACACTATACATAAAATAGATAAACAACAAGGACTCACATTCATATTAGTGGGACTCACCGTGAAGAGTCAGATGACTGGCAAGTGTCTGTAACTGGCTGCTCTCTGAAGCACCGAGAAACATCCAGAAGTCGAGGACAGGGGCCGGCTCCGGGCTGAGCTGGGAATATGGCAGAAGCTGACCCCTCCAATCACTAATTTTGAAAATTGTCAGACCTACAGAAAAGTGGAATGAGGTGCACCATTCAAGGACATCACACAGCTTTCACCTAAATTCACAGGTTAATTAATATTTTGCTGTCTCTGCTTTCTCTTTTTCTCTCGCTTATGTATACACACATGTATGTATATATAATATGTGTTAGAATGTACAAATACATATGCCAAAGCATTTGTAAGTAAGGTGTAAGCATCACGACCTCATCCCAAATGCTTCCCTATGTGTCTTTTAAGGACCAAGACACGGTCCTTCCTCAGCCCAGTGCTGTCATCACACCCAAGGAGAACAACATGGAAATGTCAAAGGAAGCTTTTCAAAAAGGTAAAATGATGACACTCATCCAAATATAAAACCAACACATGTCAAAGGTTTTACTGAAGTTGTGATCAGTGAGGGACCTGTTAAGATGTCACAACCAGTTCAGAAGAGAAAGAACAGGTACATTTGTAGGTGAGAAAGGTTGAAAGGAAGGAGCCGGTGGAGGCCATGCTGGCTTCTTCATGTCCCAGGGCAAGGATTATTCTGCATCGCTAGCCATCATCTACAACTGAGTGGCTGTACAATAGCTCAAAGGCAACAGAAGGTGCAGAGCCCTGTAGAGTCAGAATGAGACAACCCAGCGGGAAGAGGGTAGCTCAGTGGTAGAGCGTGTGCTCAGCATGCATGAGGTCCTAGGTTCAATCCCCAGTACCTCCATTAAAAAAAAAAAAAAAAAAAAGACCAACATTAATTTCCCTCCATCAAAAGATAAGTGTAAAAAAATTTTTTTTAATTAGAATTAAAAAAATGAAAAACTAGGTAACCCTGGGGTTGATTGTGCTCTAGACCAGAGGTTGGCCAACTTTTTCTATGAAGGGCCAGAGAGTAAATATTTTAGGTTTTGCCAGCTGTGTTTGAGTCATTGTTACAACTACTCAAGTCTACTTTTTTTTTTAATTGAAGTATATAGTCACAACAAACAATAAGAAAGATACCATAGATAATCTGTGAAGCAATGAGAGTAGCCTTGTGCCAATAAAACTTTATTTATAAGCCTGGGTGGCAGGCCATGTCCAGCCTACTGGCTGTAGTTTGCTGACCCCACTCTAAAGAATGCACAGTTTTCCACGGAAGCACAAATTTTCTCCAAAAGATGCAAAAATAAGATGCTCTTATGAGTCGAATTGCATCCCCTTCAAAATTCCTGTATTGTAGCCCTAAGCCCCCAGTCTCTCAGAATGGGATGTATTTGGATATAGAGTCTTTAAAGAGGTGCTTAAAAAAAATGAGGTCATTAGGGAGGGCCCTAGTCCAACATGACTGGTGCCCTTATAAGAAAAGGAGATTTGGACTCTAGACTCACACACGGAGAGGACCAAGTGACCACCTCGGGAGGAGACAGCTATCTACAGGCCAAAGAGAGAAACCTCAGAAGAAATTGTGGAAAAATTAATGTCTGTTGTACAAGCCCCCAGTGTGCGGTGCTTTGGCATCAGCAGCTGAAACCAACTACCACTTAAGTCTTTCCCTTTTGAAAAGACGGTATCTAATCATGGATCAAGTGAGTGGGATGGACCAATTTCTCACTAAAGTAACTTTGCCAAATGCGCTGTCTTCAAGAAGGGCTTGAAGGTGGAGCGGAGAAAGATTTCGATGTTAAACAGGTCTAGAACTATAACTCCTTCTTCAATAGCATCCTTGGATTCAAGACTTTTGAAGAGATGTCTGTTTTAACTTGGGTAATCCAGAGTTTCCCAAACTTGGAGTACTTTTTTTTTTAATTATTTTTTTTTTAATGGCAGTGTAGCTGATTTACAACGTTGTGTTAGTTTCAGGTGTACAGCTCAGTGATTCAGTTATACATATACGTATATATATATTCTTTTCCATTATAGATTATTACAAGATGTTTAATATAGTTCCCTGTGTTGTACAGTAGGACCTTGTTGTTTATCTATTTTATATAAAGTAGTGTGTGTCTGTTAATCCCAAACTCCTAATTTATCCTCCCCAACTTTCCCCTTTGGTAACCATAGTTTGTTTTCTACATCTGTGAGTCTATTTCCGGTCTGAAAATAAGTTCATTTTATCTCTCTTTTTTTTCTCTAATTCAACATATAAGTGATATGATATTTGTATTTGTCAGGAAGTGCCTTTTTTAAAAAAAAAGATACAAATTTGAATTCTATACTACTCAAGGCTCGCCTCCCAGTCATCTTTACATTCTTAGAATATCTGCTTCATTTTTTGCTCACACTAGTGTTTCTAAAGCATGATCCACTGGTTTTATTATTTAGAATTTTATCTTAAAAACAAACAAAAAACATGGTGCTTGCAATGTCAGCCCTAGGTCACCAGATGGCGCGTGGAGCCCACAGTGCAGGAGCTCCAGCCCGTGGTTCCTCCTAGCGCTGGCCTGAGGCCAGGAGGAAATATGTTACCGTGTCTTCTCTGCCCAGGGCCCTGCAACGTTTTTGCACTTTAGAAAGCTCATGTGTAGAGGAGCATGTGAAACACCATGCGGCACAGCTGTGCTCCTCCCGTCCCGTCCCTCCATCCCTCCGGGGCACACATGAGCAGCGTTTCCCTGGGTCTGAAGAGTTTCAGAGCCCAGTCTCTTGCACACTTGCTCTCGCTGGAACTGGAAGACGGGAGTACTTAGCTTCCATCTTGAAACCCACAATCCTGCTGAAATAGCATCATTCGGAAAAAGCATCCCAAGTCTCGCTGATGCGGGCAGGCAACCACATTCCCGGAGAGAACACGGACTCTGCAAACACCCTGTTGCTCTGGTATTCTGACAGCGAACGCGGTGCGGTGTAAGATTTTTATGTAATCACAAACCTCAGCCCTGAGGAGTTAATGATGTTACTCATGCCACTGGGGCATGAAAGTCACCTTTTTGGGTGGTTATTGCTTGCCTGGAGCAGAGGAATGAGCCATAAGGCTGAGGGACGAGGGATGAGGGCCAAAGGACTCAGGCCACCCATGAAGTGAAATAATCCCCCAGAAACGCACTGCCTGGGGTGGGAATGAAAGTCAAGAGAGCGGTCATTCCAGGGCACGTACTAAATATTACCGACAGCCGTTCAGTCTGAAGTTTGCTGGTCTCTCAACACTGCAGACCTCACATTTGGGATGTATTACATAGATACCAGGAAATGACCAAAATCCAATTGTCAAGCTCTGGGCCCTAAGCAGTGAGCCCTGTTCCGATTTTCAGTTCCAATAGCAATCCATAATTAATAACCTAGTTTTTGAATGGAAAGAACATTTCAATAGACGGGTGATGCTTTCAGAAGGGCCTTGGAGAGTTACTGTTCATTTCCTTCTTTCTTTGTCTGAAGTAGGGCCCTGGAAGGGAAGACAGAAGCAATATTCCAGCATATTGTGGCCTACATTTTTGACCCAATCGAAGACTTGTGTGAATAAAGAAAAGCAAACTCTAATATCTACGTTGCCTACTACTTGCCAGGCATTCTTCTCCATTTCTTAAAAGCCCTTTATTATTTAACCCTCCTGACAATAATTTAGCAGTTGGCATTGGCCCAGATTTTCAGCTGAGCAATCTAAGCTCAGAGAGGTTAAGCAGTTTGCCTGAAGTCACACAGCCGGTAAATGTGAAAGTGAGGAGGTGGGCCCAGGGATGTCTGACTTCAAAACCTAGGTTTGTTCTCCTTCACCAAGGCATTTTCTAGACTCACAGAACTTCCATGTTAGGACAGACCTGGGAGATCGTTTAGATTAACCCACTAAATAATGCAGGAATCTTTTTTTCCACCATTCTCCATAAGTTGTAAGTCTAAATGTGCCTGAAATCAAAACATAAGGCCTAGAAAGAAATAAGAACAAGACTTCAGAATGAAGACAGAGGGCCTAAATAAATGTAATAGATTTTATTTAAAAATTAAATACGTATTTATTTATATATACAGTGTGTGTGCTGTCATTAAAAGAGATTCAGAGGAATGCTACTACCTTAAAACCCCTTCCCAGACCAGAAAGATAAGTTCTGGTAGAAAGCCCTTTCTCAGTACCGGAGACAGTGGACCAGGTGGAGTGAGGGTGGGTGACCGGCCTCAGCCCCAAGACCGGTTGGCGGTAGAGCTGCAAATGGAACTGAATCCTGTGTGTCTGAGCTGTGCCTCCGGGCTGCTCATCCTTGCCGCCAAACATTCAGGCTTCGGTCATGACTAGCTCTGTGTGAATTTGGTGAGGGAACCCAAATCCAGGTTTCAGTTTCCATCGTGTACCAGAAATGTGGCCTCAGATCACTACGAAGTTCCCTGCGGTCTGTGAACCTCCCAGGCAGGTGGAGCTGGCTTCTGCCAGGCGCCTGCCCCGCAATGCCAGGAGGGATCTGTGGGTCTGAGTGGGCACCAGGTACAATTCCGCAGGCTCAGTGTCGCTGCGTTCCAGATACATGCTGGCCTCGAATGACATGGGGACACCAGGAGCCTCCGCCAGCCATAGCGCTGTGGAGTCTCTCCCGCCCATCAGGGAGAGAGAGAAAAGGAGGGAATGACTTAGGAGGTGTGCGTACTCATTTGCAAACAAAGTTATGTAAGTTGCTGGTAGATTTATATTGGTAATTAAGTGATAATGGCTGTGTGAAGCTGCTGGAGTTGGAATTCCTGTGAAATACCAGCAGGACTGAGGCCCTTTGGAGAAATGTCTTTTGATTTAGCATTTTCAGAAATGATGTGGGTTTCTCTAGAACTTTATAACCACTGACTAGAAACTCCTGCAAGCAGACTGCTGGGCTGGCCCATCCTTGCAGCCCCCAGAGAAGGACCGTCTCCTGCCCTGGGCTGCTGGGGGAGGACAAGAAGATGTCCTTACAATGGCATGGCCAAGTAGTGATGCTTGGCTTGGTTGTAAACCATCGAGATGCCCTGTACAATCAACTTGAAATGATCCAGTTTAATTAAGGGACCTGGGGGAACTTTAAAGAAACCAGCTTCAAAGACCACCCAAAGACTTTGCAAGAATCCAAGTTGAAATGATTACGTAAAGCAGAAATAACTCCCACCCCTTGCTGGCTGGCAGTGGTGGCCTGATTATCTGTGAGGCTAGGGAAAAGGAATAGAAGAGAAAAATAGTCTCTTAATATCCCCTAAAACATTAAATATATCATAATATATAAAAATACATAATTTTACGTGTTATATTTTAATTATATCTAAGATCTATAAATAAACTATGATATATAAAATATATTGTATATAAGATATGTAAGATACCTATTATAGATTTTTTATTTGATCCCAAATATATTTAAAGTTTTTACTTAAAAATTTTAATGATGTGTAGTTGATTTATGATGTTAGTTTCATTTGTACAGCAAAGTGATTCAGTTATACGCATAAATTTGTGCAGGTAATTTATAGTCATATAAATTATCTTTGATTTAGGGAGAGGCTTACTTATTTACATGTGCACTCTGGTGAGGTGCAGCTCTTTAAAATAAATGGGCTGTGTTTTCCTAATTTTCTCCTTCCCTTGATGGTGGAGGTCTTGATCAATACCTAGTCCTGGGACTAGGAGTGCAGGAAATAGTGCCCACTTAGGATGGTTCCACTTAACAGTTTCTCGACTTCATGATGTTTTGAAAATGATATGCATTCAGTAGGAACCGTACTTCCAATGCTGAACTGTGATCTTGTTATCGAGTCCAAACTCGTTCTGCTCACTGCATGACAGGCCAGTAACTCGGGAGATGAAGTGTTGGGGCAAGGAATAGCGACTTTTTTGGAAAGCCAGCAGACCGAGAGGATGGCCAACTAATGTGTTGGAGAATCATCCTGCTCAAGTCAGAATATAGGCTTCTTTTATACAAAAAAAAGGGGGGGGGTGTGGTTAGTTGGTGCACACTTCTTGCTGCAGGCATTCTTTGTTCTTGCAGCCATCCACGTGGGCCAGGTCATGGTGTCCCTGTAAACTTCCAACAAAACAAAGGTTTTCTCTATTTTGCAACTTGCCATCTCCACATAAGTGCAGAAGGGCTAACATCCTTGAAGGTCAGAGCCCCAGGAATAGGCTCTCCTGTCTATTTCAGGCTAAAGGCAACATTGTTTCACAAAAGGAGCAGAGCTAGCAAGACTGAGCCTGGAAAACAGGGCACAGTGGTTAAAACTAAAGGAACAGATCCAATATAGAGTCAGGTTTGTTCTCTACTACAATCTTTTCTCCCAGGCTAGCGCTATGGGGTGCTTTCCTTGACTCTCTGCTGTGATGCTGGGCGGTGAGCCTCAGCTCCCAGTCAGCCCTGCGATCATGGGGGAAACGACCGATACACATACCATTCTGGACCCAGACAAGCATTCTGTTTTTCACTTTCAGTACAGTGTTCAGTAAATTACACGAGATAGTCAACATTTTCTTACAAATCAGACTTTGTGCGAGATGATTTTGCCCAACTGTAGGCTAATGGACGTGTTCTGAGCACGTTGAAGGTGGGTAGGTCTAAGCTATGATGTTCGCTAGGTCAGATGTGTAAATACATTTTCAACTTAGAATATTTTCAATTTACGATGGGTTTATTAGGGATGTAACCTCATCATAAGTCCAGGGAGATCTGTGTTTTGCACGTTCAAGGTGCAGCTTGCTTATAGGAAATACTGAAAAGCTCAGCTGCTTCTCATGTTTGTCCCCTTTCAGGGTTTAAAATGCTCTTTCCATGTTGTGGTCACAGGCGAGAGGGCTTGGGGGCTGTATGTGTGTACATTCCCTGCGGGACAGCAACTACCCAGGCCTGGGTTTTAATTGATGGTGCACCTGGATTCAGCGAGAGAGGCTAAAGGTGGGCGTCTCCCTTGATGTCTTGGGTTGGTACCTGCTGCCAGCATCTATGGACAGACCTTGTAGTGCAGGGACCCAGCGAGGCACAGGAGCACGGCGGGGGCCCGGATCAGGCACTCACTGTCCATGTAGTTTCAAGAGGAAAGGGGGCCAGACAAGTGACACCATTGTGCCCTCAGAGGGGCCCCTTTTGGAGGCTGTGGCAAGTTGCAGAAGTTTAGAGAAAAGAGGAGGTGGTCTTCTGGGTCCTGAGCCAACCTAGGACTAAGGTCATGAGAGAGAGGAGATGGGGTCTGGGGATCAGAGCTTGGATGGGCTGATGCCCTGTCAACACCAAGGGGTCAGCTGGGAAGGGGGCACGAAGGGGTGATGCCAGACGTGCTCATAGACTCACGAGGATACCTATTGTCCTCAAAATTGGAAGAGAAAATTGATAACCATTCTGTCACATGTCTGAAAGTGTAACACGCTAAAATACCAGCCAGGACTGAGCTCAGCTCCTATGTACTCATCAGTCAGATGGAAGGTGGGAGCTGTGAACATGCCAGGTATAGCAGGTGAGGGGTCTGGGGAGGGGGCACAGGGCAGCCCTGGGCCACATGGGAGGATGACTGAGGAGGTGAGGGCACTGGCATCAGAAATGTAAAGGGAGAGAAAATCTGGGAACTGGGAAGACGTCTTGTTTTAAGTGCCTAATTGCTGACGATTTGTGCTCAACCTGGAATGTTGTAGCAATGCACACCTTATCTCTCTGGGGTCTTCCTACAAATACAGGTCTTCTGCTCCCTGATGGCTTAACAGTCCATGTTCTCACAGACTTTCCTTTGTCATTTTCTGGTTGTCATGTTGTTTTCTTGAGACTAAAGTGACACTGGAGAGCTTGAAGGTGATGGATATGTTGAAGTCCCGATCCCCAGTGCCTTTGAATGTGACCTTATTTGGAAAGCGTCTTCACAGATGTGATCAAGTTACAATGTCATGTGGTTGTAGAAGTGCCTTTAATCCAGTAGGACTGGTGTCCTTAGAAGGGGAGAAGAAAGACCCCCAAGACGGACACAGAGGGCTGAAGGCCAGGTGGGGACAGAGGGAGAAGAAACCCTGCAGACACCTCGAGGACTCTGTCCAGCCCTATCGACACCTGGATCCCAGACTTCAAGCTTCCGGAACCACAAGACACAAGTTTGCGTGGTCCAAGCCACCCAGGGTGGGCCCTTTGTTACAGCAGCCTGATTGAAACAATGAGGGGTGCCGGGGGGGGGGGGCAGTTGAAGCCCCTGTAGTTTGAAATCAGATCTGAATTTGAGTTAAGTTTCAATTATTCACTGGCTGATGACTGGGGGCAAATTATTCCCTGAGCCTCATCCTTTCCTGAGACCTCAGTGGCCTGAGAAAGGGGAGTAAGGAGACAAACCCTGCAGGACTGGCATGATCACTGAATGGGTGATGTCCTAGGTTCAATCCCCAGCACCCCCTTAAAAAAAAAAAAACAACTCTTGGCCTCTCCCCTCTTACCCTTGAAGTTATTTGCACATAGCTTAGCCCTGAACTCTCCTCTAACTGGACTCTCCTCTAGACTCTTAGCATCCTGAGGGCAGGCAGGGGGCCTACTTCCCTGGGTCTTAGATTCCCTCTGCTGTTTAGCCCACCTCCGGGCACTAGGGGGCGCTGGGTGGCAGCCCTGACCTGTCAAAGCCTTGTCAGCAATTCGGGAGGCAGAGGTGCTGCCTGCAGGTGGTCCCCCACTCACCTGGAGACTTGCCCCTCTTCTAGGTCTGAGAGCTGTCTCGCCCCACATACCTCGGGAAGTAACCAGGTCACCTACCTGCAGCTCGTTTCAGCTCCAGGAGTTTCTGTCTTCCCGAGGTCCCGGCGCCCCCAGCCCTCCTCTGAGCCAGTGGGGTGCCTGCGGCCTGCTTCCTACCTTGTCCCCAGTTTAATCTCGCTCCAGAAGCTTGGGCAGGCCGGCTGGGTGCTCCCCTGGGCGGAGACTGACATCGGGTCAGACTGGGGGAGGTGGCAGAGGAGGCTCCTTACGAGGACCGCAAATTGGGACCTTTGACAAGAGCAGATGAAGTCTTGCCTGGGACGGAAAGGCACATCTTAGAGAAAGATGCCCGGACACAGCCGAGCAGACCAGGCTTTCAGACAGAGATTCTCAACCCAGAAGAGGCACTGGGGCCATCTCCGGATGTAGCCACACTGACCCGAAAATAAAAGATGCTCGGGTATGCTGAAATTAAAATAGCTGCTGGCTAAGGTTTTTCTCAGTAAAATCCTAAATATGTCCATTGATGCTGAACTTTTGTTTTCTCCCTCCCTTTTTTCATTTCTTCCTTCTTCCCTTCCTCTTTCTTTTCGTCTTTGTTTGCGATTTCCCTAAGCAAGAGCATAAACCACTTAGGGAGAATGCTGGAAAAGGATTCCTGCATTAATAATTAATTATTCAGAGGATTCCTCTGCATGACCCCCGAGATCCCTCCCAGCTTGGAGACACCCTGAGTCTGAAATGCCTTGGTGAGGAGAACAAATCCAGTTCCTATGCCCAGTTTCCACTCCCAGCTCTCACCTTGACTGGCTGTGTGACTTTGGACAAGCTACTTAATCTCTCTGAGCCAAGCTTCCTCCTCTAAAAACCTGGGCCAATGCCAAGCACCAAATCATGGCTGGAAGGATTAAATGAAAAATTATTGATAAAATATACAGCAAGGATGGAAATGGAAGGATGAGTCAGAAAATCTGCGGCTGAGGAAGCTGGGAGGCACCTGCTTAAGGAGAGGAGATGAGGCTCTGGGGTGTAGCATGTGTGTGGACTGAGTAAAGACTGGTGCCCAAAGGACTCCGCACAGATGCACAGAGGAGCTGCTTGGGTCAGCTCACTTCCCAGGACCTGGCTCTGCTTGTCTCCCCATCCTTTTGGACCCTAGGTTCTTGTGATCAACCCAGGTCTGCACCTGGGACCGTTGCCACAATGGTGCCGTCCCTCTGAGGCTGCACAGCCTGGCACATGGTGATCTCTCCTGGGCTTGGCCACCTCTGGCTTGACCGGACTTACCCCACCCCGATTGGGATTTTCTGACTGTTGTTTCCTTTTATTCACGTATCCATTTATTCCACAATCATTTTGGGGGGGAGGCATCCCCAGGGTACCAGGCTCTGTGCCAGGGCTCTGAGAGCCCCCAGCCCTTGTGCCCATCTGTCTGGCCCAGGACCCTGTCACTTGGGTATCACCCTCACCCACCTCAGAACTGTTCCTCTCTCCCTGGGGAGTGGCTGAGCAGCAGGGTGTCCCCAGCCCCCTGCCAGGAGCAAATCTTGACATTGAGTTGATGTGTGTTGATTAAATGAACACATAAGAAAAGGATTTTTTAAAAAAATTACCATCCCTTCCAGATCCCCAGCCCCCTTTCAGACTGATGTCCTCCAAATTACTGGCGCAGTGAGGAGTTAAGCGCAGGTGGCCGGGTGATTGTGCAAAAGCAAGCCTCCCAGCCCTCAGGCAGCTGTTACCAGCACCTCTGTGAGCTTCTGATGTTCAAGTGTCCCTGGGGCTTAAAAACACTAACAGCGGCTCTCTTCCTATTACTGTAATAATACTTAGCACTGGCCTGCCTCCCCACCCCCTACTACAAGGGGGCCCTCACCCCCTGGAGGGGGGGGGGTCCCTTATTAGCACTGCGTTGTTCATGAGCAGCTCAGGGGTGATGGGGTTTGCCTAAGGCACCGTGGCTTTCATCTGAGATAGTCTCTCAGCTCCCGCCCTGGAGGCATATGCTGTCCCCTCCCAGGACAAACATGCAGCCCACAGGGGCCTGGCAGGAGGCGGCTGGGCCACTTACTTCCCCCAAACAAACAAAATCCCTACAGAGAGGAGATAGACCCATCAGCTGTACGTGAAATTGTGAAGCACTAAGTTACAGTTCTGTTGGCTGTCAAAACAGCCAGATTTCCAACAACAGTGAAAAAAGTGGATGAACACTGTGGGGGTGGGGGATATGAACAGGATACCCGCCTTGTCCCAGGTTTGGAGAAGAAACCTGCCCCAAGCAGGGATGGGTCCAAATCCCCCAGAGTGGTCCAGACCATCCAAAAAGTCTGAAACCTCTCACCTGGTGCCCAGGGAGAAATGAAAAACCCCATGTGCCCCAAAGCATCCCCCATACTGTTCCCCTCCCTACCACAGGCTGAAAGACAAAAAAAAGATTGTTTACAGGGAGAGCCAAGAGGGAAGGGGGCACAGAAAGGGGGAGGCAGCATCTCCGAAGTGGTACTGAAGGAGCCCTGGGTTACCTCCCCATCACACTGAACAGTTCGGCCCTGAGCCCCCCAGGCCCTTCAGAATCATAGCGTGTGGACACCAAAGGAACTAGAAATATTCCAGCCTAATCCCCACCTTTTATAGTCAGGGAAACTGAAGTTCAAAGCATTTAAGTGACTTGCATGAGGCCATGCAACTAGGGAGTGCCTAAGTTATATTTTTAATATTAATCATATTATCAAGATGATTAATAAAGTCGCAACAGATGTCAGCATGACAGTTGAATCAGCAAACATTATTCTGCTCAAGGAGAACAGACATGGAAGAAGGAACTCCCAGAAGGAACAAAATCAGGTTAAAAGGCAAAATTTAAAAACGCACAGGAAGGCAAAAGGGGGACTGCATTCAGGTCAGCACTTGGATCTGAAAAGCAAATGCATTTCTTGTTCTCCATGCGTTTGTGGAGTTCTGGGCAATTAGATGCAGTGTGAACTCTGAGTGTTTCATGACCAAACAGGACTCAGGATTCCTGGTATAGTCCCTGAAAACTTTTTGCACCGTCTTATATAAAAACAGAAAAAAAAAACCAAAAAACCCTTATGCCACTTGAATGTGCACTGCCTGACTTCTTTTCCCTAGAAACCGGAAACTTCATCTCATTATAAAGATGCCAGTCAGAGCCGCAAGATGCCGAAAGCAGTGTGTGAGACAGGCGATTCTGGGATGTCGCCTTGAAGGGCAGGCAGGGCTCTTCCCAAGGTCACGGCTGATTTCGGGGGATCTCTCTGGTAAGAGGACGGGGGTGCTGCTCCGGGCATCCACATGCCCTGTTCTGACTTTCAGCAGCTCTGCGGTTGCTCTGAGGCTTCCTCCATCTCTGTCCAAAATCCTCCAGGGGCAAAAACTAGGTGCTCAGTTTGACTGAACAATGAGCAAAAGAAAAGTTCCCATTCTGAAACTACCTGCTAATTATTCCAGGGAAGTTCTTCCTGTCAATCTTTTATTAATTATTCAGGGGAAGCGATTCTGTAAAGCAACACACAGTGAAATGGTTCATCTGACATAACTTCTTCCATTTTCTATCCAACTGAAACAAATCCAAAAGCCTCAACAAACAATAAAGTTGAGAGGAAACTAAACTGAATGTTCTCCAAACACACAGCCACATCCTGCACTGAGTCCCCCGGCAGAAGCCCTGCCCGAAGCACAGGCACTGGGTAAAGTCTGTGTCCTGTGCCCTCCCCAAGTGTCTATAATGAAGGACGGATTCCAATTCTAATACATGACCGAATACGCTTTAATGACTGAGTCAGAATACTGCAGAGTCTTAAATATATATTTAAAAGATTTAAAATGCTATAAATTATAGATGTTTACATTATAAACCACTATTATACAGGAAACTTGAAAAATAAATATGATTTGCTATCATGGTATTAGGTAATTACACAATTATTATCAATTCATGTCATCTTACTGTATCTGTTTGGTACATATTACAGGTTATCTTAACTATGGATACTGGTGTTATCTTACTATTAAGGTTATCCTACTATTTCTAATTCTTCTGTGATTTTTCTCCTTTGCCTCACTAACTTTCTTTCCTGACAGATACGTATACACACCTTACCCATACGTAACTTTTTCTAATTGACTTCAATCACATGAACATTTGTGAGGCAAAGAGAGACAGTAACAAAACTGGGTTTTTTTTAATTTCAGCTTTACTGAGGTCCTGAGGTACAAATAAAATAGTAATGTATTTAAAATGTACAATGTGATGATTTGATACATGCATATGCATTATGAAAGGATTTCCGCAATTGAGTTGATTAACTCATCCATCATCTTACACATTTTACTCTTCTTCTTTTTTTTTCAGGGGGGAGAAAACTTAACTTGAACCCTCTCAGCAAATTTCTATTATACAACACAGTATTTATCAACTATAGTTACAATACTTGACACTAGCTCCTCAGATCTTTTTCATCTTATAATTGAAAGACTGTGCACTTTGACCATCTTCTCCCCATTTTCCTTCCCCCCCGCACCAGCCCTGGTGACCACCATTCCTCTGTCTGTTTCTGTGCAATCAACATTTTTTTTCTTCTTTAGATGCCACATATCAGTGATCCCATGCAGTATTTGTCTTTCTCTGTCTGGTTTATTTCACTTGGCATAATGCCCTCAAGATCCATCCATGTTATTGCAAATGGCAGGATTTTCTTCTTTTTAAAGGCTGAATAATATTCCATTGTGTGTATATGTGTGTGTGTGTGTGTGTACCACATTTTCTTTATCCATTCGCCCATCGAAGGACACTTAGGTTGTTTTCATGCCTTCGCTGTTGTGAATAATGCTGCGACGAATATAGGTGTACAGATCTCTCTTTGAAATAATGATTTTGTTTCTTTTGGATGTATATCCAGGAGTGGGATTACTGGATCATTTGGCAGTTCTATTTTTAATTTCCTGCGGAATGTCCATACTGTTTTGGATAGCATCTGTACCAGTTTGCCCCAACTGTGCACAAGGGTTCACTTTGCTCCACATCTTCACCAGCATTTGTTATCGCTTATCTTTTTGATACTGGATATCCTAACAGGTGTGAGGTGTTATCTCTTTGTGGTTCTGATTTGCATTTCCCTGATGGTTAGAGATGTTGAACATCTTTTTATGTACCTTTTGGCCACCTGTATGTCTTTTGGAAAATGTCTGTATAGGTCTTTTGCCCATTTTAAAAATTGGGTTGTTTGGGGGTTTTTTGCTGTTGAGTTATAGAAGTTCCTTGTATATTTTAGATATTAGCCCCTTATTAGGTATGTGTTTGCAAACATTTTCTCCCATTCTATAGGTATCTTTTCTTTTTGTTGACGGTTTCCTTTGCTGTGCAGAAGTTTTTAGTTTGATGTCATCCCATTCGTTTCTTTTTGCCTTTATTGCCTTTGCTTTTGGTGTCAAATAAAAAAAAAAAAAATCATTGCCAAGACTGACAGCAAGGAGCTTTTATTCTTTATTTTCTTCTAGGAGTTTTATGGTTTCAGGTCTTATATTCAAGTCTTTAATCCATTTTGAGTTGGTTTTTGTATACGGTATAAAATAGGGGTCCAGTGCCATGTTTTGCATTAGGAGATTCAGTTTTCACAGCACTGTTTATTGAAGAGGCTATCTTTTCCTCACTGTGTATTCTTGGCTCCTTTGTCAACAATTAACTGGCCATCTTTGCAGGGGTTTATTTCTGGACTCTATTCTGTTTCATTGATCTACATATCTGTTTATAATGCCAATACCATACTTTTTTTTTAACACCTTTATTGTGGCATGGTTCCTATACAGAAAACTACACATATTTCAGATATACACTTTGATGAATTTTGATGGATGTATATACCAATGAAACCACTACCACAATCGAGATAGCTAACATTTCCATCACTCCCCAAGAGGTGCAATTTTCAAATTTCCAATTTATCCCTTCCCACCCCATTTCCCCCTAGTAACCATGAGTTTGTTTTCTATGTCTGTGATTCTATTTCTGTTTTGTAAATAAGTTCATTTGTGTCCCTTTTTTTAGAGGCCACATATGAGTGATATCATATGGTGTTTTTCTTTCTCTTTCTGGCTTACTTCACTTAGAATGACGATATCTAGGTCCATTCATGTTGCTGCAAATGCATTATTTTATTCTTTTTTATGCCTGAGTAGTATTACATTGTAAAAATATATATATGATACATGTATATGCATGTATGTAAAAAAGTAAATATATATATATATATATATATATATATATATATATATATATATTTATGCCAAATCTTCTTTATCCAGTCATCTGTCGACAGACAATACCATACTGTTTTGATCACAATAGCTTTGGTTTTTGAAACTGACATTTGGTTTTATTGTGCCAAGGACATTACAGATGGCGGATTTTGTTGACACCTGCAGGGAACGAGTGCCCCATCTGCTCAGGCTGCTCCCATTCCCCACACTCAAATCCTGGGTGGTGGCCATGATCCTCAAAGGTGCCCCCACCCCAAAAAGAGTAGTGATGGTGGTGGAACCATAAGGAATGCAGCGAGGTCAGTCTCATTGTCCAAAAAGCCCACTTGAACACCTGCCCCCTCTTGTCCCTGTCCCTGGCTCACGCTCTAGACCCTGCCCACCTCCACAGAGCTGGAGGCCAGGGACAGCAACCACATCTTTGTGCCCCCTCTGTGCCCCATGGCCTGCCTGCCCCCAAACCAGAGATGCCGCTTTCATAGAGCCAATGCTATTGTCTACATCACTTTTTGATTGGTTGATTTTATAAGATAAAAGTGCATTTTAATAAAGAAAAATTCAACATTGAAGGCTCAGACAATTTT
Source organism: Camelus dromedarius (assembly GCF_036321535.1). Lineage (NCBI taxonomy): Eukaryota > Metazoa > Chordata > Mammalia > Artiodactyla > Camelidae > Camelus > Camelus dromedarius. The sequence continues at coordinate 8,773,386 of NC_087443.1, forward strand.
GGGGGTACTGGGAAGGGGATATACCCACTTCTTCCTCCCACCTCCCTGCCATCACTGTGGAGGTGGGGTGACAGTTTTCTGATCTTGGAAGGAATTGAGGGCAGGGAGACTTCCTTCTGTCTAAATGTCTCTCCTCAGGGGCTGCCTGGCTGCCAGTCGGTTTGTCTCTGTGTGCCTCTCACCTACCTTCAGCACCCTTGCCCGAGTCCCCTGTGGAATGCAGGGATGGTGCCGTGCAGGGGGCAAGAGGGCACATCAGCTGGCGAAGAGACAGTTGGTGGTTGTGGTGGCAGCGATGAAGGGTGCGTGGGGGTGAACCAGCCAGAGGGAAGCAGGGAAGGAAAGGAGGGAAGAGAGGGAACAAGGAAGAAGGTGAAGGGGAAGAAAGCCAAAGAAGGTGGGGTGGCACTGGAGGGCAGGAGTGGTGGGGGTTGGGAGGCGGTCTCCAGTCTCTGGGTCTCCATCAACTCTTGTCTGGGGGTGGGTCTCTGTGCACTTTGTTTCTCTTCATACCGTCTACGTATTCCCGTTGGGACACTGCCAGCACCGAAGCTAGGGTCTCATCATCCCAGTCGCTCAGACCGAAGGCAGAAGGGGACATCTGCTGAATGAGGGCCTGGCACTCCAGAGCAGGGTAGAGGCACATGAGGGGGGAAGTAGCCCGGTCGGCCCCTGTTGAGAACTGGCGGCTTCTATCTGGTGCACAGGGTGAAGGAGGCACTGAAGACAGTGCCTGGGGAAGGGGCCTGATGCCCAGCTCGGCATCAGCTCAGGGTGCTCAGGAGACGAGGCTGAACTCCACTACCATGGGGACCAGATGGGTCACTCCTCCAGGCCACTGGAGGCTGCTGCAGTGGCAGAACTGCATGTGGCACTGGCTTTCCGGGGCTGGCTGGGGCCACGGACTTGGCAGGCCTGTTTCTCTTGATCCCTCAGCCACTGCAGGTAGGACTCCCGAGCCACCTGCTCCTCAATGGCCTCGTTTGTGGCCTGCTTCTTGTCTCGCAGCATCTGCTGTTCAATCTATGACTCCTCCGATGTTTTTATTGCATTCTTCATCAAGGACTGCTCTGCAAACCCTGGTTTGAATGATGGCAGGCCCGGTCCCACGCCAAAGGTGGCCTTGTTAGGATTCACCACTGAGTTGTAGTGGATATTCCGATGGTAGCTGACACGGATGGGTTCATCCGCATTTTGCTGGATGCCATGGAATGTGTTGATCAGTTCTGTGCTGCATTGGTACACCTCCACAGGCTGGCTGAACATCTCTTCCTTGGCCTGCATCTCAATGTGGTTGCCATGGCAGTTGTTCTTCCGCTGCCGGTTGATGTAGGTGGTGAAGTCCTCTGTGACGTAGTTGGAGAGGGAGTCAGCATTCTTCATCAGATAGTCCACGCAGTGCTTCTGTCCAACCTCATGCATGTCCTGGTCTCCATAAACCTAGTCGGCTACGGCCAGGAAGAGAGAGGCGCCGTCCTCCTTCATCTGCTTGATGATGAAGCCCTGCTTGTCTCCCAGGGCCTTTTCAAAGCAGCGCTCCTGCTGCTCCGCCGGGGGCGGGGCCCGTGGCCTCGCGAGCTGCAGCCGCTTCATACCCGCCCTCGCTGGTGGAACCTGCGCCGGCCTCCTCCGGCTCCGGACTGCCCTGCCAGCCGCGCCCGCCCCAGGGGCTTGCCGCCGCCGCCGCCTGCTGTGGCCGGGCCCCGGGCAGCAGCCGCCCTCGCCCGCCTCCACGCCCGCCGCCGCTGCACCCACCGCGTCCCCCCCCCCCCCACCCCGGGCCGCCGCCGGGACCGCCGGGGCCCCCGCCAGGGGGGAGGAGAGGCCTGCTGTGGGCGGGGGCGGGGGCGGGGCCCGCTCCGGCGCCGGGCGGCACGGCCAGCGCCCAGCGGGGCAGCAGCCCCGGCAGCGGGCCCTGAGGCGGTGGCGAGGCCCGGGGACGGGCCCCCAAGGCGCCCGCGTCACGGTCGCGATCCCCGCCGCGGAGCTGGGCCGAGCACAGCGGGGCCCGGGAGGCGGCGGCGGCGGCGGCGGCTGCTGCTTACTGGTGGGGTCGGCAGGCGGTGGCGGCGACTTCTTTTGGGGGAGAATACTCACCGTGGCAGCACCGAGTACCCCCCCCCCCCGAGCAAACCCGGCGCCCACAGTAGCTTTGTAATATACAGGTGACCCTTGAACAACACAGGTCTGAACTGCATCCGTGCACGTAAACGGGTTTTTAACACAGATGTGTGTTGCACTGCTGCACAATCTGAGGGCGCTGCACTGTGGATATAGAGGAGGATCATTCGTAAAATTAATGCAGATTTTCCACCATGTAAGGAGTCAGGGCCCCTAACCCCGTGTGTTGTTCACAGGTCACCTGTAGTTTGAAATCAGGAAGTGTGGTTCTTCCACCATTGTTCTTTCTCAGGATTGTTTTGGCTGGGGAGGGTAGAGCTCAGTGGCCGGAGTACATGTACATGAGGTCCTGGGTTCAAGCTCCAGCATCTCCATTAAAATAAATAAGTACATTTTATTACCGCCCCCACTCCGAAATACTGCTTTGGATCCTGGGGGTGTTTTGTGATTCCTTGCAAATTTCAGGATTTTTTGCTCTATTTATGTGAAAAATGCCATTGGAATTTTGATAAGAATTGCGTGGACTCTGTGGATCCCTTGGGTGGTACGAACATTTTAACGATATTAATTCTTCCAGTCCATTTATTTGTTTCTTCCTCAGTTTCTTTCATCACTGTTTGATGGGTTTCAGCATGCAGATTTTTTCACTGCCTTGGTTAAATGTATCCCTATGTATTTTATCTTTTTTGATGCTATTGTAAGTGGGATTGTTTTCTCAGTTTCTCTTTCTGAAAGATTGTTGTTATCATATAGAAATGCAACTGATTTTTGTATATTGATTTTGTCTCCTGCAACTTTACTGAATTCATTTATTATTTCTAACAACTTTTGGTGGATCTCTAGGGTTTTCTATATATACTTATCATCTCATCTGCAAGCAGAGACAATTTTACTTTTCTGACAGCAGTATTCTTTCAAATGCACGGGTTGAATTCAAGGAAGGGACATGGGTGAAAAGGCGTGACCCTCTACCCACAGTATAAGACTCAAAAGATAGGCCCCTTCTCTGCAGTCAGCTGCTGGGTGCACAGAGTTTCAGGAGCATTTAAAATAGAAGAGTTCATCGGTCATTCAAAAGCATGGGTTTTAAATGCAATTACTGAATATGATTAGCTGTTTCATCTTCTGTGCCAGTGAATTTGGAATCTAATCTCTGCACAAAACAGAACACTAAGCACTTACTCCATCGAAGGGCAGCTGTGGTTGTTTATTGGTGGATGGATACAGTGGCCAAATTCCTGACAGCCACTGTAGGTAACTGTCAGAGAGAAAAAGGAGGAAGAAAGGCGCTGCTCTTAGGAGATACTTAGGTATCTTCCCACTCGTGTTGAAGACTCAGTTCAGGTGTCTTCTTCTGAAGACCCCCCCACTGCCTCACTCATGCCAGATGGAACCCATCGCCTCCTTCACCACCCACCACGGTGCTCCGATTGTCTCCACACCTACTTCTCTTGCAGGATTACAAGCTCCATGAGGGCAGGGGCCACGTCTTATTTAAACTTTGCATTTCTATCACAGTGCACAGGGCCAGGCATTCGATAAATGAATAAATGGATGAGCTGCCAATTAAACTCAGCAAAGGCCAGACTTACAAATTAAGGAGATTATTTATTTAAATATTTTTCTTTTTTTTAATGTTTACTAAGCAGCTATTTTATTTGGGGGGATAATTAGGTTTACTTATTTTTTAATAGAGGTCCTGGGGATTGAACCCCGGACCTCGTGCATGCTAAGCACGTGCTCCATCACTGAGCTATACCCTCCCCGCAGTAAGCAGTTTATTTAAATAGTTGTTTCCTATGTCCCTGAAGAAAAATAAATGAACCATTGATTATATTAACTTATCAGTCCTTTTCCAAGATAAACCTTCAGTTAAACCTAATTTTTTTCATAGGTTGGGTGGTGCCTTTCCAGCCCTATAGACAGAGTCTTGCAATCACCATTGGAGAATTCAGAGCCATAGATTTTTGTGACCCAGCCTCGGTTTGCCGGCTGCCTGGTGGACACCTGTGTAGAGCAAAGGTGTGTGAAGTCAGAGGATGAGCTCAGGGTTCCTGAAAAGAAATGTAGCCTCAACCCTTAAATTCAGGTAGATGACTTGATAACAGTATTTAAAAATGTATGAATAACAAGTGAGGCTTCACGTATGGACCTTAATTCTAGTTTTAGTTTACGGCATATCTATGCAGTTTTTTTTTCTTTTTAGTCTTTACTGGGAGATAAGCTTCCTGAAGACAAGTGTATCTGTGTGTTTCAAAGCTATGTCCCCAGCAGCCTCAACAGTGCCTGGGAGGGAGAAGTTACTCACAAAACACTTCCTGAGTGACTGCGTTCCTATGTGTGGGAGCCACGGGGAGAGAAGTTTGCTGTTTAAAAGTCGTGAGCTAATTTCTTGTTCTTCCCCCCAGATGTCAATGGATCAACCATGAAAAGAGCATAGATACCATCGGTGTGAAAAGTTTTATGGTTTTACTGTCATGATTTTTAGCCCCAAAAGAGTGAAAGAAACCCTCCAGGCCTGGAACATTCCCCCTCAAAACATGCTCCGAGGGTTCCCAGGGGAAGTCTTTCCCTTGGCCGCACAGGAAGCGCGGAGGTGCCTCTGAGCCCTGGGCAGCCCAGCTCATCCTGGAAGGCTGGCCAAGCATTGACAGAGGCCCGGGAGACAAGGCTAGAGAGACACTGGGAGAGCACATGGAGAGTGGACAGCAAGGTCCGCCCCGCTGGACAAGACGTGTCCCTCTGCTTGTGGACTGGATGCACCACATGCGTGTGCGCGTGTGTGTGTGCATGTGTGTGTAAGCGTGTGTGTGTGTGGTCTGCGATCTCCCGTGCATCACTCCTGCTGCAGGAGTGAGGAGAACGGCAAAAACCAAACAAAAACAAACAGAAACCTCATTGCGGTTTCTGAGGACCAGGGTTTCCGTAGGTGACACGAGAGGTTTGTAATTTCCACGTGAAGCTGTTTGCCAAGTGACTCATTCCAAAGCTGGAGAGAGAAAGACGGGTTCAGTTGGAAAGAGATGAATCAGCCCTCTGTCCGTGGCCAGGATGGCCAGAGAGATGTCAGGGAACAAAGTGGAAGATGGTCCAGTTTCTCCTGGCCGGCCTCTCAGCCCCAGTCCCTTTGGGGGAAAGGACAGCTCTGGGTACGAGGTCAGTTTCTCTGATATGCCGTGTGGCAGGCCCAGACCTCGCCTCTGCGGTCAGCTCTCCGGACACTCAAGACTCCTGGGGAGCGGGAGCCAGTGGATCGCAGAGCGGCCACAATCAGTGCGGATGCCGAGTCCTCCTGGCCTGATCACGCCTGGCGGTTACTCACTGCGTGTGCACTCTGCGTGCGTGTGAGTGTGTGTGCAGTGAGGGAGGACTGCTTTGAGGATGGAGAGCCAAGGCCAGGCCTACTTCTCAGCAGCTGCTCACTCTTCACCCTGAGGCAAGTCCTTCAGCCTGGCTAGGAGCAGACTAAGGGGAAGGTACAAACACTGCCTCCTCGACTCCTCTGAGGTCAGGCAAGCCCTGGCCACACTGCAACGTGCCATGAGTATGTATCGATCTGACTTTTGGGCTCCTTTGGTCTCCTTTCCTTGCAGCCCTGTCCACGGTTAGACTGCCCAGTGGAGCCAGGTGCCTCCAGCTAGAGCTTGGAGGCCACTGGAAGCAGAAATTCGTCCCCAGTTGGGACAAGCCAACTCTACCATTTATGTGGGATTTATGTTGATCTGCGGCTCCATCAAAGGGAGGTAACCTGTGCTCTTTCCAGCACCCCGTCTCCTCGTCTCCTGCTGCCCTTCCTGCTCACCAGGCCCAGACACTGATGGCTGCCGCAGGCCCACCTGATAACCCAAAAGGTCTGCGCTTCTGTACTGCCTCGGGATTCTCTCCAAAAGTTCTATACAGGAGGATAAAGGCAGTGACCAAGGTGTACCTGCTGCTTTGACCCAGGCACTGGGCCAACCAGACAGGACTTCCTCCTATTTAATCCTTCTGATAGTCCTTAAACTAACTCTCCATCTTACAGATGTGGAAACTGAGGCTGCGAGGAGGCACAGGCCTGCCCAAGATCACACAGCTCTCGAGTGACAGAGCCTGGATTGAAACTCAGGAGGTTGGACCCCAGAGTCCTGGCTCTGGATAAGAGTCACCAAGTCTGGCCAGCTTTGCACCCTCCCAGCCCACGGGGGCTCCTGGAGTTTGGGGAAAGGGAAGAGGGGAAGGATGAGCAAGGCTTATTCTGGATGTGCAAGCCCTGCATGAGGGTTAGGAGGCCCTTTCCACTTCCTTATCCGTGTCTGCTGTTTTTTTCCCCTCGATTCCCAAGGGAAAGGGAGGGAGAGCCTAGTTCAAGGCTGTCCCAGCACCACCCAGGTTCTCTGCCTCCAGCCCTGCTGCAACCCCCAGGCTTCCCCTGCCTCCTCTTCAGCCCTGTCTGGGGACATGTGCAATCTGGAGATGGCGTGCCCTGGCCAGTCCAAGTGGAGTGCAGACAGGAGAGCTCTCCTGCAGGCTCTCAGTGAGGCGAGGAGAAGGAAAGATGTGTCCAGGTGACCCCCCCGGACTTGACTCCATCCTCACTGCTCACGTCCATGCTGTCCAGAGCCCCAGAGGTCCTCGAGCCTCACCCTCCACTGGGCAGGGCACTGAGTGTGCCGAGAGGACCACGCTCTGCCCCCCAGGCCCTGCCCCGGCAGGAGAGCAGGCAGCAGTCCTGAGGCGGACACAGGCCGGGGCTGAGAGGCCTGTTCCCCTCCCAGGCCTTGTGCCAGCTTGGCCACACCAGCACAGCCATTCAGCTTCTCTGGACTTGGGGTTTCTCGTTCTTAAAATGAGTGAGGAGCTTGGAGTTCACTAACTCTCTAAACATTACTTTCAATTCTAAAACCCAGGGACTCTAATAAGTCTCTCCCCTTCTGGGCAGCCCCACTCCCATTCTCCTCCTGGACCTTCTTCAGCAGGGGTGATGGCAGAGCTCCCAGGAGGCCGGGCACCCAGGGCCCAGGCATTGCAGAACAGAAGTGGGATGGTTCCATCTGCTGGCAGAATGAGGAAGCAGTGGTCTCAGCAGGCCCAGCCCCAAGGGCACAAAACTCTCTGGGGCCCTCAGTGTGTTTCCAAAGGACAAGACCTGTGACCCCCCGCAGCAGCTGCTGGTGACAGGCACCCCTCAACACTGGAGTCCGATGCTCACACAGGTGGAAGTGGCTTTTCCCCCAAACACTCCATCTTGGTCACTCACAATGAGGTGAATTTAATGACACCCCCCCACACCCAAGACCAAATGACTTCTGTCCAAATTTATCATGTTCAGACTATTGACAGTGATTAATTGCTATAGCAACCGCATAACAATCTGGAGGGCGGTTGTGGCAGGAAATACCTGACCTTGAAGGAGCTGTGTCTGCTTTGGGGGAGAGAGGAGGAAGGGGTGTTAACTGGAGGCCCCCTTTACCCACTTGGATATGGTCCTCCTCAAAGTCAAATATTCCGAGATGAAAGTGGAGATCAAGTTACCAGAACAGCAAATAAAGACATAGGAGAAACGAGGAAGCAGGTATCACTTGGGCGCCGGTGGACAGACCTTTCTGACTGGTGGCTCCTGGTCGGCAGGGGACACTGAAGGTCACTGCCCCTCCCGTTCTTGTGTCTCACTGACTTTCTGAGAGCAAGGTCAGAGAGCAAATCAGAAATGGGGGCAAGTTGCAGCCGGGTCTTTCAACCAGTCGTTTAGTTCTATGAAGTGTCACCTGTAACAGGATAATGGGAAGGTCTGAATGAGCTGGTGAGGGAGTAAGGGCTTTTCCTAAAGAAAGACAAAAGCAGAGAAGCAGCTCCCAGCACTAAACCCGCTGCCCTGTTTCTTCAAAAAAAGAAGAAGAAAAAAAAAATAGGTTCTCCAACACGAAAAAGCAGAAATCAAAAACTTCTTAAATCACCTTAAATGTTTTGAACAGAATGAAACACCGATTTTGCGAAAGAAACAGCACTGGGAAAGATCATAGCAACAGGGCGCCCCAGCTGCTCGGTCCCCCAGGTGTTTTTGGAAAAGGAAGAGAGCTATTCAGCATTGAAGATTCAGGAATGTCTGTTGACATATTAAGGAAACAACCTCAGGGGACAGCTGACAAAGCTCCAAGAAGCATCGCCAAGGGAGCGGTGATGCAAACGCGGTCCGTTTTACAGGCTGCGCACAGCCATGCTCCCTGCCTGACGGCTGATGTCACACTAATGCCTAACTGGATTAGCCTTGGTGGGACATCAACTCGGGCGGCTCAGTCAGCTGCAATCGATAGCAGGCTCCTTTTATAGAAGACAGTAAAGGAAAACATACATACACAGGGACAGGGAGAGAGTCCAGATTCCGCTATGCTGAAAACCCACGCCTTGTGCCAAAAATGGGGAAGGAAAAGACAGGAAGGTCCCCTGTAAGCCTGAGAGGCACCCAGACGCTCTCAGGTGTCTTTCTGTGGAGGGAGTCCTGGTGTCCGCAAGGGACGCTGCTGTTCCATGATGCAGGCTTTGTTTTTTAAGAGCATGACTAAGGAATATGCCTAATTCCCAGTGGACCTGAATGAGGATGGAAGGAAACAGAAGACATTAGGTGGGGAGGGGAAAATAATTATTTTTTTCATTATCGAATAAATGGGCTGATTCCTTTTCAACCTATGCATAAAATATTGCTTTTCTTTAACACTTCTATCTTCAAGAAGACTGCTTTTCAGGTATTTTAGGATAAATAATAAGAATAAGAATTATGAAAATTTGAATCAATCTTGGACTGAATGCTTATGTCGAGGGTCCTCTCTTAATGTATTGAGGGGCCACTTGGCATTTGCTCTTTCAGGCCTGGCAGTTTTAACTGCCCATAAAGAAGACCCCATTTTAAAAACTCACTTCAATATTGCATGTTCTTCTTTCTTTTCTAGATTGTGCTGAGCTGGAAGGGACCTATACTGTCTTATGCAGGAGACCAACAGCCAAAGCATCCTTTGTTCCAAGACCTTCAGAGTGTCAACAGTCAAAAAAAAAAGAAAAAATTGGGTGGGGGGTGAGAGGGAAGAATGAACACCAGTGGAGACAGCAGAATTGTATTTAATATTAATGAGATGAGGATAATGAGGATGACAAAGCACATTAGACACATGAGTTAAAAAAGTCCACAAGGATGGCAGTGACATGATAAAAATGACACATTATTCTTTTCTTACATGTTTACAACACTTTCCTGCTAAGGCAGTGGGCTTTTTTTCCCAACCTAAAGGCAGTGTAAGCTTTGGGGTGTCTATAAACCGCATGAATTTATATGAAGAGATGGTGGGTATGTGCATATTTTTTGGGGAGAAGGGCTTCCAGCTTTCATTAGATTCTCAAAAAGGTCCAAGAGCTCCTCAGAGCCTAAGGCTGACAAATTCTAATAGATAACAAGTTTCTTCTGTACAGCACAGGGAACCATATTCTATACCCTGTAGTGACCTATAATGAAAAAGGATATGGAAAGGAATGTATGTATGTATATGGAGGATGACTGAAACGTGATGCTGGACAGCAGACATTGATGCAACATTGTAAACCGAGTAGACTTCAATTAAAAACAAAAACTGGTGAATTCTAAGGAGTTAAAAATCCTTCTCAATTGAAATTCCATCTCAATCATCCGTCACCGCCCAGTGAGACCACTTATATACAGGTGGAGAGAGTGGGAAACTGAGCGGCTAAGTGGCTTGCCCAAGGCCAGTGAAGCAGCCTGGTCTATTATTAACTGTGACACGGGATCAGACGGCCCCTTGTGTGAGTTTCTGTGGCCTGTCCGTCAGCAGGAGCATCCCTTTCCAGCACTGCTCACAAGGAGAGGACCAGAGGAAGGGGAAAAAGAAGATGAAGGAAAAAAAAAAATCTGTAACCCCATCTCTCCCAGATATGATCCTAAGTGAACAAGTACCCTGGCTGTTAGGAGTGGCTCCTCCCCTTTCCAACCATGACCCTGAAGTCACAAACTTTGGTTCCTTTGGGAGGAAAATGTGGATAATAAAATCTTTCCTGCACATCGCCCAGAGTTGTTACACAGCTCAAATAAGGTTATGGACTTGAAAATGTGAAAAGTCACTTTGTAAAGCACGAATATCTATATATATTTTATCAATATTGATCAATCGATCAATATCAGTATCACTATAAGGAATTCCTACTGTTATCCTGAGAGGTTGCTTTGCCAGCCTTGAATGCACAGCTGCCAGAACTATCCCCTTAAAAAGACTGCTTCCGGGGGGAGGGTGTAGCTCAGCCGTAGAGCGCATGCTTAGCAAACACGAAGTCCACTCCCTCCATTAAAAAGTAATAAATAAACCTAATTACCTACCCTCCTCCAAAAAAATAAACAAGACAAAAAATAAAACAAACCAACCCCCTCTCCCCTCCAAAAACCCCACACTGCTTCTGATGCTAATTCCCCACTTTAGAAATTGCCCTGGGCCCTTTTGACCCATTATTCAAATCCGTGTGTCACTGGTCAGACTTCTCCTGATCCAGAACCCAATCTTGTCTTTGGTGCCACCAGCCATGATCTCTGACCTCAGTTCTACTCCATCCAGGTAGATGTTCACCTCACTGGCACCCAAAGTGGTTGTTTTATATTCTGGAACTCCCTATACACTTTCCCTCACCTGTGATGTGTTAGCCCACCTTAAAATGCAGAACACTCCGAAATGCTTCATTTACTATCATTTCCATCAAAAGGCGGCGTGCTGGTGGCGACTGGGTGACCTCCTCAGAGCTGGTTTTATCCATGATAATTACATGACACATCACTTAAATTACATCCATTGTGTGGTTTTTCTTTTGCAAACTTTTGTTTTCATTCCTTCCCTCCTTTTCTAAAATGCTTAGAAAAATAGATTTTACAAAACACGGGATACGAATGTCACTTGTGTATGAATTTGCTAAGAACTCGGGTCTACCACAGCTGTCATTTTCCCCACAGATCCTTCTCAATCTGTCATGCATTTACTATGTTTTATAAATATGTGACATATTTGGAAATATATTGTTCACGTTCATCTTTTGTGTTTTTCCATTCAAGTCATGCGAAAAATATAGTATTGGTTTGTCAACATGGCTTTCAAAAGCGACAAGATCTCCTCACTTGGCAATTCTAAGAAAGTCCACAGTCCAGACCAGGCAGTTAGGATGAGATAGTTCGCTCCCTGTTTCTGACTTGGCCATGTTCGTATCTGCCCCCGTGGCACGTGTCAGCTGTGCTTTCAGCATCTCGTAATCAAAAATATCTGAAGTGCGTGACGCAGAAGCAAGGTGGCTCACTCACACTGCTGCACGTTCTAGAACGTGTGTCCCTCCTGATAAAAGCAAGGACACAGAAGGAGTCGCAGCCTGGGTTCTCCCGCGTTCTTTCTGATGAGTCAGGGCCACCACACCCAGGTAGGACTGTTGGGATGTTTCCATTAACTGAAAGCTCTGAGCTGGCTTCCAGACCATTACAAACGCCTGAGGTTTTTTGTTTTTTGGCTTTATTTTTTTCATATGAATGACCACAGCCTTGGGTGGAAGTTTAAGTCATATTTCCTCCTGGAGCGTTTGAGGTCTGTAATGCTTGGCTTCTGGGGGGCTGAGGAGAGGGTGGGAGGCGGGGAGGGTGTAATCTAAATACCAGTTCTTTCAAAACCAAACGTACTTGTCCTTTCTCAGTCAAAAGAATAAGGTGATGGCATATATGCATAACTGAATCACTATACTGTACACTAGTAATTAATACGATATTGTAAATCAACTAGACTTCAATAAAAAAAAAAAAAGAAAGCAATGTTTGAACAAGGAAAATGAGGTGGTGTACTTCAACTCTTTTAAAATTGTCCTGTTTTATAAAGTACACCTGTCAGTTTCTTTTAAATAAGGGCAAAATTAGCCTAAGAAATCCATACTCCAGATCTCATATTTCCAATGGATATAACCACTGCAATGACAACCCCTATTATCACACCATTATTATTTACTGCATGTTTATTTCTTACATTAATCTGATCTTAACACGTTATCAGCCGACTCTTGCCTTGCAGGAGGGATGCCAGCTCAGTGAGCCAACACTCGGCAAAGCTGTCTCCCCAGCCCCGACCGTATCTGTGTCGGTTCTGGCCCCAGTCTCCCCACTATGTTCTTAGTGGGCCTCGCAGAGACCCCCAGGGGGCTGGGAGGCTCTCTGCATAAGAGATCACAGGCCTAGAATTCAACTTAGGGTAAAACTTTGAAGGAAGTTCAGCAGGGGCTCTTTGTCTCTAACATGTGCACACAAAGGGCATTGCCTGGTTTACAGGAGATGCTTGGGAGATCTCTCAAGACTGCCTCGCTGCTGATCACTGGGAAAAAACAAACAAACAAACAAAACCTCCCAGTTCTGTGGTCACACACCCTCCTTGTGAGATAGCAGCGTATTATTTATCAACAGCTCCTCAGCCATTGGTGTCAGGACAATTAAACCTTTGTATCCACAGTTTGTTCTTTGAAAGCCCTCTCAGCCATCGCCTCATTTTGCCTGCTCACCAAGCCTGCAAAGGAAGGCTTTTTCCAGATCTCACATAGATTTAGAGGAGGAACGGAAGTGGAACCTACATCTCCCAGCCCATGTGTCCTTTTTTTCAGTCCACATACTCTTCACATGGTTACCGATCGACATTTCCCTCCACCCCAACCCATGAACATTTTTTGAGGGAGGAAAAAACAATCCTGTTTTCAGAGACTGCTCTGAAAGAAACTTTGTGTCTTCAAAATATTACTTTATTTCCCATCACTGAATTCTCAGGGTGCGTGAATTATTTCTCTAGGTGCCTACTGCTCTGCTAAGTGTAAGGACAGATCAACAGATAGCTAAGGCAACCTCCCTGTTCTCCAGGAGCCTAGGGTGGCAAGCAGATTCTGAGATGTTCTTGTGTCATTTCCTCCCCCTGAATGTGAGCAGAGCCTTAACTTGCTTCTAGCCAATGGAATCCAGCAAAAGTGATATCATCCCACTGATTTCGTTGCATTAGGTGGCAAAGGTGAAGGGATTTTTGCAGATGTAATTAAGATCTCTAATCAGTTGCTTGAAGTTAATCAAAAGACAGATTGTCCTGGGTGGGTCTGACCTAATCAGACAAGCCCTTTAAAAGAAGGTTTAGAGGTCAGAGACTCAATGCAGCATCTCTCTCTCTCTCTCTTTTGCTGGCCTTGAAGGAGTAAAATTTCAAGAGATCTATAGCTTCAAAGCAATAAATTCTGCCCTGTGAGCCTGGTAGAGAACCCTCCAGCTCCAGTCTTGTGAGGCCCTGGGCAGAGGACACAGCTGACTTGTGGAAGAGATGATAAGTGTATGTGCTTTTAAGCTGCTAAACTGGTGATCATTTGTTACACAGCAATAAGAGACAAACACACTTATGATCTAGGATGGAGCTACAGCTCAACAGAATTTAGCAAGTGTCTATAAAAATCTAAGATTTGTTAAAAAAAACTGTTTTAATACAGAGGTGATATGCAGCACTAATAATTATACCACAGTAATAAAACCAGTCTTGTCATTTAGAAACAATAGTGACAACTATATTATCTCCCTCTTTCTCTCCATGTCTCATACACACAGCTGCTCAACCAACTGCTTATAGGAAGGTCCTGTTAGGAACATTGGTGATCACACTCAGAAACATCAGATAACTGCTCCAGGAAGGCACCTGAAATTTCTCTCACAGTTGAGCTGTCACCTTGGAGAGGAAGCATCGGCTTCTGTGGCAAATCACAGGGAAAGATTTCTCCACATTAGTGGGATTTCAAGAGGTGCCTAAGCACGTAGACTCTTCGAGGCAGTGCCTGAAGCAGTGCCTGGGTGAGCAGGAACACAGGGGAAACGCAGCAGGCGCTCAGCAAATACCACAGAGATGCAAGTGACATCAGCGCTGGGGAAGAACCTTCACCTTCAAGGCGGCAGATGGAATGGCTTGTCCGTTAAACACTTCCCGGTGGATTTGACCTGAAAGGGTACATTTTTGTGATGCTTTCTAATATTAATTTCATCAGTCGAAGTGTGGACTTTTCTTGTGGGTGTGATGACAGCTGGTGAGGATACTGAGGTGGGAGTGACAGGAGGCCTGGCCAGGTGGAGGGCATCCCAGGTCCGCTCTGAGGAGTCACCTCACACCCGGGGAGACAAGGCTGGTGACATCACACGGCACACAGCTGAGCTCACAGGTAGGAGGCACCTAGAACGGGGAGCCCATTTTGACATCAAATGCAAAAGTAATATTAATGAAACAGGACGGGGACGAACAGTGCATAGCCTCAGGCGGTGGTCGTGTGGTGACTCTTCAGGATGCCCCCAAACCAGCCCCCCACTTACCGTAGCCCGTGCGCGTGGCCAGGCCACTCACCCACCCAAGCCCCCTCAGTTGGAAAATAGGGATGACTATAGGACCTACCTCCCAGCAAAACCGTGCTAGGACTCGGGGAGAACGCAGTGAGACGGCTCACGCTGACATGCAGGCAGACGGAGGCTGCCCCGTAAATATTTACGACCGTGAGTCACAGAGGTGAACCAGAAAGGTCAACGGCAGGGGTGACTGGCTGGACGTTTCTGTGTCTGCAGAATGCCTCACAGTCTGACTCTTGTTCCAGAGAGTTCCATGCTCCTCCTGGCGGCCCCATACATCAGCACCTGCTGGTTCTAACAGGGGAGGACCCAGCCTCTGCAGGGCTGGGCAGGCCAAGCCACCCTTGTGCTGTGTGTGAGCGGCGCGCCTGCCTGGTGACCTTGTCCTCGCCGGGGGTGGCAGTGGCTGGCATGGCTGGGCTGTCCCCACCTCCCCCAGCCTCCACCCCTCCCCCTCTGCGGCCACCCAACAGTGGCCTTCTGTGCTCTTTTCTGTCCTCGCTTCCACTGGGGCTGGACTCACCCTCACTCACAAGCCCCAGATCTGTCCTGGGCACAGGGACAAGGCGGGGCTGGGCTTCTCGGGGAGCAGCGAGGGTGGCTGTCTTCAGGCTGAGAAAGGAAGAAGCCCTGGCACTAAGCAGAGTGAAAAATCCCCAAATGCTGGCCATGATGGAGAAAACAACAGCCGTAAAGCAGGTGAGGAGGCCGGGCGCCGTGGGAACGCAGGGCAGGCGGGGCGCACACGTGGTGTCCGGGCCGGGGCCCCAGACCTCCCCTGGAAGGGAGACATCCTTTCTGGCTGACGCACCCCGAACTCCATGTTTCCTACAATTCTGCAGCAGGGATCCAGGAACAGGAGAAAAGGAAATGGAGAAAATGCGTCCTGTGATCCAAATTTAAGCAAGAACAGGACGGACGGTGTGAGCCAAATAGAAACGAGGCCAAGAGCGCTTTCTTCGGGCCCCAGGCTTTTTTTTTTTTCAAATGCCCAAACCTGTTTAACTGCTTCTTGAGAACGACAGTTGTGGGATCCAGTTCACAACGGGAGAGGAACTCTAATTAGCGCTGTAACCTCACCTTCAGATTTAGCTGAATATAGTCAAATGGCGCATTAAGAGTGATTGCTGCCAACTGATGCCTGAAAGAAACAGAAGGGAGAGAAAGGGAGGGAGAGAGAAGGAGGGAGAGAGGAAATTGTGACACACTTGAATCAAGATCCCTACTGACAGGTTGTCCTATATCAGTTGCACGAAGCAGCTATAGCTCCTTACCAACCAGCCTCCATAAATCCCCGGATTACATGATGTGTCTGCGTGGTCTGCTCAGACTGGCACCCTCTAGATCACGTTCACGGTCATTGCAGTCATTGGATTTCCACAGTGAGGACTGGAGAGGTGCCCTTAACAAACCACAGTGCCCTCCGGTTCGCAGGGCGGTTATCATCCTTACACTCGGTGCTTCACCACCTGGCTGGGAGGAGAGTGGTCCTGTCCCTGTTTTGCATGTGAGGACGTTCCAGCTGAGACTTACAAGATCCCCACTTGGAGGAGGTCACCAGCCAGAGCCTGATGCTGAATCCCGTGACCTTTCCTCTGCCCTGGAAGACTGGGGACAGGCGGATGCAGAGAGGGAAACTGAGGCACAGGCTAGCAAAACGACTCCTTCATGGGGTGAGTGACTCCGTGGAGATCACCTTAGGGCCTCAGCTTACTAAAATCAACACCTTTATCTAAGGCCAAAAAGACCCCCAGTGACCTGACAGTCCTCACGGGAGGGGCTGTGTATCCAGAAAGCCTCAGACGCAGTGGGGACTGGGAGCACTCAGCTGTTCTTGCTGTCTCCTAATGTGCTAATGTGATTATCTCATGGTGGCTATTGTCTGTGTCCCATGACTGGTGTCATTCCAACGCTTCTGGAGAAGAGGAGTGGAGCTCCAGGGCCGCAGAAGCAGTCCCGGGCAGAGTCTGAGTCATCCAGTACATCTGAGTGACAAGAAAGAGGCAAGTCTCAATGTGGAATCAGGAAAGAAATGATGCAAACCTCTCTCAGCCTTGGCAGGGAAGGGAGGCTGGGCAGACCCAGGATCTGACTCTAAGCGTTAGCTGCTTCTCCCTTGTTTGCTTTCCCCCTGGGCCCACCCTCCACTTCAGATCCTGCCCATATGGTTGACAGGCCTGCAAGGTTTCAAGGAGGAACCAGGCCCCTCCAGGTGAGCGCACCTCCCAGCTGGGCACAACCTCCATCCTGAAGAAGCACATTCTGCTCGGAGGTGTATTTCCCAGCCTGATTAAAATCCCCACGAAGCCCCAATCCCAACCACAGCACATGCCATGGGTAGGGTGACTATATTTTCCCTTCCACGTTCTTCTGTTGCATTTTATGGCTTTTCCTACCTAGATGTCAGGCCGTCTCCATGAGGCATGACTTCCTTCCTTTTGAGAATTTCCAGGAAGCCCAGTTGCCCCCCGCATGTTAGATTTCATGTAATTCAAACCGAAGTTTGAGGCTGTTTCTCCTAATTCAGGAAAAGTCTTGAGCTTGGCAGCCCACATGGAAAGAGATTTTTTCCTTAATGGTAGTGGATTTGTGGGGTGGGTGGGGGTGTTTTTCTCATTTTGGTTATGTGTGGATGTTTCATAAAGGGCACAGAACCAAGCTCAAAAAGCAACTGCTTGGAGAGGTAGAAAGTCTTGTAATTTATGTTGTGCATAATGCATTTGGCAGCCTCGAGCACAGAAATTTCTAGAAGTGTTTGCATGGCAGCAAGCTCTTAGCCAGTTCACATTTTTAAAGCTGTCCTGGCCAGCTGCCCAGCCTACAGAAAAAGTCTTGTATCTCCACAAGTTTGGCTGGCCTCTCTGACGAGTTTCCAAACTGCATGGCAACGTTGGATGAGCTTATGCTCAAGTGCCAGAAAGACTCCTGCTACTTGGATTGTTACTAAATACCAGATGTGCTTAATACCAATGAGCAGGCAGAGCCAAACCTAGGGCAATCAAATAACCTATCCTTAAGATTTTCTAAAAACAAAAAATGCAGTTGGAGCACCAGATTACTGTTTTTCTTTGTTTGCTTTACACCCTATTACTGGAACCCCTGGGGTGATGGGAACAGGACTCGGGGTAGAGCAGCTGGCTCTGGCAGCGACCAAGACGCTGTTTACCATCACAGCCCTGCACATCTGAAGCATGTGTGAGAAAGCCCAGGCCCCAGCAGATTGCCTCCAGCCCCGCTGCTCGCAGCCCCGCCCACCCCTTCACCACCGGCCCTCCTCCCTCCCGGCACACTGCAGGGGAGGCTCTGGCCACACTGGACAGCATGGAGAAGTTGAGGGGCACTGGGATTTGACCTTGGAGGAGAGAGACGGAGGGGGCATTGGGCAGAGAGGGTTTGGAGTTGGCAAATTAGAGGATGTATGAGAGTTAGAAGCTGCTGCTACTGCTGGGAAAGTGCGGAGAAATTCTCAAAGGCTTGGGGAGACAAGAGGATGCTGTGTGGCTTTGTCAGAGGCCCTGGCTGGGCTTCAGTCAGTAGACCTTGAAGTATTTCTTAGTGCAAACATCTCCAGTTCCATCCTCCCCTCTCCCTGCCCATTGCTATAATTTCTTTTCTTTTCTTTCTTTTTCTTCCTTCCTTCATTTTCTTTCTTGGAATCCAGTGGAAAGGGAAGTGTACCAGGCAGTCTCTCCTCTTGCTGGATTCCAGACCATTCCTGCCATCAGGCTCCCTTCTCCTGTAACAGAGGAGAACAAATCTGACTCTATATTGGATCTGCCCCTTTAGTTTTAACCACTGTGCCCTGTTTTCCAGGCTCAGTCTTGCCAGCTCTGTGCCTTTTGTGAAACAATGTTGCCTTTAGCCTGAACAGACAGGAGAGCCTATTCTTGGGGCTCTGACCTTCAAGGATGTTAGCCCTTCTGCTTTTATGTGGAGATGGCAAGTTGCAAAATAGAGAATAACCTTTGTTTTGTTGGAAGTTTACAGGGACACCATGACCTGGCCCACCTGGAAGGCTGCAAGAACAAAAAGTGCCTGCAGCAAGAAGCTTGCAACAACCAACCACACCCCCTCCCTTGTTTTTTTGTATAAAAGGAGCCTGTATTCTGACTAGAGCAGAATGGTTCTCCAGGACATTAATCTGCCATCGTATCTGCCGGCTTTCTGAATGAAGTCACCACTATTCCTTGCCCCGACACCTCATCTGATTTATTGGCAAGCAGAACGAGTTTGGACTCAGCAACACTCCCTCCCTCCATGCCCTGGGCACTTGATTCTCCAAACCTCCATGCCTTCCATCTTCCTAGTCCTGACTCCCAAAGTCACAGTTCTGAAAAGATGACATGAACATTCTTCTCACTCTGAGGCTGCTCACCCCCAGGAGACAGATGGCAAGCATGAGTGTTCAGGGTGGTCAGAGAGGAAGATGGAATATTGCAAAATGAAATTTCAAAAATGGCAATGAACTCTTGCCATAAGAAATTTGAAAGGCAATGCAAATTCTGAAAATATTTGTTATCTACATGAAGACAACTGCATACAGGAAGGAATCAGTGACTCAACCCTTGGAGAGCTATTTTAAGAAATCTGCTACTAAAAATGTACTATAATCCAACTGTGCCTTGAACACCATTCTGCCAAGGCAAACTCCACAAGAAGGCTGCAGGGTTTCTCCGCTGCGTGGAGTCATGGGGGGATGAACCATGAGCCTGGTCTATTTAGCAGTGAAATGCCTTGAAAATACTTGATTGAAGGGGATGCAGATGGGGAAATAGCGTGGAGCTGATGTCTCCAATGCCTTTCAAGCCTTCCTCCTAACTACAGTCACGTGTTTTACACATCAGACGTGTTCCTGAGAAGTCGGGCGTGAGCCCATATGCTCAGGGGAATTATGTTTCCCATGTTCCAGGGATCCTCCTGACTTGGAGGAACCAGGTATCTGCAAGGAAGCTACAGAGAAATCCAACGCCCACGACTGCTTCATCTCTGCTGAGCTTGGACACCCCGTCTGACCCCGGCCGGGACTGAGCTTTGAAGGACACAGGCAGCGACAGCAGTGTCTCGGTTTCATTGCTGGGTCTGGGGAGGAAAGGGCTGGTCCCAGAGAGGGGTCAAGGGCAGGCTGTGTTGTTCTCCAGCCGCAACACAGAGAAGATGAGAGGAAACCACCCCAGCACCAGGCTCTGCTGAAGGCGAGTGAAGTCGGAGGCCGAAAACAAAAGCGGAGGAGCCCATCTCCTTGGAGCTGTTTGTCTTACATAATCCAAATAAACACAGCAGTGTGGAGGCCGGGACCACGGGGCCCAGGGGCAGAAAAAGGGCATCTCCTTTGGCTTCTGGTCAAGAATGGCTTCCTTAAAACAAAGTAGTAATCATACTGGGGAACACACCAGGACAATTCAGAAGGATGTCCTGAATAAATTAATTAAGTAGGGCAGTCATTCAAATCAGGACTTGCAAGGCGACTTTCTTTTCTCCTGCTAGGGAGGTAAATCTTAATCAGAGCGCTGGGAAGAAGCCAAGTTGACACTGGGATGGCACTCGGGGCTGCTGTGAGAGGGACCAGGGGCACAGGGGCCGCTCTCTCAGACACTGGAGAGGCAGCTCCCTTTGTCCCCTTCTCAGTCCAGGGCAACGCAGGGGGACCCCAGCCTTCCGGGAAGTAACGAGCAGTTTAAAAAAAAAGAAAAGACAATTTACTGACTCAGCAAATGAACACAGGCCCAGCGTCTGAATGAAATCAGAGAGTCTGGAAATTGAGAGCAGGCGAGAATTCATTGAAACCTTTTTCGCCAGTAGCCGTCAGTCTCCTGGGACAGCCACCCTTATCGTATGCCAGGGGACAAGAATAGAAAGAAAAATTGAGAACACAGCCCTGAGCATGGGCGGGGGGATTGGTTGCCAAGAGTTGCCCCATTAGTAGGCTATGGGGACATGCAAGGGAACATTTTCAGTAGGAGGTTTGTGTTTAAAAATACATCTCTCTTCCCAGCTGGCACGGGGAGTGGTTGAGGAGTGAGAGCCTCCTCGCTCTGTGCTGAGCAGGTGCTCCCTGCCCTGGGGTTTACTGCCGAGCACTGAACCCTCCGAGGCTGCCCCTTACGTGCCATAGGACAGTCACTGAGATCTCAGCCCAGCTCCTAGCAAGCTGGCGTAGTTGACAGTCCCTGGATGAAAGCCACGTTCCAGAAACATCCTCCACAGGGTGGTTGCTGGGTGCACCCGGGGCCGGATGGGGGCTGTGGGGATCCCTTCACCCCTGAGGCCTCTGACCCTCCTCACATCGTGGATGTGTCCCTGGGGCCACATCCCTCCCCATGTCCTTATTCTTCAAAGGAGGACACCAGTGTCTGACCACCTCCTAAGGGCATTCTGGAGTAAGAGCTAATAGAAATTACTTAAAAGCCCTTGGCAATATGAAAATGAAAATATGCATGTATATGCATGACTGGGACATTGTGCTGTACACCAGAAATTGACACATTGTAACTGACTGAACTTCAATAAAAAAAAATAAAATAAAAGTTATTTAAAAAAGCCACTGGCAGATAAAAAGTTGAGGATCAAGTGCTGAAGGCTGGCCCCCCTCACCTGCTCTACCTAATGCATTACTTCTGTGCACCCCCTTCGGTGCTTTGCTGACAGACTGCCCCGCGGGGTTAGAAGCTGGTCTGTGTGAAAGTCTCAGGTTCCTCTGGGGAAGCTGGCCTTTGCAGGAACCACTGACAACCGTATACGTCCCAACACACATTCTGGGTAGAAAACAACAGGTGATGAGCCAGGGAGGCTGAGAGACAGCCAGGACCCGCCCGTGGGCGCCCAGGGCTTGGCACCCGCTTCCCGGGGCAGATGACGGGGAACACATCAACGTGGCAGGGTCAAGTTCCACTCTGCCTCAATGAAACCCCAGGGACCTCCTTCCTGAAAAACACCTGGGACAGTGTGACAGCTACTTAAGGGATGCCAAAGAAAAGGGTCCCAGGGGAAACCTCCCTGGGGAACGCCCTGCTTGCCCGAGGCAGTCGTGAGTGACAAGGGGCAGACAGCAGGAGCGGGCACAGCCAGGCTGATTCTGTCTGTGATGGGACCTCTTGCCTCCAATGGCACTCAACTTAGTCACCTGGCAGGTGGGGTGTCCTCCCGTCTCAGCCCCTGGGAGCAGGCACACAGCGCCTGGAAGGCAGCCTGCCTCCCCCTTATCCCTCCACCCAGGAGCCGGCGACAGAGCCGGGCTGAGCAGGAGCTCTGTGTCCCCTGCGATCCAGTCTCACCGGTTAACCCACCTGCCCAGCCCTGTCGCTCCCGGCTACAGAGGGGGGCACCCTCTCTCTTTCAGGCCCCTAGGGCCCCGGCCAGGGAACTGAAGGCCCAGAGAGGGCACAAACAGAAGGAGTATTCTCTCTGGATGAGTCTCCAGGCTGCAGTTGCCCCAGGCGAGTCCCAGGCCTGCAGCAAACCTGTCTGCTGTGGGTCTGTCTCAACACGCTGTTTGGAAAGTCAAGATGTTCAGTGTAAACTTTGCTCCCCTCCCCTTTCTCCGGGGACTCGCAGATGTCGCTCTTTGCAGCCCCACCTCTCCATGTCTCTTTGGTGCTGAAATCGGAGGTCACACGACATCCCCATCAGAACAAGTTCCTGGCGTCACTGTCCTTTTGGAGAAGGCAGAGTTGGGGTGGCGATGGCTCTGGAGTTGGCCCCAGTGTTGGTTTCTTCGTGGCACTATTTTTGGCAGATTTTTTTTAAATCCTTGCTCTTTATCACAAGCCCGTCGGGCAAATGACAGCGGAATCGCAAGCTTGAATGGGCTTGTCTGACAGGCCAACTTTTATCCTGGGCTCTGCTTGCCTGACTTTTCAAAAGGAACTTCGAGTAGAGGACAGTAATTTCATATTGATTCCTCGCTGTAATTTGCTTTGGGGTTGAAAATGTCGCGTTTCAGTCACCCTGGCTGAGTTGGGTAAGGGAGGAGATGGGCTGGGTGGGTGTTGCTCTGAAGCAACAGCCCTCGAAACACTGACCAGCGGACAAGGACTCTCGACCAGGCACAAACGAGTGCATTCACAGGACTCCGTGGCAGATTACCAGCTCCGGCAGAAATAAAGGCCACTGGTAACAGAAGCTTCACAGCGAACATCTCCATTATTCAAGCATGTATTAGAATATCTTGGTGGGGGGTGAGTAGGCAGAGCTCAATGGTAGAGCAAATGCTTAGCATGCCTGAGGTCCTGGGTTCAATCCCCAGCCTCTCCATTAAATAAGTAAATAAATAAAAATTTGAAAAACACTGCATCAAGCTTCACTATAAAAATTTTTTTAATATATAAAAAAAAATTTATGCCCCAGGCTGTTTTAAGCGGAGGAGTTGGGTTGGTTTTAGGCCAACGGCAAAGGTACTAGGATGGTTCTAGACACAGTGAGGAGCAGATGGGGCCCAGCTGAGGATGCAGAATTCAGCTGGGATGAGGGTCCGCTGGCAGGTACAGGCCAAATGTAAGTGACACCCTCAGCTGATGAAAGCTGGTGAGGCTGTGCTTGGAGCACCCTCCTAGGAAAAGGACAGAGGCTCATGAAAATGTCACCAGACATGGTGGCACCCAGTTTAGCAGCAGGAAGCAATGGCTTTTCCTGATTTGCAATCTGCACCTCCCTCTCCCCCATAGCAACTCTCCCGGTACTCACGACAGAAGCCACACTGCCTGACGTTTAATTATTCTTCCTGCAGATGGCCACTAATGTTTCATGTGTCTTGCTCCCCTGGCCTGTACGTTGAGGTCAGGGACCAATATCCAGCCCTGTCTGCATGCCCTGAGGCTCCTTCCCAGGGCTCAGCACAAACCAAGACTCAGTAACTACCAGGAGCACATCAGAGCCTTCAGGCATCACTCAGGGAGGTACTGGTGAGACCATGAGGCAGGGTGCTTCGAGGTGAACAAATCCCAACTTGTTCTTGATGGGACATCAGGATGCTGACAGTCTATCCTACCCACCTTTTGTGCCTTCCTGACCATGTCACCCTGTGCTGTATCTGCCAGCTGAGCAGAACTGAATGCCCTTGAGCCTCTGTGCCTTTGCAGAGGCTGTTCCCTCTGCCTGGCTGCTCTTCCCATGTTATGCTATCTGTGGACTTGTCCATTCAGCTCCAGCTCAACTCTTCCCTCTGGACAGAGCTGCCAGCATCCCATGGGCAGAGTTGGTGACATCTCACCTTGTGGGTCCAAGGTACTTTCTGGGGGCCTGATATAGTGGCCCGGCTGGCTGGACTGCCCTCAGGATGGTACTACTGGGTTGGCAGTTCTGCCCCTTCTGTTGGGCTGTGAGTGCCCCTTCTGTCGGGCGACCACGTTCCTCCTCATCTCTCAGCACCGTGCTTGGCCCCCAGTAAAGGTTTATGGAATGAGTGTTTCCTGCTCTGGGCAGGTCACAGGGAAGGCTTGACCAGGACCCAGTAATAATGTGGGGATAGAGCCATGGGGGGTCCCGCCATGAAACCTGATGACCACTGCAGAGAAGGCAAAGCCCTGGGGCCCCTCCTGATGAGCTGCGGCCCCCAGGCCCCGTCCTAGATGTGATGTCTGGGGACATGGTGCTGGTGTGCTGGAGCTCCAGCCTCCTCTTTATTTTTTTTCTTTTAAATTTATTTATTTATTTATTTTTAGTGGAGGGACTGGGGATTGAACCCCGGACCTCGAGCAGGACCTCGTGCTTGACCTCGTGCTCGCCATGCGCTCTACCACTGAGCTGGGAGACACGGTAGCCAGCTTCTCAAGTGGCCTGAGCCAAAGAACCGGTCCCCGCATAAAACAGAAACCATCATCGTCATGATAAACACGGTGGGGCCCTACAGGGAGCCAGGCGAGCAGGGTTCTCCATGAGAGCAAATGTTCGTCCAGAGAGAGGTTGCTCACTGGTTCCTTCTGAGCCCAGAGAAGTGGCAGTCGCCCATGGAGGGAACGTTCCAGAAGCGTCTGTGTCTGAGACGGAGCTCATTCACCTCCCCTCGGGGGAGAGGAGGGAAGCTCCCTGGCAGAAAGGAGCCAGCTCCCCCGGGGGACTCACAGAGCCGCAGACTCACACAGCTAGAGAACCTGCACACTCTGAGTCTGGAAGGGAGCACGCAGGTCATCGGTGTCCAGCTCCCCTCAAGGTTAAGGATGAAAAATGAGTCCCAATGGAAACAAAGACTTTCACTCACCAGCAGTTCCTAGTATGGAGCCCCGGGGGGATGTTAATCTGAGGACCGAATCGGAAACTCCGACCTGCCACCCGTGTTCATTTTGTGGGATTTCTTGCTGATGGAGGGGTTGATGTCGGGGTCCCCCCATTCACCCGCCCATCTGTTTATCTGTCCACTCACCCCTCCATCCATCTAGTCCTGCCCCTCCCCAAGGTAAGACATTAAGACATGAAGAGCACAGATCTTGCTTGTCCTCATTCCTTCCTCTCCTTCTTGTTTTCCTCTCCCCCCCCAGGATGAAGATGAGTGTTACCTGGGGCCCAGCACACATCGGGCTGTGGGAGAGAGGCCAGTTACAGGGAGTGTCACGGTGGGGTTTTGGAAACTCTCCAAGTCCCTTAAACTCCGGTGGTCAACATCCCGCAGCCAGGATTGCTTGACAGAGCATGTGACAGGGGAGAGCTTAATGAAAGTACCCGAGATGTGAAGGGGCTGCCAACGCGCTTGTCCCTTGTCTTCACAGCATCGTCCAGCATCAGAGCCGGGGGCGGGGTGGCGGCCACTGGATAGAGCTAAGGACAGAGATGTACGCGGACCACCACTGGAGCTGCTGGCTTCCCGTGGCCGGGAAGACAACGCACCTGGCTTCTGCTGGGCGTCCTGAGTTAAATATCCCAGCCGACTGTGAAAGGGGCTGGGTGGATCCGTGAGCAATAGCAATGTGGGTTTTTACAGAAGCTAAAATACAGGGAATGAAATCTTGTGCTTCTGGCCACATAAATGGGTCTCCACATGAGGGCAAGGATTCAATTCATTACACAGGCAAAACCCCGCCTAACCCCTGTGACAGCCTGGTGGGATAGACCCAGGGCAGGATGGGGAAATGGGGGGAAAGCGGACAGATTTGTTCCAAGCACCAGGTATTCGCCACCACATGAAATCAGGAGCTTGGACTTGATGCCCCCCTACCCTCCTCGGCTGAGCCAGGGAGGCAACTCCAGAGCTTCCGACAGCTTCTCCCTGTACTTGGTTTATTACACACAATCTGTATGGGGGCTGTTTCACCCTTAATGGCAATCCTGAATCACTATTTCCCATCTTTGCCTGCAAAACAGCAACCCTGAGCTAGCGCGCCACCATAAATACCGGGCCCCATAAGGCTGCTGCCATATAGATTCGCCTTTTTGTGCGTGTGTGTCTGATTCACTGGCGCTTCGGCAGCTTTCCAGGATCGAGGAGAGGAAAAAACCATCCTGAGCATCCCAACAGCCTCATTTGATCTGCGGTACCGAGCGACTCATTTCCACTTCACAGGCTCTGCTGAGCTGGGCCACAGAAAGACAAATCCCAGGAGAGGCAGGGGTGGGCGGGAGAGGAAGGAGGGTGGAGGAGAGGGAGGGAGGGCGGGAGCGAAGGTCCGCATCTACTAAGCTGTTTTACTTTTGGTGAAAAGCAGCATTTATCAGTGATTTCATATATCATGTGAGAGGTGGCTTCCTGCCAATTTCTAAGAATCCAAACAACCCACTGACATCATCTGCTAAATATAGTTCAGCCTTTGCTTTAGGTGAATAAATAATGTCGCTGGAAGGGAAGAGGCTCTCTTCGGTTACATGTTTATTGTGATCAGTCTGTCAAGCTTGTGCCATCCAAAGAATAATGTCCAAGGAGGAAGGGCGGGCAAAGAATCTTCAAGCCCTTTCAGGAGGTCACTGTTGAAGACCCATTCCTGCTGCCTTCCCAGCTGTGCCCGGCCCTGAGAGGGAGGTGGGGGATTCAGGAGTTGGGGGTCTTAGAAGTCCTGACAAGTAGGGGTGTGTATCTGCCATTTGTATGTCTGTCCTCCCTCCAAACCAATAAGGAAAGGTGACTGGTCTCTCCGGGGCAAATGCACAGAATGAGGACATTCAAGACAGACACGGCCATGAGCTGTTCATGAGGCTGGGGTGGAGGTGAGCGGGGATCAGAGAGCAGGGTGGGGTCTGGAGTGAAGATGGCCAAGGCATCTCCCTGCATTCGGCAGGCCTTCGGGTAAGGGTGCTTATCCAACAGCGGCTGGATATTCCACCCTCCAGAGCGTTGGCGTTTAGCATGTTGTGTTGAAGCCACAGGGAGAATTCAGACATATAAGGAGACCGAGAGCTCTCTGCCTCCTCTCCCAGGACACGCTTCTCCCCGGCTCACTCCCAGGCTCCCATCGAGGAGGGGGCCATCCGACACAGGGCTTGTAGGCACTTGGAGGAAGAGCAGCTCTAGGGAGAAGAAAGGCAAGAAAATTAGCACCGGGAGATAAGGAGGCTGTGAGCAAAATAGCTACTGGAAAGTGTTGGATCCCTACTAACATCTGCAAGATTTCTCCTCACAGTCAGGGACACAAGAGAGGTGGCTACTATGGAAACGGGTGTAAAAGCGCAGAGAAAGGAGAGGGCTGGGTGGAAAGAAGGAGGAAAAGGCACACAACACTTTTAAATCATCAAAGGGGAATACCACAGCACTTTCCATCTCCGAGAGGAAAGTTGAATGCTACGAGCAGGGGAGGGGTCGGGGCTCTCAGTGCAATCCCTTTCCCCCAGAAGCCTGGGTATTGAACCTGCTTTCCTGCGGTTAAGATCGTGGACCAGGAAAGCATCTCCAGGCTGCTCGAGTGCTAACGTCCGCGGCAGACTGCACGCCCTGCTCCGTTTGGCCGTGGCCTTCGGTAACGACCTTGGAGAGATCAGGTCATTTTTCCGTGTCGTGGTTTCATCACCGACCTTCCTCCAGGGAGGCGTAATGAAGCACTTTGTCCAAGGAAGAAGGGATAGTGCTGTTTAAGGCAGACACATGACGGAATGTCAGGAGCTCTGGGTGCAGCTGGGCAAGACGCGTGCTGCCCCAGCCAGTGCCCCGAATGCACCCCAGAGAGCCGGGGAGGCGGAGGCCCAGGCTGTGTTCACACCTAACCAGCGCCACTTTGCTGCAGCGTGGGTATTAATGAGATGAAAGTGTTTTCTCCGGCAGAGGGGTGTTTTAATGAGTCGTTCATTTTTCATCCCAGGACTTAGAAACACGGTGCAGCAGACATAGGTGCTCTCAATAGAAATAAGATGTGAGCCTCATATGTAACTTCCAATTTTCTAGTAGACACATTAAAAAGCTAACCAGGAACAGATTAAATCAATTTTAATCTAGTTGATTTGACTCCAGTATACTCAAACTATGATCATTTCAATATAATCAATATAGAAGTTATTAATGAGGTATTTTATCTTCCTTGTTTCCATACTGAGTCTTTGAAATCAGGTGCATGTTTGACACTTAACAGTAAGACATCTCAATGAGCCACGTCTCAAGGGCCCAATAGCCCCATGTGGCTAAAGACTACTTTATCAGACAGCACGGCTCTGAATTTTCCATTACAGATATAGAATTTTCCATTACAGATATATAAAGAAAGAACACAAAGAAGTAAAAATGGAAAATGGGTCTATTTGGCTCAGGCACTGATTCTCCCCACTTGCCTTGTCTCACCGTGGGAGCAATCATTACACCCACACACGCAGTTTGAACAGATAATCAACCTCAAATAGCTGTCTTCGCCCTTGAACAGTGGCCATCCTGTGGTTAGGATGAAGGAGAATTTCCGCCTAACAGCCTCAGTCTCCGGGCCAGTGAAATCTGACAGACCCAGTTTACGCCACATTTCTGTCACTTTCTGAGACCGTTTCTTACTCTTTCTGAGTTGTCCTCAGTTGTGAAATGGAAACACCTTTCGCTGGGTCACAGGTTTGCTTTTTGGATTAAGTAAGGTGAAGTCCAGCAGCTGGTCTACCATCAAACAGATGTCAGTGAGGGGAGCTCACGTCCCGTCCTTCCCCAGCTGTGCGCCACCTGTCTGCCCTCAGATATCCAATCTTCTTGAGGCCTCTGTGAATGAAGACACTGGAATCGTACAGTTCTTCCCACGATGGGAAACCGTTAAGAGTAGAAACACGACTTTAAGGACTGGGATCCGCCTTCTCTCAGTGATTCAGTTCAGGCTCGTAGCCGCATGTGTTCCCAGCACAGGAAGATACCAAGACTCAGTCAATCAGAAAGAGCCCTTCTTCTGATAGCCATGGACCACATGGTTAAGATATTTAGAAAAGATAATTTAAATGCATCCTTTATTTTAAAAAAATTTTTTTGTTTCCTTTTGGGGGTGGGAGGTAATTAGGTTTATTTATTTAAAAAAGTTTTTTAAATGGAGGTACTGGGGGTTGAACCCCGACCCTGTGCATGCTGAGCATGTGGTCTACCACTGAGCACATCCTGCCCCCCTAAATGGGTCCTTTATGTTCTGAAGCTCTCAATACAGTAGCCATTAGCCACATGTGGCCATTTCATTCCTTTAGTTAACTTATTTTCTGTCACACGAGCCACGTCTCAGGTACACAGCAGCTACATGCTGCCAGAGGCTGCTGACCGGACGGTGCAGAGACACTGGGACATCCCATTGTCACAGAACGTTCTTTTGCACAGTGCCGCTCCAGAGCTTCCAGTCATTCCTTCAAAATGCAACCAACACAAAACCCAGAAGGTGCAGGACTTTGTGAGTAAGCAGGTCTAAGGTCAGACTGGATGAGTGTGAGCCCGACTTCACCCCTTTGGAGATACAGCGACTTTAAGTTCCTTAACCTTTCTGTGCCTCAGTTTAATCATCTGGAAAGTGGGGATAATATTAATTGAACTGAATTCATTGGGCTGTTGTGAAAACTAAGGAAGGGAGGGCAGGTAAAGTGCTTACCACAGTGCCTGATGTGGTCAATGCTTAATAAATATTATGTATTATTATTAATTCTGCCCCATTAACTGTATCTAAAAATAAGAGAGGATTGGGTTCTTCTGAAAGGGGAAGTTGTCTTGGGTTAACTTAAAAAAAAGCTTCTTGGAAGAGGTAATCCCTTGAGCTGTGATTCAAAGGAAGGTAGGGGTCTTCCATTCATTTGAAGCAACTACTTACAGGCATTTCTTGAGCATTTACTATGTACAAGACACTGTTGTGGACACAAAGATGGCCCTTCCATTCAGAAGCCTCATGTCTAGGAAAGGAGAAAGATAGGCCATACTGTCACGAGTAAAGGCAGTGAAGGGCTGATGCACAGCGTGTCTGCTAAGCTAGAGAGGGACCCTAATCTCAGCTGGGAGGCCAAGGAGGCCATTGTAGAGGGCGCAGCCCCTGAGCAGACCCTTAGAAGGAACGACAGGACAGGCAGGAGGAGGCGGGCAGAGTGGAGGAGTCATCAGGCCTTAAGCGGCGGCTGCAGCCCAACATCTCAGCCTCTGCATCCCCAGGGACAATTAATCAGCCTCTTGCTGATGGGAAGATGGGCTCCAGCCTGTGCCTGGGTGCCCCTGCATGGGCAGAGCCCCTCTGGAGTGAGGACTGCCTCCCCCATCACCATGATTGAACCAATAGCCCTGACTCCCCACTACAGAGGCAGAAAAACTGGGAGATCAGATCAAATTTAAGCACAAGGAATCAGGTAGCCGGCCCCAGTGTTATCCTGGCTGTTGTTCATTCTTTTAAAGTAGCAAGTTTAGCCCAGCAGCTCATCTAAAAAGGGCCCGTGTGTCTGCATCTACTGACAGACCTTGAGCAGTCTGCTGTTCTCTTGGTTTGCACTAGGATGAGAAAGAAAAATCCTTGCGCTTTCTGTCTGGGTGGCAGCCCAGGTTGAATAGTGGCTACATCAACAAAAAACCAATAAACAAACAAAAAACAAAAATAAAACAAAACAAACAAAAAGTAAAAAACCCAAATAAAAACTTTTTAACAACTTTAACAACAACAAAAAAAAGCAGAAAAAATTAAAAATTAGAAAAGCAAAAACAAACAAAAAAACAAAACAAAAATAAAAAATAAAAAGGGCCTGTGTGTCCCAGAGAAGGAAGTGCAGGGTGAGCCAGGAGTTGTGGGTCAGGATGGGCCTGTCTGTCTCGAGGCCACGGGCAGATACCCTAGCCTTCTCCCTCCATCTGTATGTGGGTCCAGCACTGCCAGCCCAGTTGGAAATGAAAACCCAGAAGGGTGTGTTTCTGGTGACTGGGAATCCCTGAGAGGCCTTACAGGCCTGGAAAAGCAATGAGCCTGTGCAGGCCTGGTGGTCGGGAGGGAGGAGGCCAGACCAGTGTTTCTACAGGACTCTCCCAGTGTCTGGGGGCTCAGGCCTCCCCAAAGCCCAGACGTTAGGTCACCGAGTTCCTAAATGGATGAAAGACGTTGCTCCAGACCCACACTTACGCCTGAGGATGGAAACATCGGATTTCCCCTCAGGGCTTCTGATTCCTTCTCTGCTTTCCCTGTTCTGTCCAGCCATTGTCAGAGGAGGAAGAGGCCTTTCCGATCAGACTTCTGTCTTCCCGTGGCCCAGCCTCTCCAGACCCCTGTTCTGAGCCTCACAGAGCGTGCCTGTCAGGAAAGGCCCGCAGGGCTGCCTAGGACTGTCCTTGGGACAAGGATGCACCAAATGCCCATCTATCCCCGGAAAGCCCTCAGCCTGGCCCAGCTGGGATGGCCAGTCTCCTGCCTCTGTCCAGAGCTGGCCTGGGCAGCGGCTGCAACAGGAGACGTGCATGAGAGGAGGGGCCTTCCTCTCCCCACAAAGAGCTTTTTATATTCTGGCAGCGAAGGAAAAGCTGAGCATGGTTATTTCCCCCCCGCCTCACCCGCTGACCAGAGCCGGAGCTGGTCAGGAGTCACAGACGCGGAGGGAGAAAGTTTCACCTGCCCCACTGCCCAGAGCTGCTCCAAGCCCAGCTGGGCTCCTGGCGCCCTGGCCTGCTGGCAACCACAGAGCATCTGTCCTGTCCTCCTCCACTGGGTCATTGGGACCCAGGAGGAGACGGCGGGAGAGGGGTGGGATGTCGTGGCCTGATCCCCACAGGTGTAGGCTGCGGTGTGCTGGGCAATGTTTAACAACGGGCTCTCTGGGGTGAGGGGTGAGCCCTGACTTGTATCATTTGCCAGTGTCTTTGGGGGAGATGCTTCATAGCTGGTTTCCAGCTCCTGATGTGATGTCACTGACCAGGGTCAGGGACAGATGTGCACCACGGGCTCCTGGGAGTTGTGCAAGCCGGGTGAGGGTCCTTGTGCTGGGCCTGTGAGGGATCCAGCCTGGCCCTGCTCGGAGCACTTGAGACAGACAGGCTCTCACTGCGTGCGAGGGTGAAGCTGAGAGTTAACTTACTCACTGTGACATTAAACAGTGAAACGAGATTTATCCGGAAGCAGGAGTTCTAAGTGATGAGACTGACTCTCAGGAAACAAATGGTCTAATTGCTTGTGGGTTTGGGTTTTTTTTCCTGTTTTAAAAATTTATTTATTTATTTAATTTTTTGATGGAGGGACTGGGGATTGAGCCCAGGACCTCATGCATGCTAAGCACACACTCGCCCACTGAGCTACACACTACCCCCAGTAAATGGTCTAATTGTGGCTGGTGTCAGACCTATTCTGCAGTGATCTGAGGCAGAACACAAGCCACATTCTCCTGCACAGTCAGCAGGAAATGTGCGACACTGTGTGATACTCACTGAAAAACAAATACAAAGAGAAAGCAATTATTTTTCTTCACTATGAGAAAACCTAACTTGTGGGTATAACCCAGAATCAATTATTAAACCACTTTTTGGTAAAACAGAACATGCAGTGAAGGCAAGGAGGGTTGTTCATTTCATTTAATAGTGAATAAAATGGCATCTGACCAATTTGATGAAGACAGTAAGTCAAACTTAAATGCTCTGGCATTTGACGTTGCTGAAACTACAAATTTTATTAAGCAGCTTTTTACATTTAAAATATGCAAAAAGCAAACAAAATTTAGTGGTGAAAGTAAAATTAAATATTTAATGACATAATTAAGTCTTATTAATGGTATGTTCCTTATTTTGCAGATTAAATATTCACAATGATTATCACCTTTCATCTTTATTACTTAAGCAATGTGTTTTTCATAATTATTTGCTGGATATTTTCATTAACATTTGATGAGTATTAATAGTTAAAATAAAAAAGTTTTTATTTCAGTTGTAATGGCTTTACGGTGATAATACTATATAACTAAGTGTTTATAATGTGTTCTACTTGTTAATATTTAGATGACTGATTTTTGTTGCCACAGAGTGGAAACGTGGGTCCTTATGGGTGACAAGTGACAATCATCCCCTTCTTCCATTATTCTTTATTTATTTAACTATTCTTAATGTGGCTTCACTGTGGGAGAAAAATGAATGGCAAAGTCACAACTAAAACTAATAGGCTGTGCTTGAGGTTTAATCTTATTCTTGTGTTAATAACGGCTTGCCTGTCTTTTAGAGACATCCTAATTTGTTTTCCATTTTTGTCTCACTTCCCTCACCGTTTTGGCCCACCAGAGGTTACACGGCTCCATGACATTTAAGGCTTAATATCTGGTGGCTTCACAGATATTTCTCTTCTGGGACAAATGACCAGGGTTTTCCATCCTGGACAACGTGAAGTGAATGCATATGGTTCTTCTAATTTTCCATTCAGACAGCGATCGTGGAGAACCAAACAGGAACAGGTCCAATCAACATGCTGGCATGAAATGCATATGGCGGCCATACCTCCCTGCACCAAGTGTGGCGGCCACATTGCCATCGGCAGCCCAGGAGCTGTGCCTTCTCCACCTGAGGCTTCTTCCCAAACCTTCAGTGCATTTTCCCTGAGGGTGACCGGCAGGAAGATAACGGCGATGCAGTCTGGTCTCCCTGCAGTCGCATTTCAAACAGCCCTGATCCAGATCCCTGCTCAGCCTTCTGTGTCAGGTGAGAGCAGGCATCTGAGTGCAGATGGAGTCCTGCTAATCAGAACAGGATGCCCTTTGGCTTCCCTCGGAAAGCTTTTTCCCCTTGGGCAGAAGGCATCTGCATTTTTAAAGCCACAGCCTGTTTGAAAGAGCCCTGCACCATGAAAATGCATGGGAGTGAAGATGCTTCCTAGCCATTAACAACCTATGGGAAATTTATCACTTAAGTTTACAAGAACCCCCATGCATTTCAGCGGCAACTACTATTTATTGAGAACCTACCTTCTGACGCGCTATTTCTGACTCTCATGAAAGCCCCATTTTAGGGACAAACAGAAGCTGAGTGTGTAGGTTAGACACTCTAAGGTCTCACCAGTGGTGATGGGCACAGCTGGGATTCAAAGCCAGGTCTTTCAGGCTCAAAATCCTGGGGTCTTCTCATCACCAATTGATATCACCTCCCTTGTCAGTTATTCCTCTACATGGTTATAGAGGACACAAGCTCCAGATGAATCTCATTGTTAAGAAAAGCTGAAAACACACGCAGGCACAGGAGGAAGGACTCGGCCCCCCCTTGCCCGTGAAGCCGATGCCTGACCCTCTGTGCAGAAGATGGGCTGAGTGTGGTCTTGCCCCAAGTGGCCCCGGATGGGAAATCTGGCACCCTGTTCACAGACTTCTCTCCCGGAGCGCTTTTCTCTCCGGCCAAGCTGTCCTTACGTGCCATGAGAAGGGGCCAGCATTAAGTGTCTGTGGCTTCCCCAGCCCCCTACAAACAGCTGTCCTGGAATATCTAGGCGGGGGAGGGTAAAGCTCAAGTGGTGGGGCGCATGCTCAGCACCCAAGAGGTCCCTGGTTCAATTCCCAGTACCTTCTTCAAGCAGAAATCAATCCATCCTCTTAATAATGGACATTTGGGTTAGCTCAAGTGTGGGTTATTATGAATAAATGTTTTTGTATACATATGCATGCACCTTTTTTCTAAATATCTGTTTTCATTTACCACCTGAGAGCAGATCTATTGGGTAGATATGTGCTAAATACATCATTTTGAAAGAGACTTCCTGAGGTATCACTTACATGCCATAAATTCACTCATTTAAACAATGAAACTCTTCAATTTTCATGTGTGTAAATGTCCAGTGTTGTGTCTCCCTCACAATTCCATTTTAGAACAATTCCATCAGAGGAATAAAAGATTTCTCTATCCACACTTTTCTTTATTGGCTTCATTTGACACGGTCAGTCTCTCTCTCTTGTTGAAATGCTTCCATGATGTAGATTCCAGTTCAGTACATTCTACCATTTTTATAGTTGTTTTTGTGGTTGTTTTCTGTATTTTTAAGAACTCACTGGCCTTTCATTCTGTGACTCCACTGATGGTTTCTACTTTTCTTCCAAACCCTTTAGCATTGCTTTGACTCAGGAATTAGGTCTTAATCCAGTTTCCTTTCCCAGCCACTCATCTCCTTGCTGACCTCATCCAGACTTGTGGTGTCCATGACATCTAGACTGTCATGACTTGAAATTCATTTCTTTATTCCAAATTTTCCCAGACATTCCAGATTTATGCCCACCCAGCTGTCTCCACAACATCTCCAGGTGGACATCTAACAAGCCAAAAACATTAAACTCCCCTGAACCTGCTCTCCCTCAGTCTCCCCTTTTTGTGACAGTAACTCCATCCTGACAGGAGCTCAAGCCCCAGTTTTGTGGTCTTTCTTGGCTTCTCCCCTCTCTACCTCATCTCCTTGCCATCACTGAACCCCATCCTCAGTTTCAGACTATGTCCCTCATTGGCCTCCCCCTATTCTACCTGAGCAGAGCTGCCACCACCTCTTGACAGGATGGCAGTGGCTGCCACTAACCACACTCCTTCCCAGGCCCTCACTCCACCCAGCACCAGAGGATCCAGTCAGGTCACTTCTCAGCTCCTTCTGCCCACAGCTTTCCACTCCTCAGAGATCAAGCCAACATGCACACAGCACCCATAAGTCCTACGTCATCTGTCAGGTGGTTCCCTCTCTGATCTAACTCAACAGCCTGGCCGGACCGCACTCTGCTCCAGCCTCACAGGCCTGCTTGCTGCTCCTTGATTGTGGCAGGGTGCCCCTGCCCCAGGGCCTGGCATTAGCTCTTCCCTCTGCCTTGAATCCTCCCTGGACACACACGTGGTGGTCTCCCTCCTTCCTTCAGGTCTCAGCTCAAATGCCTGCTTGTCAGTAAGATCTCCCCAGGTCCCTTGTGGTGATCACGCAGTAGGAACAGTGATGACTGCCACATACATCACCATCCCTACCACATCCGTGTCTCATTTTCCTTCAATATTTTCTTACTGTTTCCTATGTAAAGTGTAGTCTTTTGTGAATTGTCTAATTCTTAACCAAACTGGATGTTTCATGAAGGAAGGTTTTAAACCAATTTGTTACTTCTTTATCCCAAATGTAATACTCGTTACATAGTAGATGCAGCATGAATGCAAATGTAAGAATGACTGAATTGCATGAGAATCATAAATATATTTCATTTTATATTAATAAACCTATGAATTTTTCCAAATCTGCATGTGGACGTATATGCCAGCATAGTCCATTCACTCTTTAGTCTGCTGATGGAAAATTAATTTCTTCAAGATCTTCTTGGGAACTAACTCTAGGCTTAAGAAAATTTCATAGAAAACAGTAGAGGAAAAGCTAAAAAATAAATACTTAATACAGACTTAAATGTGGCTACCAGTGGTGTAATTTCACCTCATGGAAGTTGGAGGAAGTGTAGCCCCTGGGAAGAGTCATCATCTGCCACTGTGTCCCCCTCCGAGTGTGAGGAAGGTCGCATGTCCATGGATGTGTACGTGACCAGTCTGGGAGGTCGCAGGTCTGGAAGGCTTGTCAGTACCTTGCTTCTGCTCCTCCAGACCTGGCCTCATGCAGACTGACAATCAAGGTCAGTCCTTGGGAGTTTTCTGGGAGTGTCTGTCTTTTCCTGGGACGTGACTGGGAGAATGAAGCCAGCTGGCTCTCTCTTCTGTTGAAGGCAGAGCTGGGG
Organism: Camelus dromedarius; assembly: GCF_036321535.1. Lineage (NCBI taxonomy): Eukaryota > Metazoa > Chordata > Mammalia > Artiodactyla > Camelidae > Camelus > Camelus dromedarius. The sequence goes on from NC_087443.1 coordinate 8,809,912, forward strand.
TGTGGGTGTCACCCAAGGACGTTTTCCTCCATAGAACAAAACTCAGGTTATGAATGAAGAACCATAGAGGAAAATGAGCCCATCATTCATTGTACAAGATGCCACAGATTATACTCCTGCCATTTGGGGCAGGATCCGATGCTGGTTCTGGTCTCATGGGCCCCCAGTTGTTCCCTGGATTTGCCTCTTCTCTCCCAGTCATGCATTTGGCTCTTCTTGGCTGTGTCCTGGGGAGGGTTCTCGGTCAGGACCATTTCTTCTCCTTTTGTGGCCAGAGGCAGAACCCAGGGTACTCCAAAGTACCGACTGTGTTAACTGTGGCTCCCTTCATATCCCTTTGGAGGACCAGGCAGAGATTCTCAGGCTCACATTCCCCACAGAATGCCTGGAAGATGACCTTCCTGGGCCGTGTTGCTAGGCCTGGGATGTCATGGAAGGGAACAGCTTGATCGTCTTCTCCTGGACTGTCGATCCTGATGGCAAAGAACTTTCCAAAGACATTGGGAGCATGGAGCCCACTGAAAGCCCTGCTCATATTAGGCGGTAGCAGTGGGGTGTGCAAAAATAAATGTACGTAATTTATTTATAGCATTGAGTGTAAAGAAAGTCATCACTGAATCACAGAATCAAAGATGTGGAATGGAGTTTAGCCCACTCGGTTGCACACAGAGACATCAGGCGCCTCTCATGAAGACACTAAGCAATGCAGCAGTCAGTCAACAACACTGGAGGGTGGTTGTTACTTGACTGACACAGCCCACAAAGCCCCCGCTCCCTGAGGGATGGTAGGATGAGGAGTGCTGTGAACACTCAGCCTGGATCTGGGTGAAACACCTTGACCAGGGAGCCTAGTCCAGAGGAGACAGCCCGACACAGAGCTTAGCATCATCACTTGTTGTCCTACTGAATGTTCACTTAGAATAATTCTCAGTATTCCTATATATGAACACTGAATAATCTGAACTTGAAATTAAGAACATACCATAATAAGTACCAATAGATGACATACTTAGGTAGAAATCTAACAAAATATATACAAGTTTTATATGAGCAATATGACAGGATAGTGATGAAATAAATCAGAGAAGAATTACATAAATGGAGAGAGATTCCATTTTCATAACTAAGAAGACTCATTGTTAAACTGTCAATTGTCCCTAACCTCATCTACAGATTAAAGACATTCTAAATCAAAATTGCAGTAAGTTATTTTATACATATAGACAAATTGATTCTAATCTCTATTTGCAAATGCAAAAGCTCCAGAATGGTCATATACTATGGAACAAGCAGAAGAACAGAGTCAGGCTATGCCTAACGTCAGGATTGAATATAAAGCTAGAGTAATCAATAAAGTGTGTGTGTGGTGGTGGTGGGAACCCTGGAAATGGTCAGCACAGGGCACAATGTGATGGGGTATTTAGGAGGTGGGAGAAGGGTCCAGATGAAGAGCCACCTGAACTAGAACATGAGGGGCAGGGAAGATTTGAAGTCTGGAGGCAAGTGTGGGAAGAGATCCCTGCATCCTGAGGGAGGGGACATCAGGCGCCATGGCACAGGGGTATGGAGTACACTGCTGTGTGCCTGGAAGGTGGGCTGAGCACCAGGAGCAGGTGTAAAGGCATCCTGTCCCTGTTTCATGCTGCAAACCTGGCCCTTGTGCATTCTAATATTCAGCTCCTGCCGTATGCAATGATCATTCAACGCAGAGCAGGGTAACAGTCATACTCACGGGGCTGGACTTCCAGGAGAGAGTCCAGAGATTCCTCATTCTGATGAGTCACCTTAGATCTTTAGCAATACAGGCTGGCAGAAGTGGGGGCTTGGATCATGGCATGTTCACAGAAGTGGGCGCATGTTGGGGTGAGTTAAGCATGACCCTTAGGGGGTTCCCTGGAACTGCAAGTGATCAGGACAGAGAGAGGGAGGGAAGAGTTGGTCATCTACATCAACATCTGCCCACATCTGGGCTGCACCCATGTTCAGAGCAGGATGGCAAAGTGCTCCACCAGTGGATGAGCTGTCTCTTTGCAAAATTATTTTCCAAATGTAATGTTTCATCTCCATTTTTGGGTGTTGGGATATTTGTTAAAATAGACCCTCTTTCTCAGCAGTACCAGGGATCAGGTTGGAATCTGTGTTCACTGACGTTTATAAAGGTGGAAGTCTGCAATCCTCTTTCAAAGGTCAGAGTGTAAAATAACCCCTTCCTCCAGGGGTCATTACAGGTAGGGAGGCTCCAAGTTAGTGCTTTTAAAATTTGGGTTTATTTCCCAGTTAGAGTTTTCCAATTCTGTGAATTCTCTTTCTTTCAGGAGTATAAAAATTACATCTCTCTCTCTCTTTCACCTGAAATTTCAACTAGACAAGCCATTTAAGGTATTGTAGCAAACACTCTGTTTGGATGTACACTCTTCCTTAAATAGCCCTGGTTATGAAGATGATTCTCATGATGCGCCCACAGATGCCTGGGACCCTTGCACCGGGAGTTTATCTGGGCTGCTTAGAGCTTCCTCTTGATACCTAAAGGGCAACTCAAATTCAACAGTCATGAACTGTTCTATGTCCTGCAAAACCTAAGAATTGGCATCTACTCTTTGCTTTTCCCCCAAAATAGAAAAAATGCCTGTAAAATAATTATCAAAAGAAAAGCTAACAGACTAGCTTCACTTCTGTTCCCTAGAAATGGCACCATGAAACCCACTCCAGCTTTATGGCCTCCTACTGCCAATGTACTGCCAAGCATCCCCGGGGGACCCAGGCTCAGTGCACCTTCAGGACAGCTGGTACAGAATTCCTTTGCTGGTCACCTGACTCCCTTGGGACACCTGGGCTTCAGTTCTCCACTCTCTTCATCTGTGAGACATCAAAGAACAGGACAGGAGAGCCAGGTCTGGGCTGAGTACTGACCCTTCCATCTAAGACTGGTGACACCTGACGATAATCACTTGTCTTTCTCAGCCTCAGATTGTCCATCCTTATAATGGACCCGACACCTAGTATCTTAAAGGTCATCATAATGACTGAATGACTTAACACATGTGTCTAGTGTCTAGGCTTGGATCTCTTCCCAGAAGTGTCTTCATCAGTTTCTTGCTACCATCCTGGCAGGCTCAGGTGTATGTACTGTTTGAATGGGATGTGGGGGTCTAGCTGTGGGGATCTGGGCGGCAGACTTGGACAATGTGGAGTAAGGATCTCAGTGGGTCATGGAATGACCCTCCAAAATCTGATGCCCTGGTGAGTTAACTGCTCTACCTAAGGACACCCCAGTAGGCACAAGTGCAGGCAATGGAGCAAGACATCCAAAGCTGAAACCTCTACCCCAGATGGAGAATCTCCAAGTAAAATATGAGTTGGCACAGACTGAGGGAATTGCTGTTTTTACTTCCTTAAATTTCTGCAATATTTCATAAGACGGGGTCTGAAGTTTTCCCAGTGGGAATTTTGAAGTATTTTGCAGGATTAGTTTGACTTTTTAATAATTGGTTCAATTCATTTCTAAGACACAGAGTTTTGTTTTATTACACTTTGTGTGTTTTTATAAATTAGTTTTTAAAACATTGTGCATGTGATCTCTGTAGGAAAAAATTTTCAATCTTTGTTTTTCAAAATATTTTCTTAGTATTATTTAAACACCCTCAAGTTCTACAGAGAATGTACTAGATTTGGTTCTTAATATTTGTTATTTGTGTTTCTGTTCTTTTTTTCATAAATACTTAGCTAGTGGCTTATTAACTCTATTGTTATTTTTAAAGATTTCTCTTGTTTAAGTCTTTATTAAGTATTTATTTCATTTTTTAGATTTTCTTCTTATGTTTTCATTAAATCTTTTTGAGCCTAGTGTCACTTCCCAAGATGATCTTGAAGAAATTAATTTACATCAGCAGACTAAAAAGTGACTGAACTCTGCTGGCATATACGCCCACATGCAGATTTGGAAAAAGTGACAAATTCATTAAAATAAAATAAAATATATATTTGATTCTCATGCAATTCAGTCATCCTTTCATTTGCATTCATACTGCATCTATTATGTAATGAGTGTTACATTCAGGATAAAACAGTAACAAATTGGTCTAAAAAAACCCTGCCCTCGTGAAACTTCCAATTCAGTTAAAAATTAGACAATTCACAAAAGACTGTACTTTACATGGAAATGGTACGAAAAGCTTGAAGGGAATGAGACAGGGAGGTGGTAGGGGTGGTGACACATGGGGCTGTCATCATTGTTCCTACTGCGTGATCACCACAAGGGATCTGGGGAGATCTTACTGACAAGCAGGCATTTGAGCTGAGACCTGAAGGAAGGAGGGAGACCACCACGTGTGTGTCCAGGGAGGATTCAAGGCAGAGGGAAGAGCTAATGCCAGGCCCTGGGGCAGGAGCACCCTGTCACACTCAAGGAGCAGCAAGCAGGCCTGTGAGGCTGGAGCAGAGTGTGGCCCGGCCAGGCTGTTGAGTTAGACCAGAGAGGGAACCACCTGACAGATGACGTGGGACTCACGGGTGCTGTGTGCATGTTGGCTTGATCTGTGAGGACTGGAAAGCTATGGGCAGAAGGAGCTGAGCAGTGACCTGACTGGATCCTCTGATGCTGGGTGGAGAACAGCCTACAGGAGTGAGGGCCTGGGAAGGAGTGTGGTTAGTGGCAGCCACTGCCATCCTGTCAAGAGGTGGTGGCAGCTCTGCTCATGGAGAATAGGGGGAGGCCAATGAGGGACATAGTCTGAAACTGAGGATGGGGTTCAGTGATGGGGAGGAGATGAGGTGAGAGAGGGGAGAAGTCAAGAAAGACCACAAAACTGGGGCTTGAGCTCCTGTCAGGATGAGTTACTGTCACAAAAAAGGGAGAATTAGGGAGAGCAGGTTCAGGGGAGAAGTTTAATCTGCTTTTGGCTTATTAGACGTCCACATGGAGATGTTGTGGAGACAGCTGAGTGGGCATAAATCTAGGCTGTATGGAAAGGTATGGAATGAAAAAATGAATTTCAAGTCATGACAGTCTAGATGTCATGGACACCACAAGTCTGGATGAGGTCAGCAAGGAGATGAGTGGCTGAGAAAGAAAACTGGATCAAGACCTAATTCCTGAGTCAAAGTAATGCTAAAGGGTTTGGAAGGAAAGTAGAAACCATCAGCGGAGTCACAGGATGAAAGGCCAGTGAGTTCATAAAAATACAGAAAATGACCACAGAAACAATTATAAAAGTGGCAGAATGTATTGAACTGGAATCTATATCATGGAAGCATTTCAGCGAGAGAGACTGTGTCAAATGAAGCCAATAAAGAAAAGTGTGGATGGAGAAATCTTTTTTCCTGTGATAGAACTGTTCTAAAATGGGATTGTGAGGGAGACACAACTCTGCACATTTACACACACAAAAACCAAAGAATTTTGTATTTAAATGAGTGAATTTATGCCTTGTAAATTATGCCTCTAGAAATCTCTGAATAAACAAAGATGCATTTAGCACATATCTACCCAATACAGTTACTTCCAGGTATTCATCACACAGAGTAAATAAAAACAGATTTTAAAAAAGATGTAAGTACTAAACATTTTTGTAAAAGCCCACACTTGAGCTTAACCCAAATGTCCATTGTTAAGAGGATGGACAAATATTTTGTGACATAACCTTAGAAGCACAAATTATTCAACCCTGCAAACAGAATGAATGGAATATTCAAATACAAACATTCACCTCTAAAAAACGTTACCTAGAGTCAAAGACACAGACATCAAAGACAACTGCTGCATCTCTTCCCAACTCCACGTGGACTGATGTCACATGAGTGGCTAGAAGTCAGCCCCGTGGTGGGATGCTTCCCACCACTGAATTGGCAGATACTAAAATCAGGACTCCTCCCCTCTCCCCAGGAATGAGTTGTTAAACACTGACCATCACACCCTTCCTGGGAGGGCCTGAGGGTTTGTCAACACCCAGATTGCTGGGCCCACCCACCCACAGGGTTCCTGACTTAGGAGGTCAGGGGTAGGGCCTGAGAAATTGCATTTAAAAAGTTCCCAGTGACGCAAGGCAGCTGGACTCAGAGTCAGAGGCCTACAGACCCTTTAGCATCATGTCCAAAAGGAAAGTCATCATCCTTCCATCAAGCCCGCTCTTTCTCTGTGTTGTGTGTGGGCAATGGCAGCACCTTCCACCCAGTTTCCTCAGCCAGAAATCTGAGGATTGTCTCCTCAACTTCTGGGCTAAGTGGTCACCAGATCCTGTCACCTCTCTTCCATCAGCCCCCTCTGATCCTTCCCCTTCTCCCTGATCTCAGGGCCTGGGCCCAGCCTCATTCACTCTCCCTCCCTCCCTCCTGTCTGTTCTTGTGCCAGCCTCCCAGGGAGGCACCCAGCTCCCCTCCTCACCTGTTCTGGTCCACTCTCCTTGTCACCTGGCGGCCTGGTCCTTATGAGCTGAGACATCCATCCCATCATAGGATTCCAGCATGAAAGGGGTCCTGGCTCCCGATTCATTCTCTTCATGAGTCCTTCGGTCTGGAGGTCCCCTCCCTTCATCATCCTTCAGCCCCCACCCCCATCAGGGCTGGGCAGCTGTATTTCCTCTGGGATCGCTGCACCCTCTCCGTCCCCATGGCCTATTGAAGAACATTGATTGACAGCGTTGCATTCGTTCCTGCTGTACAGCGTGGTGATTCAGTTATACATGTATATACATTCTACTTCATAGTCTTGTCATTATAGGTTATTAATAGTTACTGGATACAGTTCCCTGTACTATTAAGTCGTCCATATTGTTTATCTAGTTTATTTATAGTCCTGTGTACCTGCTAATCCCACCCTCCTCATTTAACCCTCCTCACCACCACTTTCCATCCTGGGAACCATAGTTTGTTTTCTATGTCTGTGAGTCTGTTTCTGTTTTATAAATAAGTTTATGTGTATCATTTTTTTAGATTCCACATACCAGTGATCTATTTGTCTTTCTGTCTGACTTACTTCACTTAGTATGATAAATGCCATGTCCATCCATGTTACTGGAAATGACATTATTTTATTCTTTTTTCTGGCTAAGTAATATTCCATTGTGTGCATATATACCTTCCTTATCCATTCTTCTGTCAATGGACATTTTAGGTTGCTTCCGTGTCTTGGCTGTTGTAAATAGTGCTGCTGTGAACATTGGGGTGCATGTCTAGGAAACCTAGAGATTGTCATACTAAGTGAAGTAAGTCCGACAGACAAAGATAAATACTATATGATATAACTAAAACGAGAAATCTAAACAAATTGCAAAACTGATACAACTTTATAATGAAGCCACTGGGCGAAACTGCTTCTCAGGGGGTTACAAGCAAGCTGAGATACTCCAGCTGAGTACAAATCCTCTTGTTCCTGGTGGCCTTGCCTCTGTTTCTACTGTGATTGGGCCTGGATAAACCTGACAGCCTGCCTCAGCCGTGGGGAGAGGCATTTAAAGACAGAAACATAAATGAAGCAGCACATGAGATTGTCAAGTCTGTCTGGAGTCAGCAGCCCATCATCTGCCCATCTGTCCCTGGGCCACTGCACGTCCACCAGAGGTGGTCAGCCTGCCAGACTGTGTGACTGGTGAAGAGGACAGTCTCCCTGCCCCCAGCACTGCGGTACTGAGAGTGGACAGTGGAACCAGACTGTGTTTGATCTCAGCTCCAGCCCTGCTACCTGCATGGCGTTGAGTCATGAGCTCTGAGCTTCTAGCCAGGGCCTCAGCCCCTCTCGAGTTTGCTCTGGAAATTAGAAACCCTCAGACCTCAGGACGCTCTTACCCATCCCTCCTGTGTGGGGGCAGTTTTCTACTGGCCACACAGACTGTGAGCACTGGCCTAGACACACACACACACAGACAGACACCCGTACACCACTGTACATTGAATAAGGATGATGGGGTGGGATCAGAAGAGGAACAGACATGGAGGAGGAAGTCAGAGGAAGAAAAACATGGGAGGCATCACCTACATGGGACACCATTCCCCCATTGTTTCGGCCTTATTCCACTTACACCAGAGGACATCCCTAGAAGTACCATGTAGAATCACCCCCACTGTGCAGGTGGGGAGACACACAGGCCTGGACAGACACCAGGACTTATCCAGGATGGAGAACAGGTAAGAATGAGGAGTTGAGTCTGGATGCCAGGGCATCTCGCCACAGCTGCACACAGAGCCTCCCCGGGAGCCGTGGAGAGGGCGGGGCTGCTCTAACTGTGGAAGATGTGGGTTTGCGTGGAGAAGGGGGTGAGCAGGCAGCAGCCCAGAGGGCTGTGTGCGGAGGTGTTGTCTGAGGAGGGGGGTCAAGGAAGTGTAGCCCAGGAAGTGATGTCACTTCCTTGACTACAGACCCCAACAGAAATGGAACCTGGTTACCAGGCACCCACATTCTAGGGACAGTCCCGAGCCAGCGCACTTGGCTGGAGACAGTTGAAGAAGAAACATGTTCTCTTCTTGTTTCCCGGTCTCCCAGGGCTTCTCCGCCGGGAAACCCTGGACTGAGAGGTTGTTCAGTGGCTGTAGGCATCTGTGGAACCCTCAACCCAGACGCCTCTGGCCTATTTTGAGGAGGCCACCTAAGGTAACACAGGGTGGCCTGTAGAAGGCTCGTCTGGGACCAGATCTGTTGGGGGCCCTCCCTGGGCAGGCCCACTTCCCCTCATCTCCGTGTCGGAGAAGGGGGACTTGAGGGGAGGTGTCCCCTCTGCGCAGGAATGGGTTGTTGAACACTTGGTAACCTGCTGGTCCTGTCATGGCCACACCCAAGGACAGGGCTGATAAGGAGGAAAGAGGACTCCTGAGGGGCCTCTTCTCTCTACCAATGGGAATCCAAGGTCCCCACTTTGTCAGCTTTTTGTCCCTGGAGGAGGTCTGTGCAAACAGTGGTGTATGTGTGTCAGGACTGGAAATGTCTTATGGGTTGGAGAACCACCAAGATAACCAGACAGGGCTCTGAGGTTTCTGCCTGGCCGCTGGGCACTGTATTTGCAGGACTCCACACAAGAGATGGGACAGGATCTGGACCATGGAGTCCCCCACTCCATCTCCCTGCAGGAGGGGCAGGTGCCCCATGACACTAGCAGAGCCCAGGACGGGCGGAGGGTGAGTGTGAGCGAGGAGACTCAACACCCAGGAAGCCCCAGGTCCCAGAGCTGCCCTGCTCCTCCCCTGGGCTCCCTCTTAGAGACCTGCTGGCAAAGGAATCTGATTCCCCGTCTCCCCCACCCGCCCTCACAGCCCAGGCCCTGCCTTGGCCAGATGCAAAGTGAATGACCACATAAGAGTCAGAATCTCAGAAAGAGACTTGGACAGAACTTCAGTTCATGTTAAGTCAACAGTGTTTCTGCATTTTTCTACACGTTGTCCTGTTTCTCCTCCATCCCCACGTGTCCACGTTGGCCTGACAAACCTCATCCCTCCCACCCAGGGATCAGCCTCTGTGTTCTCATCTCTAGAGTGGGATGCTGTGACAGCAGTCACAGGGATGAGGTAATTCATGCAGGGAGGTGCTGTCACTGAGGTGCTGACACAATGATCTGAGACACTAATGCATTTAATCATCGCCCTCTGCCCCTGGTACTGGTGATGCCAAGAACCTTGAATCTGCTCAGGGCTCCCCTCTTCCACCTCTGGCACAAGACCTTGTGGCTTGAGCATTTGGTCTGAGCTCCAGCCCAAACCCCCCGGGGGTCCCTGGTGCTGCCTCTGCCTCATGTCTCTCCTCTTTCCACCCCAGGGGGGGAGATGGACCATCAGGGAGCAGGGATGAGACCTACAGGGTGTGGAGCCTCCAGCGACACAGGCTGGAGAAGCTGGTGGCCAACCTGGTGCCTGCCATTCTGGGCGGCCACTCCTCCTACCTGCACACATTCCTGGGCAACTATAGAGCTTTCAGCACTGCCCAGCAGGTGCTGGACCATCTGTTCCAAAGGTGAGCACTCTGTCCTCATGGGACATTGGAGACTCGGCCCACTTACTAGCAGTGACATGAGGCATTGTTCCTTTGCCTCCCTAAGCCTCAGTTTGCCCCCCTGCATATTGGGGTCAAGAGACAATCAGGCCCTAGGAGGGTAGGAACAGAGGGAGACCATCGAAAATGCTTTCTGGGGCCCTGGCTCACAGAAACGGCAGCTGGCAGGGCTGTAGTTGTGCTAATTTGTCATTGCCCTCCTGCCCATGAGGAAGCCTCTGCCTCCTGTGTCACTGGGACTTTGGCCTTGGGTGGAAGTGTTTTCCCATTTCAAAGGGGATCTGTGACGCCATTAGCTGTCCCTGTCCTGGGAGAGTGAGAGCAGGGAGCCCTGGGAGGGACAAGTGGGGTCCCAGGCCCACTCAGATGTGTACTACGGGACTGGGTGGGCTCACTCATTCCTCAAATACATAGGAAGGGCCCCCAGGGACAGGGGCTTTTCTAGGAACAACCATCATTTAATGCATTGAGCAGCCATCAGCCCTGCCCTCCAGGGCTTCCATTCTCTCGGGAGTCACACTGTCACACTAGACACCACATCCAGCTAGTGTGCTCAGGACAGTCCATGTGACGCCTTCCTGCTCTCCTCTAGATACGGGTGCAGCCTCCCTGTTACTGAAGATGACGGGGGATCCCTGCACCAGCTGACACAGTGAGTCTCCTAGATTGAAGGGGGAGGGACTCCTTCCCCAAATACTGTGTGAAGCTCTGGGCTCTCTGGTTGGGCAGAGGTGGGCAGAATCCTGGATCCCACATATCCTGTGAGTCTGGCTTGAGAGCAGAAGCCTTAGGGCTTTCCCTGGCAAAGAGGAGACGAGACCCAGAGAGCTGTGGATGGGACTGTGGCGCTGTGAGGGGCATCTGGGAGGTCAGAGGACAGAGTCAAGCCCTAAGAAAACCCACAACCACCCCCTATCCATCCCATCCCTGCCAACACACCCTTTGTGAGACGCAGAACACAAGGGGTGGAGAGCATCCTGCCCACCATCTGGTGGAGCCTCAATGGTGGGGACTCAGCTGGTGCTCAGGGGACCCAGTGAGCCTCAGGGCACAGCTGAGCCCATCCTGATGATGGTGAGTGGCAGGGGCAGAAGGAGACCCAGGCAGGCTCCCTGGAGAATTATGCGGCCAGCAGGTGCAGGAGCTAAAGTCTGTGGAGTGAGGAGGCCCGTGGGCAGCCTGGATGGCTGACACAGCCTGTCTGTTCCCTCCTGGCTCAGACACTCATAGAGCAGCTCCCGTGTCCATTAGAGGGTAGTGCCCAGAGCGTACAGCCTGCCTGTCCTCACAGAGGTGCCATGCAGTGGGGAGGGGCAAGGAGAGGGACAGAGAAGTGTGACAGGTGTCCCTGAAGAGGTAGAGACATGGTCACACCATTGAGCAAGGGCTGTCCCTTCAAAAGGCTTGTAGCAGCCCCTCCTCTGTGTCCAAGCCCACCTCTGCCCAGACTGCCAGCCGAGATGGGACATGGAGCAGAGCTGGCCTCTGGGTGGGCAGGAGCCAAAGGCAAAGACGCCCAGGTCCCTGCTGGGCTACCCTGGGAGCCCAACGTGTTGGGAACGGCCAAGCCTCTGACTCTGGTGTCCCCCTGCCGACCCCCAGGGCCATGTCCTCCATCCTGGGCACCTGGCTGCTCCAGTACCCAGACGATTTCCACCAGCCTCCAGAATTCCCATGCCTTAAGACCGTGCTCACTTACAGAGCTGAGTATGCCTGGCTCAGACCTGGAGCAGCAGGCCCACCTCCTCCTGGCACAGCTAGAGCAACTGGAACTCCCAGAGGCAGACGGTGATGGTGGGGAAGATGCAGGGTGGGGGATGGGCTGAGCGGGGAGGGGAAGGCACTGGACCACACAGAGAAGAGTCTGGGAAGACTCCCTGGGGGTGGAATCATGGACTGAGAGTTGATTGAGTAGCAGTGAGGGCTCCCCTGGCTTTGGGAGACACGTGGGAAAGCAGTCCTATTGATGAGAGTTTCCCTTCTCGGAGCCACAGCACCAGCTCCAGAACCTGCTGGGGAAACCCCTCTGGACAGAGAGCCAGCTCCAGCTCTCCTGCCTGCGACAGCGCCGGAGCCAGAGCAGAGGGACGCGCTGTAAGTACCAGTCAGGCTCTGCTGCCTGCCCTTGCCTTCAGGGCCGGGACGCCCGTCGTTCCTGATGTGTCTGTGAATTTACAATTCCTGATTCTTCTCAGAGGTGATAACACATTACTTGGGACTTATTGTGTCTGGCTGAGTAATGGATGAAGAGAATGATCATAATTGTTTTTTCATTTAAATTTTACACATTTAAAAATTAAAAATAAGGCAGGACATCGTGTTAAGGCACGCTATGCTCCATGCAGGGGAATTTTGATTTGCAACAGCGGCACCCACTTGAGCTCAGATGAGCAGAAAGAGTCTTCCCAAAACATAAGGTGCCGGAGAAGCTGCTGGAAGGTCTGAGCCTCAGGCCAGGATTCCTGGGAGGTGCTCACAGGCCCTCCCGTTCCTCAGGCTCCCCCAGCAGTGACCCACTGCCCCGCCCATGTCCAGTCCCCAGGACTGGCATCCTTGCATTCAGCTTCCGCAGGGGAAGGACCTCTGCCTTTTCCCCAAAACCAGAAACAGAGGGTGGGGAGGCTGATGATGTCCATCAGAGTAACGTCTGGGGATCCTGTGATTGGGGGTGACTGAATGAGGCCACGCTCAGCGCTCTCTCTTCTCTGCCTGAAGATGGCTGCCCCCATGCACACAACGTAGGGCCTCACGGGGAGGAGAGTCTAAGCTCTTCCTGGAGGGGGAAAGACATAAGACCCTGATTCAACTGGGAGCAAAGGAGAGATCAGAGGACCCAGGGGAAGGGCCACCTGGGCTGAGGCTCGACCTTGATGCTTAGGAGCACAGGCTCAGTGTCAGTTTGTAGGACTTGGCCAGAAATCATCACACCCAAGCCTAAAGGCAAAACCAAATTCACCTCGACAAAACACCTTCAGTACAGAAGCCCAGACAGCCCTGGGCCACTTGGAGGTTTTGAAAGCTTGAGATGCTGTGTAGCTTATGACGGACCTGGGGTTAAGTCACACACTCCCAAGTTCTTAGAAAACCACAAACAAAACCTGTCAGACTTCTGATTCTGCTAAGGGCCCCACCTAGTCAAGCCTCTAAGGAGATGCTCCAGTGTCAGCCAGTCATGGGAAACTTGCAGTTCAGCTGCGAGGATCTGTAGTCAGGCTGCACGGGCCATCCAAGCCCCTTGCAAGTCGCCCACCTATACATTCTGGGGTTTGGCTTTGAGAAACTCTTCAACCCATCAAGCCCCGGGGTTCATACTGTCCATTGCAGGTAAAAACTGTGTGTTCATGGTTTGCAGACCTTGCAAACAACAAACCAGCCCTTTTGCTTCAAGACATCCCGATTCTTTTCTGGGATTTAATTCTAATTTTAGGATGACATCTGAAACAGTGCGTAACTACTTTAGATTAGTGATGTCCAAATCTTGATTGAGTATTTGCTGTCTGTCAAGCACTGAGCAGAGAGCAGACTGAGAACTGACTGAGGAGCTTCCTGGTCTGGGAGAAGCTCTGAATCCACAGGAGAGAAGACATGCCGGAAGTGCCTGCCATCCTAGGAAAATGGACAGGGCTCGTGTTCGGGGAGTTCAAGGAGGGATCCTAGATTTAGAAGCTGCCTGGGGAGGACAGGATTGGGCTCCACTTTCAGAGATGAAGAAGACATCGTTGTGGAGGAAGCTGGCAGCAGGAGCAATAGAAACAGGTCCTTTAAGGACAAGGGATCAGAAGGAACATGACGCAGCTCTGAAAGTCATGTTTTCTAACATTTTCAGTGGATACGGTCATTACACCCGGTAACTGACAAAGTAACCGGTAATAGAGAGTCATCTCGTTTTTTCGAGTTGGACATCATTTTAGATGAAATGAGACAAAGATGCTGGGTGATACATTTCAAACCTGTGTTGACATTTGATTGTTAATGTGAACAGGAAAGGGCCATGCATGTCTTTGGATAGACTCACTTCTCTGCACCAGACACACAGGGCGGGGCTGTGGACAAGTGACCCCAGCACGTTCCCACTCTCTCCCTGCAGGTCCTGTGAGGCAGCGACGTCCTCTCTGTTCTCTGCTGTGGACCCAGGGCCAAGCTCAGGGGCTCCATCAACTCTCCGTGAGGCCCTGCCCTTGGGAAGTGCCCGGTCATGTCATGATCAAGACGAGGACTTGCACTAGAAGGCACAGCCAAAATTTTGATGTCATGGAATTGGCTTTCTCCTAACAGCAAGACGGATGTTGTGTGTGTGTGAATGTTGCCTGTTTGTCTGCCATCCACGGAGCCAGCAGCTCCCATGCCATTCCTCATACGGCCACCAGAGGGAGGTGTGTCACTGCTTCTGAGAAACACGCTGCTCCATTCCAAAGTGGTCCTGTCCAACTGAGCCTTCCTCAGAAGATGTTTTAGAAACGGAGGCTTTCTTTAAGCTATAGAGATTTGCTTTTCTTCTTCCATCTCATTCGGGATCTAATGTAAATCTACTCCAATTCACAAGTAGAAGGTGAGCCACCGAGGGGAAGTTGTCCCTTGGGATACGTAGACATGTCTCATTCCGTGTCCAGCCCCCATCTGTGACCACTTCTGTCCCTTCCTCTCTCCTCCAGCCATCTGTACATACTGATTTCAATAAAACACTTCGACAACCAGTGTGATGTTGTAGAGATATTTTAAATTATGTTGTCTTGTGTGTGTGATGTGGATCATTGAGTACAAGGGCTCTGCTCACAGGACAGTGGGATTGTCCCTGGATCCCTAGGAGACAATTGAAGGAGGGCAGTAGGTCTCAGTGGGAGTCACTCACCAGGAAAGATCTGCTCAGCACAGCCCAGGTGGGTCCACGCTGTCTCGTATCCTCACAGCACTGAGTCTGCTTTCCCCTGGGGAGCTCAGCTAAAACCCTGTGTTTCCTGAAGGAGCATCTGGGTCAGAATCAAGAACAGGGATGCTAGCAACCATGGGAGAGGGACAGGTTATGATTCTAATTACCTGATCCTCTGCCTACAACAGCTTTCCCTGTATTGTATTGTGTTCTAACCAATGGTCAGCCACCTGGGAGCAGAGTCTAGGCCTTGGTTTCCAGTATATTACAGGTCTCTAGTCCAGCGCTTGGCCAAGAAGACATGCTTGCACTGCTGAATGAATGCACTTGGGAGGGAAGACAGGACAGATCTGCAAATGTATTTGAAATGGGGACTGTCCTGGAGCTGTCCCGACAGGAGGTCATCATGCATAGGCACCTTCCTCAGCTGCCAGGCCCTTTGCACCTCAAGACCTTCCCAGAGCCCCTCAGCCAGGACCCACCTGATCCCAGGGCTCGCCCAGGTCACATCTCACCTTCTGCTCTTGCTTCTATTCTCACTTCGCCCCCCTTGATTGTCCCTTAAGTCTCAGAGGACACCTCTGATTCCCTCAGGGATCCAGTATCATAAAATTAGATCGTATGGTCCTAAAGTTCCTTGCTGGGACTAAATTAACAAATCAAGAATCATGTAGATATGCAGCTGTGCATGACTATCGCAATGGGTGTTTGTCTTCAGCTTCTTCAGGGGTCAGGTGATGGCTCCTCTAGGCAGTCTGAACTCTAGAATGGGTTCTTCTAACTTCCGCTTGGGGCTGGGAAGCTTGGCATCTTCTATTTCCATTTCCTCCTCATTGGTGGCGTCTGTCTTTTCTTTCACGTCAGGATCCTTAATACCATGCATGAATTGGATGTGTTTCTCCAGCATCAGCTGTTTCACGAAGGTCCGCCTGGAGTCTGGGCAGTGCGAGCAGGTGTAAACCTTCCTGATGCCTGTGTTTGACCCGGTTGTGCTGGCAGAGGCTGAGGGATGAGCTGAAAGATCTGTCCCACTGGCGACTGGGGTGATTCCTCATTTGCTTCCCGTGCTCCTTCCTCGCGTGGGAAATGTCAACGTCTCTCTGTGTGAACAGGCGGTCACACCCCAACACGTTCACCCAGGACTGGCCACTTTTTTTGTTTCCACTGATTTCTTCACAGGTGTTGGGGATTCCTTTCCCAATTTCTCTTTCCCACTCATGGATCTGGTATCTGTGTTTTGATTTGCTGAATTTTGAGTTCTAGGCTTAATGCTCAAAGGCAAGTCTATACCCAAGTTCAGAGGTCCTTCCATGATTTTCAGTGTTCCATGCATAGACATGACATGGTCCATCATGAGTTGCTTCTGTGCATGTAAAAGAGAACAGTCTGGACACTTGAAAACAGACACCTGGTTTTCAATGTGCTGGTCACAGTGGCGATATGGCAGGGTTTGCAGGGTGAATACAGTGTCGCACATGGAACACTTATATATTATTTTTGGCTCTCTGATCCTGATGCCGGGGTGCTGTGTGTAGGCATGGGAATGTGCGCTTGGGGAGGACTTAAATGCCACTGGACAGATAGGACACTTGTAGAAGACTTCACACTTGCACGTGAGACTTCAGTGTGGCCACGTCAGGGTACACAACATTGCAATGCAAACATCGAAAACCAACTCTCGCGTGTAGCATACACAGTTCTTGGTGACGTGGGTGTGGAAGTGCACCAACCTGCAGATGGCCCCGCACTCGGGGCATGTGCAGGGAGACTTGTGCTGATGGATTCTCCAGTGGGAGGCGTAGCTGCACTGGTCAGGAAGACGCATCTGACAGACAGTGCAAGTCTTTTGTCCACTCACATCTGCACCCTGCTGGACGTGGGCAGCCAGCGATGTCTCATCCTGGAAAACCTTACACTGCAAACATTCCAGACTATGCCTACAGAGCTTGGATGGGTCTTCATCCCGAGACACAGCTGGAAGGATGGGTGTGCTCGAAGGGGCTGACGTGACCATCTCAGTTACGTCAGACTGAATTTATGTTACAGTGTGTGTGATGGCCCCACAGAGCTCAGGAGAGTGGGAGATGAAGCAGGATATTGCTTGATGAAGAAATGAGCATTTGATCTGCTGGGACCGGCTTCACAATCAAGTGGAAGCCCTGCATCACCTCTCCCTTCTTGTGCCCACAGGCATGAGACAAGAGGCTGCACTTGTCAATAATGAGGTTCCTACTACAGTGCACGTCACTTCAATGCACACGCTGCATCTGTCCTACTGTTGGGTCAGGCTCTTTTCAGGGCAAAGGAGTCCCCACGCTGCAAGCACTTGTACCCACGGGTTTATAATGTGACGCCCGTGTTGGCAGGAGGACTGAGGCTGGGGATGTAAACTGGGACTGGGCTGACGCTGCGCAGCACCTCATTGAAAGCTTCCACCACAGAACTCTGCAGGGAGGACACCTCCAGGACCCGTGACACCGTTTTGGGTGGCTGTGAGGCCACCACATCGATTATTGCCTGCTTTATTTGCTGCTGAGATGTGGTGAGCACTTGGCAGAGCTCAGAGGTGGCCTGGGCGCCCTGAGGCAGAAGGTTAAGTTGGCAAGGTGCACAGTCTTTGGCACGAGTTGGTGTTGGCCAGGCTGGAGCCCAGCACCACGGCAGTTTGCTGCTGGGTGGCACTGGCAGCATTAATGATGGCGTTGCTGGTGCCCTGAATGGAGGCAGCAGATATGACCGTCTTTATCACCATCGTGTTGTTGGCGAGCTTCACATTAACGACCTGCGAGCCGGCCGTCTTCACAGCTGACACCAGGAGGAAGGCAGTCACCACAGGCTTGATCATGACCTGTTTGGGCGTCAGCTCGGCAGGGGCAACAGCATTGGTGATGACCACTGACTGCACAGGTGCCCTGAGGCTGGAAGGAAAGGACAGTGGCTGAGGCTGGAGATGGCAGAAGCAACATCACAGACACCACCATGGACCCCGTCTGCTCTGAAGGCTTTTTTCCAGCATCAAGATTGACTTCAGGCAACACCCTCATCACCATCCCCTTGATTTCCCCAGAGGACATCTTGATGGTTTCGATGCGGACTTTGGGGATTACTGGCGTTGACCCTGCGGGAGAGGAGGGCGACCCCTCGCTACCGTTCTCACTGGAGATGCTCCGGGGAACACCTGGCTGCTTGAGGGATGCTTTTTTCATCCCATCGATGAGACTCTGGGATTCGGGAGATTTTTCAATGGCTCTAGGGCTGTTGTTTACTTCTTTTGGTAATGGAGAGGACTCCCGGGAATTGGTCACGGTTCTTTGGAGGAGTCGGAAGCAGACTTTTCAGAATCAAGGGCTGCGATCACAGCTCTACAGGAAGAAAGCTTGGAGGCTGGCTTGGTCCTCTACAGTGCCATGATGCCAAGGGAGGTGTCTTTCTTCTCAGAGCTCAGCTTCCCCTCATGGACCCTGTTTTCAAGCACATTTTCAGAGTTCTCCTTCAATCTATCCTCCATTTCTCACTTTAAAAGGTTCATAAGCACTTAGATTTACAGAATTTGTTTCCATTTCCATTTCTCTCTTAACAACTGTGTTTTTATCTAGACTGCCTGATGTAGGGAATCCAGTTTTGCTGAAGCTTAAGATGTTTCCCCTCATTAATTAGCAAGAAGCAGCCAGACTACATACAAACTTATCTGTTACAAGGAAAATACATGGCCTGTCTAAAAACCTGTTCTATTTCAACATATTTTAAAAATGTTTTAAAGGTCCATAAAGAAAAAAAAAAGGAAAAGCTCTTCTAAGGAGGCTCACCTATAATAAAAAACACAAAAGAAAATACACTGCCACAAGAGGAGGAGGAACAGGGAAATTTCTGACTTGATTTTTGTTGATGGGGCAGGAGAGGAAAGAGTACATGTTGCCCCTCTTAGGAAACATGCAACCAGTCCCCTCTCTCCCTCTTCTTTATTCCTGTCAAGGTAGTTTTGAAATTACATATCAGCAAAATAATGATATAAATAGAATTTCAGAAAAGATTTAATAAAAAACATTGTTAACATAACCATGTGCTAAGGTGCACAGTATCAATCACCCATATTCTAAGTGACCCTTCCCACCAAAAGCCACCACAGGTCCCCAGCTGGGAGTGAAGCACAAGCTTACTCCTATGGAGTCAACAAGTCTTGCAGCTAAAATACTGAGAGATTTGACAATCTTTAAATGTCTGTATTTCTAAACTATACTGGAGAGTGGAGAATATGCTGTAAAGGCAATAGCTATGGTCACTGCAGAGGGAAAGGAAAGCTGAATTTAAGAACGTCTTTAACCAATTTCTAGGGAAGGGGCTGAGAGAGGGGGCTGAGGGGTCCATGCAGCCTGCTCAGTAGAGAAACGCATTTCCATCACACAGGATAAGGGATCAGATCCTAGGCTCTGAGTGGAAGCCTCTCAATAAGCCAAATCCACCCTTTTCTGTCACCACACTGCAGAACACAACATCGTGAGTGGCTGAGGGGTGGGAAAGAGTCACAGCATTTACTTCTACGCAGCATGCAGTAGGCACAAGGTGGGAAACAGCGTGGCCTATCTGGGCAATTTAGAAAGTGCCCCAAGAGTCTGACAGATTTGAAATTTGAGGAATGTAGTTTTAAGTTTGGGGTCTTGCAGTAGTAACAAGTCATCATTCCCTAAATGATGGTGAGTCAAGAGAGACTGGTGAGAGAGGAGTTATATGATCAGATGTGCTCTTAAGGCAGTCAGCCATGGCGGCGGTGTGCAGGACTTCAGGAATGGGGAGTCACGAGAGCAGCAAGGATAGGAAGGGTGGAGGGGAGACTGAGCCCTGCAGGATGTCATTGTGTGGGGGGTGATGGGACATGACAGCAGAGTCTCCTGGGCTCCCTAGGCAGGCTGCCCTCACCACAGAGCAGCACATACTGCACAGAACCACCTGCTTCTCTGTTTCTTTTCCACTTAAGCCTTGGGCAAACCAATTTCCTTTACATTTTGTGGTATCAGCTAGCTTTCTGGGGTTAGTCATAATAATCCCCCAGGTAACAAAGACATCTTAGGTTCCATGAATTCACAACACTTCCCACAACCTAAGGATCTTATAATATCTTTAGAGACAAGAGAGATATAGATGGATAGGAATTTACTAACATAGGAAAGATGGCCCAAAATAAATCACATCTAAGAACTCAAGTTAATTTCAAGAAGTATTACTTAAGAAAGACCATGACTGAAACTAGGGTGTGTGCAAAATACAATACTGAAAAATCTTTAAGTTTAAATAGCATGCCCATCATTTTTTTGGGGGGGGGTGGCTATTGAAGGAGACTCTTGCTCCTTCCCTTCTCTTGGCATTTATTTCTCATTTGCCCTTAAAATCTCTGGATTTTAAGGAAATAAGGGAAAGGCCTGAGCTGAAGAGATTACATACAGGAAGGGGAATAAAGCTCTTGTAGGGCCTATGATAAGAACTCTGGTCTTGATCCTGAAAGCAGTGGTGCCACCAAGGGCCACAAAGAAGTAGACGAGTGTGCACTTAGATCAGAGCTTGACTGCAATGTAAATATGGAAGAGATGGACAAGAAGGACTCAGAAAAATACACAGGACTTAAGACAAATGGAAACAGTAGAAAGCAAGACAATGCAGAAATGTCGATGGCAAAAATGAAGAAATGTGAGTGGGTTGATAGAAGCCCTTCAGATCATGGTCTTTACTTCTAATCCTTCAGCCTCAGAAAAGAAAAATTAACTGTCCAACTATACAAAAGACCTCTCTCCACTCTTTCTTGCATCCTCAATGACCCCGGCTCCTAAGGGGGAAAAACCCTCCCTTTTATTTTAAAATCTGGCTCTTCTATGGGGTCTTTCTGTTAAAAAATATCCATATGTTCCCCTTTTTAAAGGAGACCATCCCAATAGCCAGAACCTGTCCACCTCTGTGCTGATTCAGCCCGAATGTCTAGACACTCACATACTTCTCATAGTTAAATCACGATGATCTAAATCGCACATAGTAATCCCATTTCCCTGGCCAGTGGGTAGATCAAACAAAAGTAAGTGAGCCAATCTTGCCCAAGGTGAGGGGAAGGCTACTTTTTGCAGTGGGTGTGCAGGGGTCCTAAGGGCAAGAAACCATTGCTCTTGCAAATAAATATACTGGAAGAGGCCACCTCCTTCCACTGGACATTAGTTAAGCAGACAAGTCACGTAGCTAGAGTCTGCACAGGGCCATGAAGACAGCTAGCAAAGACAAGATGACATGCAGGGGACAGCATAATGTAAAGACAGAAACTGAATCTTTGATGCTCTCACTGAGGCTGGACTTTTGCACCTGAAGCCAGTTGGGCACAGGTTGTAGCTGAAGCTCTCTCTGACGTCAACCAAGGCCACAATGAATCCATTCCTCCATTAACCTGGGGGTTTCCTCATTAAACCCAATATATTCTTACTTTGAAATGCACCTTCTAAACTTCACCAAATGTGAGGGGGTAAGAAAAAGTCGTAAGTTAATTAGGTAATGATATGAAGCTGTCACAATGGAATCTTTTTAAGACACATAAAACAACACTGAACTATTACTTACTGGACTCTCTTGGCAGAGACACTCAAGAAATAGTGCTGTGTATGAGGCCACGATGCAATTCTCCATGTGCTTGCCAGCATGCTGAAGAGCTGAAAATATTTAAACCAAAAACTGTACATTAAAACACACACACACACACACAAAATCATCCAAGAAACCAACACCTCTGTTAGTCATCTTTCCTTCGAAACTGCTAAACATCAATAAATGGTGCTAGGAAAATGGAATATCCACACACATCAACAAAAAATAACACAAATGGAAGAGGACCTTAATATAAGAGCCCAACCATAAATCCCTTAGGAGAAAACACAGGACTAAATCTTTGTGACCCTGGGTTAGGAAATGGTCTCTTAGGCACAACAACAAAACCACAAGTGACAAAATAAAAAATAGGTAAGTTGGACTTCATCAAACTTAAAGCTTTTGTGTTTCAAAAGACACCATCAAAAAAGTGAAGACAACTCAGAATTTATCTGCAAATCAGGTACTTGATCAGAGTCAAGTCTCTTGAATGTATAGAATTCTACAACTCAACCAAAAAATGACAACCCAATTAAAATTATGGGCAAAAGTCTTTGAGAACTAGTACTGTAATTTATGACAATAGCTCTCAGTTTACAAAGTGAGGCCAATAAAAGAATCCCCAAGTTTCAGAAGTATAAAAACCTTTAGGGGTCCTATTATTCAGCTGCTTCTCTTTACAGATAAGTAAAGAGAGAAGCAGGAAAGGAAAGCAGACCTTGCCTGCATTGGACACATACCTTCCCCACTGCTAGGAAGCCTGTGAAGAACTCCCACAAGCACTGAAATATCAAAGCTTGTCTGCACTGAACTAGAGAGGCCATAAAAACAGCAAGACTGTAACAATATATGAATTAAAATGTTTTGGAGGAAAAAGAACACATATGTAATTTGAATACATCAAAATAAACACACCTGTATTGAGGTCAAGTTCTTCATCATCTTCCTCCTTCTGTTTCTCTTCTGTACCATCCGTCTTCTCAGTTGACGCCCGCCGCATCTCTCCACTTCTTTCTTGCCTCTCTCCACTCTCATCATGCTGAGTGGTGGGAGCATCTCTGATCAACTCATCTGTTTTACTTTCTGCCAACTGGGCTGCTCTCTCTCGCTCAAGGAATAGCTGATAAAGATGATTTTTGAAGATCACTGAGAGAGATCACCAACCAGCATGAATATATGCAAATTTAAGGCTCAATTTGCTTTTAAACATCACTAATCCTAAGAAGCATGCTGTCTGGTAAACAAGGGTAAATATCAATAAATGCCCTTGCTCCTCATCCAACTGAAGGCCAAAAGTATAAAAGCTGTTGAAATTCAATCAAGCAAATTAAGTGCATCTACTGATGATGCAGGCATTCTGTTTATAAGACTGAGAATCTCAACACTTTTTCTTAATTTGGATTATACTGAGAGGAAATTGGAATAAAAAATACAAATGAAAAGTTAAAAGAATTAAACAATTTTTAAATCCTAGCAGCCTGGATAAATTAACTGGAAGGAAGAAAGAACACTGAATAAAACATAATATTGGGGGGAAGCAATATGGCTTCTTTAAAATGAATTTAAAGGGATTAAGAGATAAACAAGAACCAGTAAAAGTAAAAGTCTAGTTCTCAGAGAAAGACCTAGAACTGGACCTCAACTAGAATACTTAACAATGGAAGTACAATTGTCAATGGAAGGACACACCAAAAACTCTAAAAGGGAACCCCTAAACCTCCTGCCTTCACTCCCTTTATTTCCACATGCTGCTGCAGTGCCAAACGTACAGAAAGCATCTCGCATACTCACTGATATGACCGGGGAAAACCCTGAGTTACTGATGGCAGCTACCTGAAAACCACAGGCCAAGGAGATCTCAAAACTTTGCTAAATATATACAAGCATGGTATATAAAATTTAATATCCTCAAGAAAGTAAAATTTCAGCTTTATATGAAGCAGTATTTCTTAAAATTGGTTCCAGGTTCCCTAGGGGTCCACCAAATCCTTTCAAGAATTTGTGAGCTCAAAACAGCATTCGTAAGTATATTAAAAGGTCAACTGACTCCTTTCATTCTCTCACAACTACATGGTGGGAGTTTTCCAGAATCTATATGCCATGTGATTATGTTTATACACCAATGGCTTATAGAATGAGTTCCTGAACTTTACAATTTTTTGTTTTGACTTCTAATTTATCAATAGATAAAGCACACACAAACAAAAGTTACTTGGTATGCCCAATAATTATTATAATGTATACTTTACATCACATAAAAGTATACGGAATAAAGAAGTCCTGAGATCCAAATGTTTGAAAAGGAATGATAGGCTCCTAGTTATGACTCAAGAAAACGAGAAGTTGCAGGTTATTACCTGAAGACACAGATCAAGCATTTCTAGTTTCAGAAAGGCCAAAAGGATTAACAGGTTAGCAAAGGCTTTGGAAAAAATAGTAATAATAAAAAAGGTTCATGATCACTTCTCAACATGTGCAAACTGTCACTTAAGGAAATGATAAAGGTAGCTAGGAACTGGCAGAAAGTATTATACTGGCAAAAGTGAAAACCAGTAACAGCCAGCACTGTCAAGAAGCAAAAACCCACATACAGTTTTACAGGGGAGTATAAATCAGCTGACGAGGGAGTATGTGATTGGGGTGGGGCAAGTTGGGGACATCAATTTTAAATATACATACTCTGACACGATTCCTAAGCAAGGAAGTTACTCCAAAGACATACATACTTTGAATGGTATGCCCCAATATTTAGGTACACACATCCCGGGCACAGATCAGACCAGTAAGTGATGCTGGAGGACTTGAACCAGATGGGATAAAGCTAAAACTTGATTTGTAATTTGTTGTTAATAATCTACATTTGATTCATAAACAAAGAGGCCCTGTTTCTGTTTTTTGCTAACAACACGTAAGGAATGATTACAGTAGTTGAAAACAGTCAGCAGAGTAAGCAAATGATAAGTAAGGGTACACAGTCTGAGTGTGCCTCACTGACCCGGTGAGAGAGGAAGAGGAAAAGGAGGGGAGGGAAGGTAGGAACGAGACAAGGTAACAACAGATGAAGAAACTGGACAGATGTAAAAACTGAAGGTGTTAGTTTGTTTTTAAGTTGTTGCTTACTGCACTAAAGCCTGAACTGCAGGGACTTGTCCAGCCACCCTTAAACTACCATCCCCCTCTCACCTATAGAAGGAAGAATCAAAAGGACATGATGTTTCCATGTTGACAAGACAGTGCCAATTCCAAGCATTATACTCAACTAGATTGACCAGTAGACCTAAACCCTACAAAAGGTAAAATATGCCTGTTACCACAGGTGAGAATTGAAACAAGTGAATATACAACTTTTATTGACAGCTAGAAAACTAATCAGTGTGCTATCATCTTCAGAATGGTTAATAACCAACTTACAATTATAAATAATGGTCTTCCCAAAGAATGACTTCACCATTTTTAGTTCTTATACCCTTTATTTTCACACATGGCCCTTCATGGCTCTCTTGTGCGCTCTAAGAGGTTCTATTCATAGGAATTGATTGAAACTCACAATATATTGAGCAACTGATTCTTAAATCCAAAACTAAGATGCAGTCTTGGTCATCTTAACAGATCAAGTACTCACTTCTGAAACAGTCACCTGAACCCACCAGCCCTCGAATACCAGACCTCTGCCCCTGAGGTAGGTGCCATGGCACCTGAAGCACACAGCTCACCGCTGTGCCCGTCACGCCGCCCTGCCCTCCTGCTATGCTGCTGCCCCATTTTGACACAGGGAGTGGGAAGAGGATAAAGGCTGTCACCATTGTTATGACACTAACAACGAATATGCATCAACACAAATATTAGAAATTAAAAAGGTACAGTTTTCCTTTATTGAGACACACTGTTGACAATAATATTTCTGAGCCAAGCTACCAGGCTGGTTTTTAAAGTATCAACTGCTAAAAGCAGTTAAATCTATACATGAATAAGTGAATTATATGATGGCAATTTTAAAATGACGACATTAAGAAAAGAAGAAACAAGAGGAGTAACTTATTTTTACATGTAATACAATCTTTCAGTGAGAATACATGTAGAAAATACGACCTACCATTATCATTAGTTAAACTGAGCAGCACCCCAGGGACGGCCCTCATGCCGTCTTCTACTGCTCTGCCCACGTGATTGGTGATATTCTGGTGAGGCAGAGGCTGACTGTCGGGTAAGCAAATACTGTTCTCAGCATGGTTATACTGCTTAGTTAATTCTTTACAATGTTGTAATGCTCTTAAGAGAAAACAAAATGTAGACTGTTATGTTAAACAAACATAGTTATATTAAGAATTTCTACCTACTTGGACCTTACTGTTTTAAATTTGTCATAAATGCTGCCAAATTAATTTTTTTCTATTAAAGAACTTAAAATGTACTACCTATTTAATTGTGTACCAAACATGTCTGGGTAGTCACACTAGGTGCTTAGATTTTGCTTTTATTTTGGGAAAACTTGATACTAAAATTTTTTCTGAGCAAAGTTAGAATTATAAATTCAATGCAGATGCTTATAACTTTACTACCCATAGCTGTCCCCCATTTTACAAAACTCTCCAGCATAACAACCTACCACAACCCATTCCCCAAACAAGTTAAACATTTAAAAGCTAACACTGGGCACTTCTGAATTTCATTTAGATGTTTTTCCATTTCAAATGTAAGCTCTTAGCTTAGGTAAAGAGTATTATTTATATTAATATTGCATAATAACCTTGTATAGATAAATATTAAATACTTCATAAACATCAGAACAAACCAAGTTTTCTTATGGAGGTACTGGGGATTGAACCCAGGACCTTGTGCATGCTAAGCGTGTGCTCTACACTGAGCTATACCCAACCCCCTACATCATATTTTTTAACATGAGGTCATTTAACTGACATGTTTCCTGGCAGTCATACAAGGGTATCATCTATATCCAAGGATTCTCAAGATGCTACCCAAAATAACAAGGAAATATAATCTTTAAGTGGGTCTAGTATTTCTGAAAACTCTGTAAATCACCATGTCCATTGACTTAAAAAAGTCTATGAGAGACGAAGTAAGCTGACTCTGTCAGCTGAGTCTTCATGTATTAAAAACCACACAAAACCCTTAAAGAAAACTGTACTATATCTGATTGCTCTCCAGCTGCTCCTTAAAATGTACGCTCTGGTTAAGAAGTGGTTCCTTGCATCTAACATGAAATAATTTGTTCTTTAGAAGTTTGGGGATGTTCACCAGAATTGCCATGCTGTTACTGTTAACTCACAGGCTTTAAGGAGCACTGAGCTAATAAATAATAAAGCTGCTGGTGAGGTGGGAACAGCAGGAGAATATTTAATTGTTCAACATGCTGTCCCTGCTTTAATCAGGGTTCTGCTGAAAATTTCAAAAAGCCATATGAGTGGTCTTTTACAAACATCCAATTCCGACCTCTACTGCCTCTTCTAAGACATCTGACACAAAGGTCCTAATCACAAAGGTTCCTAACTGCCTCCTTTTAGAAGGCACATGTCAGGGGTCGTGAAGTATACAAAAGACATTTTCAAACAAAGAAACAGATTTTAACTTGCAAGAATATACTTTGGTAAGGGAGGGTAAACTTGGTTATAGAACAACCAGAATATGCCTTAAGGCTACTAAGTGATATAATTTATAAATATAAGACAAACAAAGATGACAAAGAAACCTACAGATTAAAAGCAAATCTATTAGAAACTAGAGACTCCTAGAAATTTGAGACTATTGGAAATTTGAATAATGACTGCACATATGATAATATTAAGCAATTAATAATTTATAAGGTATGAGAATGGTACTGTGGTTATATTTTAAGAGTCCTCTTTTAGAGATTATATACTCAAGTACTTATGGATTAAGTGATTTGAAATCTGTAATTTGCTTCAAAATAATATAGAAGGGGGAATGGATAGAGTTATACATGGAAACAGGACTGGCCATGACTGCTGGTTATTCAAGCTGAATGAGGTGTACAACAGGGGTTATGATGCTACTGTCTGCTTTTATCTGTTTGAAATTCTTTAAAATAAGAGGTTAAAAAACAGATAAACGAGTCAGGCTGAAGTGGGTATTTGATACTATACCAAGGATGTTGGACATACATCCAAAGAAATAAGGTATCACACAGAATTGGAGTTTGGGATTATTATTACAAAGCAGAGATCTGTGGAAGGTTAACCCCCTGTGGTACTGGGATTGTACTGGACAGGCTAGAGACCAGAGAACCAGGGCAGTGATATCAAGAACTGGGGTAGAGATATTAGGAAGAAGCTGCTATAATGAGCTAGAACCAGGGCTGGAGACAGACTTGGAAACTTTACATGCACTGAGGAGGATGAAATAATGCTATCTGCAGCAACATGGGTGGACCTAGAGATGATCGTATTAAGGGAAGTAAACCAGAAGGAGAAAGACAAATACAATGATACCACTCATAAGGGGAACCTAAAATGATGTCATGAGCCTATTTACAAAACAATAATTACTCACAGAAACTAACAGACATAGACACTTTTATCTTTGGTAACATGTAGTTACCAAAGGGGAAGGGGAAGGGGAAGTGGGAGTCATAGGTTAGGAGTTTGGGATTAGCAGACACAAACTACTATAAACAAAATCAATAAACAACAAGGTCCTACTGTACAGCACAGGGAACTACATTCACTAGCTTGTAATAACCTATAATGAAAAACAATCTGTCTATCTATTGATATCTATCTATAACTGAATCACAATGCTGTACACTAAAAACACAACACTGCATATCAGTTTGAAAGGAAAAAACAAAGAAAGCATGACATTTCAGAAAAACTTACTTAGCTGATGAAACAATGAGTTGGGAATCTTTATACGCTATCAAGTAGCTTTGATTCTCTGGATTATGCACTGTTACCTAAAAGAAAATTTTTGAAATTTCATGGCAATCCATAACATTCATTCATTAATTCACGCACAACATGCAATGCTCTAAAAGACATAAAGATGAAGAAGGATTGTCAGCCTTTGTCATCTAAGGGAATAGCAACCCCCGTGTTCTAAATTGAAAATAATAGAGCTATTGCTTTAATACAAAATTAAAACATCACTGTTATAATTGCTTGTTCATAATTAATATATTCTGTACTATACATTCCCAGCAATGAATTACCAAGCATTTTATTTTTTTTATTTTTTAACACCTTTTATTGATTTATAGTCATTTTACAATGTTGTGTCAAATTCCAGTGTTCAGCACAATTTTTCAGTCATACATGGACGTATACACACTCATTGTCACATTTTTTTCTCTGTGAGCTACCATAACATTTTGTGTATATTTCCCTGTGCTATACAGTATAATCTTGTTTATCTATTCAGAAAAGAACAATCACTAATTTAATAAACAAGCTAATATTTAAAGTTCTTAAAGTAGATTCATCTAGGATTTTTAAAAATTATGTTTATCAACTGTACTTGAAGTACTCTAGAAAAGCCAAGAAATAATTTCCATTTCATCTATGCCAGAAACTTTTCATTCACAATAGGTCATTTTCCCATAGGTGTTTCAAAAAAATCCCCTGCTAATCCAATCTGGCCAACACACTGTCTGTATGTCTTGAAATTCACTGGCAGCATAAATTCTAGTCTACTCTGAACTTAGTTACGTCATTCAGAAAAGTCAAAAAACAAATATACTTATGGCATACAGTTCAGAAGTACTCTTCAAAGCCAAATATTATAAACTGTGATTATAACAATGCGACTAAGTAGTTACATCAAGAAAATTCGTATTAATTAAAAAATATAACAAAAACTTGACTGCATTTAACTATTATTTTCTACAAACAAGTTAATGTATTTAAGCAGGATTCCACATTAAGGAAAGAACTATAACACTCGGCAATGTGAACAAACTTAACACGCATGATTTCATACGGCGCAACAAACTTAAAAAAACTACACTGCTCATTTAACATGTTCTTAAACTTTGGTTGCTCAAGAATGCGTTACAATTTCAACTTGGATTAGCAAAAGTAAAACTCTAGGGATGCTTAATATAAAACTATGACAGTCTCACACACAGAGTCATATCTAAGATTAAATAATTTCTCCCATTATTTGTTCATACTTACACTTTCCTAAACTCATAAACATCTCTCTGCTCCCCATAATGAGGCCACTAGTTTCTGTTCATCTTCATCTCTACTTAAATGATCCACACATCTTTCACCAGGAGAAAAGAAATGAATATACATTAGCATGTCTCATCACTTCAATACTTATCCCCTTAACTAACATACAAAAGCCATCTGTACACATGCTATGAATATGCTAGAACTTCTCTGAATACTATTTATTCTAAGTTTTATTCTGTGCAGTGTTAAAATATGAGATTGTAATTAATTTTTTAATCTCTATAACTCCCCCATATCAAAGTGTTAATGGCTTTATCTTTAAAAGATTTTCAAGACACTACTAAAGAGAACAGATCTTTTCAAACTGCTGCAATTATTCTTTAAAGTTTGTGAATTTTCTTCAGGCTTTAAATAATATATTAAAATGTTTTATGTATATATATATCATAGCTTTACAATATGACCCAGACCACCCAAGAGCCAGAGTTCTTCTTTAACAAGTCTCCTGCTCATTTAGAAGTAGGGGACAGTAATGTGTCCATAGCTAAATGTCCAGTCTGAAAATCAGAAGCACCGTTAATGAATATTGATGCACAACAAGAACTCTGAAGCAACAACTGTAGAGATTTTTTTTTTTAAAAAAATACTGCATGCAACCAGCCCATAGTATTTTGGGGGGTTGTGTAATTAGGTTTGTTTGTTTATTTACTTTTAATTTCTTTTTCAATGGAGGTACTGAGGATTGAGCCTCATGCATACTAAGCATGTGCTCTACCACTAACCTAAAACCCCATAGTAGTTTTATAACACACTAAATGCCTTTTTCTGTTAACCTAAACTTACTTAAATTGGTATCAGGAAAGTCTTAAACTGAAGAAATTTTTTTAAACATTTTTTATTGATTTATAATCATTTTACAATGTTGTGTCGAATTCCAGCGGAATTTTTTTTTTTTAACCACTGGCTTATTTCAGAGAAAATCCATTATTTCCAGGAGTCGATCATTTGCTAGTTTAATAAAATACATACCAGTACTGTTATTTCTACCATATAGAGGCTCAAGGGTGAGGCGAATAAACCAAAGGGTACATGTATTTCAACTATAGATCAATATGTTGAATTAATTTACCACAAAAGTTGTAACAAGCACCATTGCATGAAGAGAGTGTGGGTGTGTCTAAATTTTTGCCTGATGGTAAAAACTGGTATCTTACTGCTATGCTTGGTATTTTTCTGTTTTGAAAATGAGCCTGTTTTTATGTATCAGTTAACTGTATTTCTTCTACTGTGAGCCCCCCTGTCAAATATTCCTTCCTTCTTTTCCAGCACAGTTTCTTATCTTGTTCATATTGTTCTCTATATTTTCTTATCTATTCTGAATAAAAATCCTTTGTTACTTTTAGGGCTTCAGATTCACCACTTTTAAACTTTACACTGCAGCGTTAGCAGCTTGGATACCCGTCATGCGGCCACCATGACAGCATTATACACAAATAATGATTTAGGACCACCACTAGGGGGAGCACAGATCACTCAGAGTCTTATTTATAAACCAGCCTACTTTTTCTTTTCCTTTATTTTCCTTTCATTTCTATTTTTCATTTTTATTGTATTTCTTTAAAAAAACACACACACACACACACATAGCCACGCTCCCAATAAAGGGCAAGCTGGTTCCTGCTGCAATAAATAAGCTTTAGTCTAACAAAAGAAACGCTTTAATTAAGCAAAGCTGAAAAGACCTGACTTTCTTCCCAAAGTGTCTTTCCTTTGAAAGAAACTTTACATTAAGTCTGCCTGACCTATTTAAAACTGAATATAAATTACGTATTTAGAAATGTAAAAAAAATCTAATCAACAAAAATCTTAGCATTAATTTGATTTAGAAGAGATCTAATCACAGAAAGCAACTTTAAGATTAATGTAATTTATAACATAGCTGTTAATACAAACATGAAATACACAATACTGCATTTCCACAAAGTGTGGGTCAGGAGTAAAGCAGTCTAATATTTTTAGAGGCTTTCATTTATAACCTAGTAATTCCAGAATTTGTTATTCTGTCCACAATCTTTAATTTTCTAATAAATAAAATTAAGCCACTAAATGTCAGTGAGGAAGTCACAAACTATTAGAAAAGCCAGAGACTTTCAAATTATGAATGAAGATAGCAACTAATTAATTTATAATTAATTACACAAACATGAAATTATAAAGTATATTTCATTTACTGTGGCACTCTAAGGTTTACTACCAGTGGCCCAGGTAGTTCTTCTGAGTCTGGATGGTTCCAAAGTCTGGCATTATATAGAGCTTTTGTAGGAAACTAGAGAAATGAGAAAAAGGGTCAACCATTTCCACCCTAGTGTGGTGCCTTGTAAAATTACCTCATTTTAAAAAAGAAAATCATAAAGAATAATTGAAATACAGAAACACACATCTGAGACAGAGGTCAGACAGTACCTGGCCCCGTAGCAGACATGGTGTCACTGGGCTCTTCTACCACAAAATCAACATGTGCACTCAGGTAAAGGGTCCCAGGTCCCAGCCTGTCTCCTAATGGCTTTATGTTCTGAGAATGTAGAAATGGTACAAACAAAAGAGAGGGAAGGGGGAGGAGAGAACTGACATGTGATGCAACTAAAGTTTTAACTTTTCAGAAGTCACAGCTACATCTATATTATATTTATCTTAGGATACTGTAGCTTTTTTTTCTTTTTGAGGTATGGTTGGCACACATTAGGTCAGTTTCAAATGAGTAACATAATCATTCCATACTTGTACATATTGTGAAATAGTCACCCCAAGTCAGTTGATGAGTCCAAGCTGTTACTGTTTGCTACTTAACAGGCCAATAAACCAAGAGAGGAGTTGCTGGGACAAGGAATAGTGACTTTATTCAGAAAGCCAGCAGATGGAGATAATAGCAGACTGGTGTCCCCAAAAACCTTCTTACCCGAGTTCAAATTCAGGTTTCTTTTATACTAAAAGGGGAGGGGTTGTGGTTGGTTGGTGCAAACCTCCTGGAACCTGAATCCTTTCTTTGCTGCTGTTGATCTGGTCACAGTGTTCCTATAAATCTCCACAAGACCAATGTTCTTCTGTGTTTTGCAACTTTTTATTTCTATATGAATGGAAAGGTGTTCTTCTTTAAGGGTCAGAGCCTGGAGAATAGGCTCTTCTGTACATTTCAGGCTAGAGACAACATTCTTTTAGTGATTACTTTGTAGCAAAACCAACAGAATACAAAGCTTAAAATACAAGAAACAGATCAACATGGAGTCAGGTTTGTTCTTCCCTATTTGAAGTCTAGATGAACTTTCATCACCATACACGCGTAAACAATTTTTTTTTCTGGTGAGAATTTTGAAGGTCAACTCTCTTAGCAAGTTTCAAATATGCCATATAATATTATTAAGTATGGCCACCACGCTGCTTCTTACATCTCCATGCCTCATTTGTATTAAAATTGGGAGTTAGTTCCTCTTCACCTTCACCCATTTCTCCGCACTCACCTCCTGCCTCTGGAACCACCAATCTGTTCTCTGTATCTATGAGCTTGGATCTCTTTCTTAATTCCACATATAAGTGAAATCCTCCAGTATTTGCCTTTCTCTGAGTGATTTCATTGAGCATAATGCTCTTGAGGTCCTTCCATATTATCACATGTCAAGATTTCTTTCTTTTATTTGGCTGACTATTTCATTGTACACCTGTATCACCATTTCTTTATCCACTCACCTGTCATTGAACACTTGGGTAGTTTCTACACCTTAAGCGTTGTAAATAATGCTGCAATGAGCATTTGGGTACATATATCTTTTCAAGTAAGTATTTTCCTTATATGCATGACCATGATATTGAGCAGTACACAAGCAACTGACACAATGTAGCTGACTGTACTTCAATTTTTTAAAAAAAGTTAGTGTTTTCCTTTTCTTTGGATACATACCATAAGTGGGTAGCAGTGTTGTATGGTAGTACTGTTTTGAATTTGTTGAGAAAACTCCATTCTGTATCCATAGTGACTGCACCCATTTACATTCCCATCAATAGTGCACAAGGGTTCCCTATTCTCAATATCCTCTCCAATATTTGTAATGTCTTAGCCTTTTTTGTTGTTGTTGATAATAGCCATTGTATTCAGTGTGAGGTGATATCTCATTGTGGTTTTCATTAGCACCTCCTTGATGATTAGTGACACTGAGCTTCTGTTCTTGTACCTATTAGCCACCTGTGTATCTTCCTTAAAAATTTATTTAGATCTTCTATGCATTTTATAATCATAGAGCTTGTTTATTTTTTGTTTCCTATTGATTTATATTATTTCTCACATGTTTTAGATATTATCCACATGTCAGTTATGATTTTCAAATACTTCCTCCCATTCAGAGGGAACTTTTTTATTTATTGATGGTTTCCTTTGTTGTGCAGCTTTTGAAGTTCATGTGATCTGACTTGTTTATTTTTGCTTTTGTTTCCTTTGCTCTGGAGGCAGCTCAAAAAAAAAAAAAATTATCACCAAGGCTGACATGAAGAAGCTGACTGCCTTTTTTATTTCTAGAAGTTTTATATTTTCAGATCTTACATTTAAGGCTTTAATCCATTTTAAGTTAATTTTTGTGGATGGTGTGAGATGGTGACTCAGTTTCCTTCTTTTGCTTCTGGCTGTCCAGCATTCCCATCAGCATTTACTGAAGAGATTATCCTTTCCCCATTGTATATTCTTAGCCATTTGTTGTAAATTGACTGAAGTAACCGATGATACATGCATAGGTTTATTCCTGAGCTCTGTATTTGGTTCCATTCACTTGTGGGTTTTTGTCTATGCCAATGCCATCCTGTTTTGATCACTATAGCTTTGTAATAATAGTTTGACATGAGGGAATGTGATGCCTCCAGCTTTGTTCTTCCTTCTCAAGGTTGCTTTTGCTATTGGGTGTCTCTTGTGTTTCCATACAATTTTTAGGATTGTCCTATTTCTGTGAAGAATGCCATTGGATTATATTAAAGATTGCAGTATGTCTGGAGACTTTGGGTATATGGACATTTTAACAATATTAACTTTTTCAATCCATGTGGATGGAATATCTTTTCATTTATTCCTGTTGTCTTCAATTTCTCTCATTGAAGTCTTACACGGTATTATGGATATTGTTCATCTGAACTTGGGTGTGCATCAATTGAGGTGAAACAAATGACTAGTTGGATATTCTAATTCAATTATTCCCTGTGCCTTTGAGAATCACATTTGCCAGTGAGGAAGAAAGGAGAAACAGATGTCCCAGAATAGGTTAAGTAAAAATCTCACAGTTCTCAATTTGAATCGGATGCATCTGTATAAACAACAGAGAATTTTCTCAAATATGTAATATCTAGCACTTCCTAGGGAAAAGACCTAGAAACAATAATCAAGCCAGAAGCAGGGGGGATACCAGTGTCAAATATTTAGTATTCAATATTATTTCCCACTAAAAGAAACTAAGGTTTCTTGGAGAAATTACTGATTCTAGTCCTGGGCAGGAAACATACAAGATAAGCTTGAAACATTTTGCCAAACCAGAAGTCAAGGAAGCTTTCAGACTACAAGGATCACATCAAAAGGACTTAAGATCTAACCTGAAGGGGTTCTAACTGGTGACAAGATCAGACAGGTTGAACAGCAGCAAATACAATAACTGCAGTGCATTGTAATCTGTCAAATAGGTTTTAATCCTTGACTTCATTTTGGTTTTTAAAATACATCATCTTCGCAAGATGACAGGGTAGCAATTTATTGTTTTGATAATGGATAAGTGAATGAAAACAAAGAAGCATCTAACCTGCCTTTCCTCTATGAACTGGTTCAATGGGTGACCCAACAGTAGATGAAGGGAAGTGTCTCTTTACAAAATTAAACCAGCTGATAAGTGAAAAAGAAATGATGTAATTAAAATATCATCCTTCTTCACCCCCAAATGGATTAACCAATCTAAGCATTGAACGTCATTGCTGCTAACACCTCAAAAATAGACAGACAACTTGACTTTTTGTCATTTGATGCAACAGCACATCAATACCTAGGGTCTCATCAAACATCTTGAACGTTAGTCTGATCAAGCCTCTGAATACCCACCTCAAGACCCAGTTCAGGAGTCACTTCTTCCAGAATGCCTCCCATGGTTGCTCCCAAACTAGATTAGGCACCCCATCTGTGCGCCCAGGGCCCCTGGGCTGGCTACGCTCTCCTGTAGCACAGATCATACTCTTAGCCCACTTGTCTGTCCCTGCCACACTCAGCAAGCAGGATGGGAAGCCTGCCAGAGCTCTCCAAGAGAGTGGCCTTGGCCCAGCTGGAAACCATCTCATCAGCCCTGCCCAGCCTCATGGCCCTAAGGAGGGTCCCATTTCTTTCTCTCCTCCACTGCCTGCTTTCTCCAGATGAAATTAATTTTAAAGTAATTAAGCCCAGCAAACCATAACTGACTGAGTCAGAACTGTTGGGAGTGTGGGATGAGCAGACACAAACTACTACATACAGACCAGATAAACAACAAGGTCCTGCTGTAGAGCACAGGGAGCTGTACTCACTAACTTGTAATAACCTATAACTAAAAAGAATATACATGCATAACTGAATCACTATGCTGCACAAAATAAACCAACACAACATTGTAAATCAACTACACTTCAGTTAAAAACAGAAGACCAGAAACCCAGTTCCTTGCTCACACCCAACACCCAGACAGCAATCAGCCCACACAGCCCCCAAGGCCAGCACCCGGAGCCCAGGGTGAGCATCTGCTTCCCCTGGGTAACCTCCCTTCCATCACCACCCACTCCCAGCCCCACAGGCACATCTCAGAGGGGACGGACAGACCAGTGGCCCTGAGCGCCTGACAGAACAGCTCAGGAGGGGAAACACCTTCCAGAAGTGGGTCCCCCAAAACTATTCCCCACTCCAGACGGTGAGCACGGGAAACCCCCTCGGTGTGACCGTAGCCTTAGTGCTGGGCCTCAGCATCCCCCGTGGAAGTGGCCCCTGCCCGGGAGAGGCTGTGCCATCAGCTCCTATCATTTCTTGCCAGGAGAGGACTTCAAATCCAGAAGCTGACCAGGAGGGAAAGGCCGGCATGAGGTGGCAGGACGGGGCAGCTATAAATGCAACAAACCCCACATGCCGTGGGACCCCGAGCTTGAGGGGGTCTCAGAGAACAGAGGTCCCACGTGTCCATCTGCCCTGTTATCCATCCAGGGGCTTTTACTGATTAGTGCCAGGCACCAGCTAAGTTCTCCACTGTCCTTACCTCATTTGGTCCTGGAAACAACCTGTTAAGGGAGGGACCACTGTCCCCATCTTAGAGGCAGGAAAGCTGAGGTCAGCAAATTAAGTCCCCTACCAAGAGATATCAGGGATGCTGTGTGTTCAGAGGGGCAAGGACAAAATGAACAATTCCAAAAGAGAACTGAAAGAGAACTATTCAGGCTGCAGGATGTGAAGCCTGAAAAACTCCGAGGGCACAGTGGCTGTCTTTAAACATCTAAAGGGCTGTGGGGTGGAGAGAGCCTCAGGCCACTGTATCCCAGTGTAAGGGCCCTTGGAGCTGCAGGGATCTCACCCCACACGCGTGGGCCCTGAGGCAGTGGGAGGCCAACCCCCTCAGTAAGAGCCTGGGAGGGAGGGAAGAAGAGACCAGTGAGGGCAGGTGCCCTGGAACCACCCAGGACTGAGGGGGAGCAGCACCTGATGTCTGCAGCCATGACAGGGAAGGCAGCCAGGACCCTGGGGTGGAACCAAGTCAGGGCCCCTCAGCTCCTGGCACCGGCCTCCCAAGATGGGCACCACTGTGACACGCCCCAGGAGCCCAGCCCAGTGCGAAGTTCAGGTCTCAGAGCTTCGGGCCCAGAACCCAGACGAGGGCCCAGAGTGTGGCCCCACCCTTCCTCCTAGGCCTCTGGGTACTCAGACAAAAGGATGGAAAAAAGCCCCCAGCCCCAGGCCAGGAGCAGAGCTAAGGCAAGGCCTAATGCCTCTGCCTTGGCACTGAGCAGGAGGGCTGAGTACGGAAAAGAGAGCACGGAGACCGCCTGCCAGGCCAGGCCCGGGCCGAGCCTGCAGGGGCTCAGGCCACATCAGGGCCGGCACACGGACAGACTGAGCCAAGAGCTGAAGCCAAGGGCCCAGGGAGGATGGTGTCTAGCCAGCAGGGTCCATGTCTCTGCCCTGACCTGGGGATTGGTAGAACCAGGCAGGGCCCAGAGACCAAGGGGTGTCATGTATTCTTGTCCAGGGAACAGGAGAACAGAGTGAATGGTAGCCAGGACATAAAGAGAATCAAGGCCTACTTAGGGTACAATGTGCCACCGCTCAAACCCTTAACTACAGCACGGGGCTCAGCACACCGCTGCTGGGCTCCCCAGGGATGGCTGCTTGCCAACAGCCTGCTTCCTGCTGTGTGTACATTACCTCTCTAGACCCACCACCACAACGCTGAGGTAGCCCCACTTCACAGACACTGAAACTGGGGCTTGGACAGGGTGAGTGACCTTTTAAGATCACACAGCAGATCAGTCACAGAGCTGGGATTTGAAACTGGCTCTGCCTGACCCCTGCCCACCAAATAGAGCAAGTTATGGGCTCTACAGCCAGCTGTTCAGGGGCCGGGCCAGGCTGGCTGGGTTCTGTCCGCGACGCACACTCAGAAGCATAAGGCTGCAGCAAGACTGCAGTTCAGTGCAGTGGCGGCCAAGGGTTCCCAGAGCCCCGCCCACACAGGTGGCTGCAGGCAGCCTCCCTGTGAGACACGCGATCAACATCAACCTGCTTCCCTGCTCTTCTTCCCACCCCCCACCCCCAAGCCTGGCCTGGCCCAACTCCATTCCTTCCCTGGTCCAACAGCGCCCACCTCTGGCCCAGGCAGGGAAGGCAAGAGAGCTTGGTTCCTCCAAAACCAGAGAAGGGCAGCCGAGAAAGGCAGGCCAAAGCACAGAGGGGCCGTGAAATGCTGTGCCTCCAGGCTTGTGCTCCTGAGAGGGGAGACCACGGGCTTGGGTGCCAGAGGCTCCTCCATAGGCAGCGAAGAAGACACCAGCCCACCCAGGTCAGGGGAGGGGCACCACCCCAGACACCCGGCGCACAGACACACCCACCCACAAACACAACAAAAAGAGGGCCCTGAGCCACACACACCTGTGCCACCAGCGCTGGGCACACACACTGGCCCACGGAGCTGGAAACGAGCCTCACATGCCTGTGACATGGTCCAAAAGGAGCTGAGCTCACCTGCTCACAAGCTCTCCACTCCAGTCCCACAGGGCAGAGCGCTCCCTGTGCCATGGCTTTGGTGGGCCAGGGAGGGAGCGCGCACCTTGTGTAGCACAGCGACTGCCCAGGGGCACTGGGGTCCCTGCGCAGCCCAGCTGGTAACAACCCCGCTGGTCTCCAGTGCTGTGCCGGCTGGCAGGCCCCACCCCTGTTAGCCCTGGGCACAGGGGCCAGCCACTCACCTTCCTGCAGGGCCTGAAAAGGGTTGTTGACCTCGATGACCTTGACGGAGCAGGTGATCTTCTAGCTCTGCAGGATGTCATCGCTGAGGCTCAGGTCTGCTGCGGCCTGCTGGAAATGCCCTGTCGTCCTTGGCCACATTCTCCTGGAACATGGCACCTGGAGGAGAGGAGGGGTCACGACCAGGCCTAGAGAGGGGCTCTCCTTCCCCACCCCACCTCCACCTTTGGCCTTAAGGTGCTCGCAGGACTGCAGGTTGCCAGGTGGTGGGAGTTCTGGGCTGGAGTTCCAGCCGGATAGGAGAGATTAAGGCTCTCCTTGGTCCACCAGCACAGAAATACACCCGCCCCCATAGGCCAACACACTTGACGTGAGTTACACATGCACATGGCACATGCTGCCACCAGGTCACACAAGTCTCTCACAACCAAGCCACCTCATGTATGAGCCATGCCTCACAGAATGGACTGAGCCAAGCTGGCATGACCTCAGGCAGCACCTAAAGGCCCTGACATGGTCACAGGAATGTCATCCCAGGAGCCAGAAAATTTCCCCGCAGGCCAATGGCCCTGGCCCCTATCCCAAAAATGGATCGATGACTTCCTTCTGCCCTGCTGGCCTAGAACAGAGCAAGCAGGTCCGCGGTGGCTTTCCTGTGCCAGGGGCTTCTTTATGCAGGGGCTTTTGGTGACTGATGACAGGCAGCTCAGTCCCAGCCTGGCTGCCTGGGCTCTGCCTCCTGTTCTCCATCACTCCCAGCTTTTTCTTCTTCCGATTACACTGGGGGTCTCTGGAAGAGGGTATTGGACAAAGTTCCTAGACTCCTTGCCTCCTGACACAGGAAGGCTGAGCCCAGAAGGGGCCATTCTTAAACCATGAACAGCTCCTCCAGGGTGGCCTCCAGCTGGACCTTTGCATCCTTGCCTTGCCCAACTCTGTGCACTTACACCTGAGATCAGTCAGACTCGCCAGAGCCTGGCTCTGCAGCCTGGACAGCTCTGGAGTCCTCCCTCCTCTCCAGGCCCTGAGGGTCATCACAGTCCCAGGGCTGGGCCCAATGATCCCCAGGCTGGGGGCTGGGCAGGAGGAGGGAGGTCCCCTTCCACGCTATACCCAGAGCTGCAACACTGACCTCAAGACCCAAGCCCCACGGACACCACCACTCACCACTGGGAAGCAGGCTTGGCCCGGGTCTCTGCCTGGGGATTGCAGCGCACCAAGCCCAGGCCTAGTCCCTCACCAACCCTCACACCCCTGCCTGGCCTGGCCCATCATTCCTGCCTTCTCACACCTCCCAACCCCCAGTTTCTCCCAGCTCTCTGGTCTTTCCCAACTTCTATAAAGGCTACTGCCGAGGAGCTCCCCAAAAGCAACCCATCAGTCCCCTAAACTTGCCCAACTTTCTAGGATTTCCCTATGCTGCTACCAGCTCCCACACACTCCCCATCGACAGGCCCCCTCCTCCTCTCCTCTGTCTCATCTTTCCTCTCCTGGTTCTCCCTCCATTGGTCGCATCCTGCTCATCTTGCACACACACACTCCCCCAACACACCACTGCCCAGGCTTCTCCCCTGGCTCTCGTTCCCCAGACCACCTGCCAGCCCCCAACACCTGGGCCTTGGGAAACTCTGGGACTGTCCAGAATTGGGCTGTCATCGCCACAATCAGATACACACACACTCCCACACCCACAATGAGAGATACATAGACACACATACCAGGGAAACAGGCAGACACTGTGCCTACTCTAACAGGCTGAGAGACAGTCATGCACACACCAACACAAGCTAGGATGGCCCCACACACCCCAGTGCTCTCTTACAGTGACATCAACATGGTGCCAGGCACATACACAGCCACACACGCTGACAACACCCACCCACCCACGTTCACCCACAGTTCAGGTTGGGCCTCTTTGATCCTGCCCTGCCAACCTGGTGAGACCAGGGCCCTTTCTGCCCCCTGATTCCCGCTGCTCTCACCCAAGAGTAAAGGCTAGCGCTACCCTGCCTGAGGCCCAGCAAGGGTCTAGATATGCCTCTAGCCTGGGGCTCCCCACAGCTTAGGCCCTAAGTGTCCACAGAGGCCACAAGGCCCCACGGGTACTGGAAACTCGGGGAGCAGCGGGAGCCCTCAGGAGCAAGGAACTGCCCATGCACATCTCCCCCGTGGGGCGGCGCGGCCTGGCCCTTCTAGGGAGCACCACCCCCAAGCCCCTCAGCTCAGGGAACAGCCAAGTTTGCACGCCATGTGCCCCCCACACCGCTGGGGCCCCCCTGCTCAGCCTCTGTCCCGCTGCCCACCGCACCTACCGAGGTGGAAGAGTCGACCTGCCCTGACAAGCATTGGCATATCCAGCGGAGAAGTCACAGTGTCAGTGTTTCCATGTCCCCTGGGCATGCGGCTCATCTGCCAAGGGCAGGGCGAGGCTGAGGGCAGCGTGGAGCAGGGAGGCGCCGGTCCAGGTGCAGTCCTGGGGAGCTGAGCCCGGTGCATCTTCCCCGGCCTGCCTGCCCCAGCCCAGCCCAGTGCCATCAGGCCTCTGCTCTGAATCTGGTGGTGGCTGTGGCAGCCGGGCCCACACAGCGGCTCATGGCTCACAGTGTGTCTGGGCCCCTGCGAGGAGCAAACTGCAGAGGAAGCCAACCCACCCACCCTCTGGTCCGCTCCTGTTCCCCTACCTGCCCGCCTCCCTCCCCTCCACCATCCTCTTGACTAGGTGACTGTGGAGTCTCAGCCTTGCCCCGCGCAGCTTGGAGAGGGCTCCAGGTGCTCCTCACTCCCAGCCTGGGGGATGCTCAGAGGCCAGGATGGTGGGGGGAACCACCAGGGCTGCGGTGGGCAGAGACTTGGTGGCCCGGGGCCTTGCGCCCCCTGTTCGCCAGACGTGAAAACGAAGAAGTGTAGGACTTGCACTGCCCTCAGGGGTTCCCAGAACCCACTGGTGCCCACTGACCTCAGCCATTCAGTGCCTCACGCCACGACCCCCATCCTAGGCAGAGACCCTCATGGAGCCAGGCCAAGGATAGCCAGTAGAAAGATGGGGAGGGACGCTGAGCCAGGCACCATGATGCAAGGGGACCCGCTGGTGGCCAAACTTCTGGAGGAGAGCTATGGCCATGGGCTGGACCCTAGATGGCCCCTGGGACCTTGGCAGGTGCCCATCCCCTGCCCCACAACTTGGGGCTCAGCAGCGAGTCAGGCAGGATGCTCAGACTCTGAAGCCCAATTCATGGGCAGAAACCAGCGCATCCCTCACCTCAGCGCCTGGAGGTGAGGAGCTTTCCAAGGGGCTGGCCTGCTCAGACTCCAACCCTGCACGGAGCCTCTGACACGTGAGCTGGGGTTGAGAGTTCCTTTCTCTGAGCCAGTGGAGAGCGGGGCTGTCTACACCACTAGGTGAATGTTTCTGGCCAGGCACCACCATCAGATGTAGAGGTAAGCTATTTGGGCCCCAGCCTGGGAGGAGGTGGCAAGCCTGAAGGGTAGCCACCATTCCCCACCGCCCCACCCCCCACCAAGTTTCAGACAGACTGGGCTCCACATGGCACACCCAAGATTTGGGGGAGACAGCTGAGAGTTCCCAGACCAAGATTCCATGGAAGTTTGATCTGGGAGCACCTGGCAGAGCCTCCTACCAGGGTCCACTCCTGGGTGCCCAGGAGCACCCCTTAGCCCTGTCGTTGGCCTGGCCCCAAGGCCTCTACCTTGATCAGGATCAGGTGCTGGGCATGAGAGATTCAGAGATGCTTTCCTAGAACTCCCCACTCAGAGGAGAGGCAGACAGCTAAACAGATTATTAAAAGATGTGGCAAGGACCCCAAGTACCATGTATATGCACAGGCACGTCCTGGGCTGTGATCTAGCCTGGGAGGAAGAGCCAGAGGATGGCTGCCAGGAAGAGGTGACAGCTCTAAAGGCTGAGTGAGGGTTACCAAAGGAGAAGGAAGTGAGGCTCTCAGGCATTGAATGCTAGTTAGCCAGCCAAAGCAAGAGGAAAATGAAGTGTGTG
This sequence comes from Camelus dromedarius, assembly GCF_036321535.1. Taxonomy (NCBI): domain Eukaryota; kingdom Metazoa; phylum Chordata; class Mammalia; order Artiodactyla; family Camelidae; genus Camelus; species Camelus dromedarius. Next base: position 8,853,010 of record NC_087443.1, read on the forward strand.
TGTGTGTGTGTGTGTGTGTGTCTGTCCGTGTGTATCCGTGTGTGTGTGTGTGTCCGTGTGTGGGTCCCCGTGCTGCCTGGCATAGAAGTCACTGGCAAATTTTACCTTGGAAAGATGGGGGAGGAGGCCGTGGAGAGGGGCCAGTGCAGGCTTGGAGAGCAGTGAGGCAGCCCTTGCAGTGGCTGATGGGACTGACTCGGCTGGGCAGGGGCAGCCTAGGGGAGAGGAAAAGCTGGTTTGGAGAAACAGTAGGGAGCCACATGGACTGGCAAGTTGGCTTCCGGGATGAGGGGCCAATGGGCAGAAACAGAAAATTGACCCGGTATGCAGGAGGCCGAGCTGTCCAGCTGAGTGTGGTGCTCACACAAAGGCACTTCCTCAAGAAATCCATCTTGGCCTCGAATTGTACAACATGCCCCGCTCAGGCTCTACAAACTCTCCATGTCTCCCTTCTCATTCCCTGGAAATTCTACCATGTACTGGCTGAACAGCTGCAGACACAGGATAAATAAAGGATGGATTTTATTATATAACAGTTTGGTTCCTATGGGGACTGTCTCCACCTCGGAAGCATGGTAGTATATTCACCCTCTAGGGGCTCAAACTTGAGAACAAGAGCCACAGGGTAGGGGATTCTGCAAACACACTTAATTGGACCCCTGCAGTATGGCAGTAAAGTAGGCATGTGATAATTCTAACCCAGTTAGAAGGCTTTCTTGATACTATGCTAGGCAGAGGTAGCATGACTGCAGTGAGACCAATCTCAAGGCCCCCTTCCAAATACTAAGAAGTTTTGAGGAGACAGACAGTTTTGAGACTTCTGTCAGTTTCTAGTTTGGATGATGAGGTCCCTCTAGTTTGTGACCTGAGGGCTATGACTCAGGCTGGCTTTCCCCTGGAAGCTCTTGGCCAGAGTATCCCCTTCCTCTCCATCTCCCACAGTGTGGGGTCCTTCCCCATCCCAAGATGCTCAGCTCCTAATGCTCATCCTCCTGCACTCCCAAGCCAAGCCAGTTTTCCCTGCTAGACTGGAATGGCCTGGAGGGGCCATTCACTAGCCAGGAGGGTCACTCTGCACAGGTCCCATTTCTCCTAGAGCTGGGAGGCTGGCCCAGAGATGACTGAGGCACTATGCCCCCTACCTCTAGGCAAGACTCTTTGAATCCTGTCTGCCACCTGAAGTTGGGATTACCAGTTTCCAAGGACATTGGCTATTATTGGGGCTTTAGCAGGCTCATCAAATCTTTAAGACTTATTGATCCTGGCCAGCCCAGTCCCTTTAAGAGCTGATAACCTCAAGGACTGCAAAAGCTGGCTCCCCTAAACCAGACTCCTGGGGAAGCGACTCAACCTGATGAACAAGTTCACCCCAACTCTAAACCTGGCTGGAGAAGAGAGATTAGCAATCTCTGGGTCATACGATATAAACCCATTTCACAGAGGGGAAAACTGAGGCTCAGAGGAGTAACTTGCCCAAGATGCTAGGTGAGATGCTGGCAGACCTAGGACTCAATCCTCTGTTTGATCCTCACTAAACAAAGATGTATTCATAGAAATTAAAAGTGGGTCAATAAATCCTTCATTTGAACAGACTTTAGCCAACACAGGTGATCATTTTTTTCTTAAAAGATCTTTAGTTATACCAATTCTAGCTAAATGTATTCAATATTCACATAGGTAGGCACTGTGCTCAGCACCTACATCTTACTAGGAGATGGTATTCCCATTTCCCACTTAGGAAAGGAGGTGCAAAGTGATACCCTGAGCCCATCAGGAATCTTAACGGGAACACTACTGCAAGCCTGTAGTTTGCCACCAAACCTGCAGATGAAATGTCAAGAAAAAGAAAACATGGTGGCCGCTAGGAAACCACAATCATCGTCACTTAAAGTTTTGTCATCCCATAAAGCAGACCTCTCCTTTCTCTGTCGTCTCGTTTCTCATCTCAGCCAATAACTGGACTGAGGGAGCACCAGCTGGAATCCTGACCTTCCCAGGAGCCTGCGGCCCTGGCATATTCCCTGGGGCACGGTCTGCTGCACATAGAACCACCACTGCCCAATCCCCACCCCAAATTTGCTCCTTTAAGCAAGCCCCCAAACCAGACAAGATACTGTACCATGAAAGATTGCCCTCCTCCCTCCCTTCCCAGCATAGAGCCCTGACCCAGGATTTCTAAGCTAGTTCAGCCCAGGCCAGCGTGTAGGTGACCACTTGCAAGACAGAGCAAGACCCAGCTTGGGGGATTCTCTGCAGGCTTTGGCACAGAAGACCAGTGCCCCTGAGAACACAAGGGGGAAGCCAACCCCAGTACTGGGATCAACCTCCCCCAGGGAGGGGTCAGCATCTTAGAAAGAGCCAAGCTCTACGCCCTGTATCTTCAGTTCCAAGCTGGGCTCTACCCAGTGGCTCCAAAAAACCCGCATCTGCCAGAATCTGAGCTCAGAAAATCCCACTGCTATTTTCCTCTCTCAACCCACTGGGTTTTTCTTCAAAAGAAAAAAAAGACAATCCAACAACAACAAAAACATGTATTCATTCCTTATTTCATGCTTTCCCTCAGTCACTGCCTTTGGTCTTCTGTTGTACATTAACTGTCCATCTCTACTCGACCTCCTTACCCCTTCCTCCCAACCTCTTTCATCTCATTTTTACTGTTTCTCAGCATATGTTTATTTGATTTCATTTTCTTTTATACCACTGTACTTTTTACTTTATTTTTACTCTGGTTAGCCTCATGGGTTTTTACTTTTCAATTTCCCAGGCCAGCAATCTTTTGCAGCCCTCATTCCATTATTTGAGGCTTCTATTCAGTTAGCCTTTGATTTTCTCCACCTTGGGGGCTGGGCAAGTGAAACTGAAGGTGCCCTCCAGGCACCCGCCTTGCGGCAGCCTGCAAGGCAGGACCCACTGGTAGGCCCAACCCCCTGGCCACACCCCGCCTCCCCAGGTACTCTTTCTACTTCATTGACAATGTAACAGAGGAGAACAAACCTGAGTCTATATTGGATCTGTTCCTTTAGTTTTAACCACTGTGCCCTGTTTTCCAGGCTCGGTCTTGCCAGCGATGCACCTTTTGTGAATCAATGTTGCCTTTAGCCTGAAATAGACAGGAGAGCGTATTCTCGGGACTCAGCCTATTCTCCGGGCTCTGACGGTTAAGGGTGTTAGCCCCTCTGCACTCATGTGGAGATAGTAAGTTGCAAAATAGAGGAAAAACCTTTGTTTTTGTTGGAAGTTTACAGGGACACCGTGACCTGGCCCAGTGGATGGCTGCAAGAACAAACAATGCCTGCAGCAAGAAGTTTGCAACAACCAACCACACCCCCTATGTATTTTGGGGGTTTTTTTGTATAAAAGGAGCCTATATTGTGACTAGAGCAGGATGGTTCTCCAAGATATTGTTCTGCCATCCTCTAAATCTGTCGGCTTTCTGTCGCTATTCCTTGCCCCAATATCTCATCTCCCAATTTATTGGCCTGTCGTGTGGCTAGCAGAGTGAGTTCGGACTTGGCAACACCAGCGGCACAGTGCAGGGACCCATGTCTGGCAGCCCAGGTGAGGAGGCTTCCATTTGTTGGAGCCACGCCCCACAGGCCAGTGAGGAGGAAGGAAATCACACAGCGTATCCTCCCTAAACAGGAGCACCTCCTGTCTGCAGGGCAGGGGCCTCTCTTTATCCCCATTCTGTGGTCAGGAAACGGGCCCATTTAGAGTGTGCAGTGTGCTTAAAACCAGGATAATCTGAAATGTTACCTCCGTGAGAAGTTGCCTCCTCTGCAAAAAGCAATCTAGAACCTCAGAGATCTGGTCCCTGGACCCAGGCCTCCCTGACATGGTAGGTGGCAGGACCAAATGCCAGCTCAAGCCCGCCTGTGGCTCTCATGCTGACATCCAGGGCTCCCTTTGGCTCCATGGAGTCCAGCAAGGTCCATCCTTTCCATAGGCTCCTCTGAAGGGCAGAAAAGGCAGGCAGGAGTTTGCAGAGAGCCATTACCAAATACCAAAGGCGAGCAAAAAGAAGGAGGGTTCGGTTACCAGGAAGAACCTGAGCTGTCATCTCAGTCCCAGGCCTCCTGGGGCAGCCTGTGTCCCAACTTCCTCCTAGAGCAGTGGTCCTCCAGGTGTGTGTGTGCCCCCAGCCTGGATCCAGGGTGTTCCTCAGAGGAGGTCCTGGCTTCCAGGGATCTAGCCCCACCCCACTTCCCTCAGGCTTGAACTTCTGTGCTCTAAGTCCATTGTCTTCAAGGAAAGTGTTCTGCTGCTGAGAGTCTAAAGTTTGAAAACTTCTCCCTGATGAATCTCTCCGGAGCCCAAAGGCTGGCCCAGGCCCTTCCCAGGTTGCATGCAGGGATCCCTGCTCCCCCACTACAAGGCCTGAGGAGGCTTCTCCTTTCCCTGGCTCCTGGGCCCTGCGACTCTGGCCATTTTGCACTTGAGGGAGCTCCCAATCCCCCCAGGAAGGACAAGTAGCAGGGAACCAAACCCCAGGCTATCTTCCTCCAGAGAAAAACTCGGGTCTTTACACCCTGATCAGTCACTGCCAAGGCTCTACACCCAGGATGTGGAGCAGCACATAGGCCTCCTGTCCTTCCCACCACTGCCCAGAGGCCTTCCCGCCCCTGCCGTCTGCTGCAGCAGGTCCCTGCAGTGGGCTCCACACGGGCTGAGATGAGCCCATGAGCTGAGTCAAGGAAGAAAGCGCACATCCCAAACTGAGAAAACAGCAGAAGGTAAAGTGTGGAGTTAGAAGCACACATAGAAACACAGAGGGGAGGGCAGCAAGATGTGAAGGAGGAGTTAGTGGACGGGCCAGGATGGAATTTGCCAGAAGGGTCCTGGTGGGAGAATGCTGAGGCCAGCTCACTACTTTTCAGACATGTCTCTACAGAGCAGGGGCCTAGGGTGGCCCTGGGCAGCCAGAGACATGTCAACCATTTATGTCTTCAGTGGGCATCAGAGGTTAGCCAGAGGGCCACTGATTCTGAATAGAGAGTCAAGACTGAAGGGAGAAGCCCTTGTCCCCTTGGCCACCAGGGAGCTCACAGGAGGCTTACCCACCCTGACTCTGCACACCACACTCTGTGCCAGTTGTATGTCTTCTGCCCTCATGAAGGATGGGGCTGCAGGTGTCCACAAGTGAGGTGCGGCCCCAGGTCTCACTGGACCCAACTCACATCTGCTCCACATTGGTGATGGGATACCCAAGTGTCACCATTCCTTCTGAGCTAAGAACTACAAAGTGGAGACTCCAGACACTCTTTGAAATGAATGTGAGAGGCTCAGCCCTTCCCAACTCATCCCATCCTACGTCAGGTACAGCCTGGCCTGCAGCCTCTCAGAGCTGAACCCCCACTTTCCCAAGAGGCAGTGATTAGGGGACCTGCATCTGCCTGGAGCCCTGGCTAACCTGGAAGATAACTCCTTCCCCACACTCAGGCATCCAGCTAGACACAACCCCTAATGAATCAGAAAACCTGTTCATGGACACACTCATTTCCATAAGCAGTTTTTCTTGACTATACACCTCTTATTTTACGTGGCAATGAAATGAAAATTTGATTGATTTACTCTGTCTGGGGATCCCAGTGTTTTACCAGTGTGTAAACCCACAGGACGAAGGTGCTACCTCCTGGGGATGCTTCTGAGGACTTGTCCAGGAATGGGGCTTTTCCCCAAAGTGCCTCTGAGAGACTTCTGTGTGTTAGCAGAGTGACAGGAACACATTTGTCTTTTAAACATCTGCTCCTTGGGTCAGAGGGAGTGAGAAAGGGAAGCAGAGAGCATGAATCCAGGACAGTGTCAGTGGCGGCCTGGACAGGGAGGGGAGGGAGATACAGAGAGGTGGTGAATGCACTTGGAGTTGGGACCCAGGGACAGGGGTGAAGTTGACAGAACCCCAGGTTCTAGCTTGAGCAGTGGGGAGATGAAGCTGCAGCATGGACAGGGGAATGGGTGGGAAGAGAGTTTCAGAAGGCAGCTTGGGGCAGACTGAACCTTAGACACTTAGGAGATTAGATCAAATCTAATACACTTTCCTCATGAAATCACTGGGAGAAGCTGATTGGCAGGGAATTTCCACTGAGACTGAGGGTCTTCTTACTCCAGTGGATAAAACTCCTGTTGTTCCTGGGGAAGGTGACTGTTTATACTGGGGCTGGAACTTGGGGAGAGGCATGTGAGGACAGGAACATAGAGGCAGCACCAAATGAGACTGTCAAATCTCTCTGGTGACAGCAACCCTTCAACTGCCCATGTGTCCCTGGACCAGTGTGTGTCCAGAGAAGATGACCCTGCCAGGCTGTTTGCCCATGAAGGGGACAGTCTCCCTGCCCCCAGCACTGTGGTGCTGAGTGTGGACAGTGGAACCAGACTGTGTGAGTCTGTGACCCCAGCTCCAGCCCCTGCTGCCTGCATGGCCTGGGGTCACGGGGCTCTGACCTGCTGGCCAAGGCTTGAGCCCCTTTCATCAGGTTTGCTGTGGAAATTAGAAACCCTCAGACCTCAGGAAGCTCTTGCCCAACCATCCTACGTGGGGGCAGTGTTCTGCTGGCCACACAGAGAGTGAGCACTGGCTTGCACATGTGCACAAGGACACACACAGAAACACAAACGCAGACACATGTGCACAGTGACATTAAATAAGGACGATGAGGCGGGATCAGGAGAGGAATAGATGTGAGCTTGGTTATAAGACAAAAAATCATGAGGTTGGATGCATCACCTACAAGTGACACCACTCCTACACTTCTCTTGTCTAATCCCACACACGCCTGAGGACATCTCTAGAAGTACGACCAGAGTCAGCCCCACTGTGCAGATGGGGAGACCGTCCTGGAGAAACACCAGGATAAATACAAGATGTAGAACAGGTAACAATGAGAAGTTGAGTCTGGAAGCCAAGTCCTCTCCTCACAGCTGCACACAGAGCCTCCCCGGGAGCCGTGGAGAGGGCAGGGCTGCTGTAACTGTGGAAGAGGTGGGTTTGTGAGGAGGAGGGGGTGAGCAGGCAGCAGCCCAGAGGGCTGTCCGGAGGTGTTGTCTGAGGAATGAGTCCCAAGAAGTGGACCCCAGGAAGTGATGTCACTTCCTTGATAACAGACCCCAACAGAATTGGAACCCAGTAACCAGGCACCCACATTCTAGTGACGGCCCCTGAGCCAGCTCACTTGGCTGGAGACAGTTCACAGAGAAACATGTTCTTTCAGTTTTGTGAACTCTCGGGGCTTCTCGTCCAGGAAACCCTGGAGTGAGAGGTTTTTGAGAGGCTGTAGGCATTGGTGGAACCCTCAACCCCAACACCTCTGCTCTGTTATGAGGCGATCACTTAAGGTAACACCAGGCAGTCTGGAGCAGGCCAATCTGGGACCAGCCTCCTCTGGGAGCCCTCCCTGGGCAGGCCCACTTCCCCTCGTCTCCATGTGGGGGAAGGGAGACTTGAGGGGAGGTGGCCCCTCTGGGCAGGAACCAGCCATTGAACACGTGGTAATCTGGTGGTCCTGTCATGGCCACACCCGAGGACATGGCTGGCAGGGGGGAAAGAGGACTCCTGAGGGGCCTCTTCTCCATGCCAGTGGGAATCCAAGCCCTTCAGGTTGTCAGCTTTCTGTCCCTGATGGAGGTCTGTGCAGAGAGTGGTGTGTGCGTGTCGAGACTGGAGCTGTCTTATGAGTCTGAGAACCAGTCAGGACAACCAGACAGGGCTCTGAGGTTTCTGCCTGGCTGCTGGGCACTGTGTTTGCAGGACTCCTCACAGGACCTGGTCCATAGACTACCCCATGCCATATCCCTGCAGGAAGGGCAGGTGACCCACGACACCAACAGAGTCCAGGACAGGCTCAGGGTGAGTGTGAACGAGAAGAGTCCACACCCAGGAAGCCCGGGTCCCAGAGCTGCCCTGCTGCTCCCCTGGGCTCCCTCTTAGAGACCTGCTGGCAAAGGAATCTGATTCCCCATCTCTCCCACCCGCCCTCACAGCCCAAGCCCTGCCTTGGCCAGATGCAAAGTCAGTGCCCACATGAGTCGGAATCTAAGAGACTTTGACAGAATCTCAGTTCATGTTAAGTCAAGAGTGTTTCTGCATTTTTCTACAGACCGTCCTGTTTCTCCTCCATCCCCACATGTCCACGTTGGCCTGAGGACCCTGATCCCTCCCACCCTGGGATCAGCCTCTGTCTTCTCATCTCTGGAATGGGATGTTGTGGCAGCAGTCACAGGGATGAGGTAGTTCATCAGGGAGGTGCTGTCATTGCTGTGCTGACACAATGATCTGAGACACTGATGCATTTAATCATCGCCTTCCGCCCCTTGTACTGGTGATGCTGAGAACCTTGAATCCACTCAGGGATTCCCTCTTCCACCTCTAGCACAAGAACTTTAGGCTTAACCATTTGGTCTGAGCTCCAGCCTCAAACCCCTGGGGGTCCCCGGTGCTGCCTCTGCCTCAGGTCTCTCCTCTTTCCACCCCAGGGGGGAGCTGGACCATCAGGGAGCAGGGATGAGACCTACAGGGTGTGGAGCCTTCAGTGACACAGGCTGGAGAAGCTGGTGGTGACTCTGGTAACTGCCGTCCTGGGCAGCAACCTCTCCTACCTGCACACATTCCTGGGCAACTATAAACTTTCGCCACTGCCCAGCAGGTCCTGGACCTTCTGTTCCAAAGGTGAGCACTCTGTTCTCATGGGACATTGGTGACTCAGCCACTTACTAGCAGTCACATGTGGGATTGTCACCCTACCTTTGTGAGCCTCAGTTTTCCCCTCTGCACACTGGGGTCAAGAGAGGATCAGACCCTAGGAGGGCAGGAACAGAGGGGGCCCTTCATGGAAAGTGCTTCCTGAGGCCCTGGCCCCTGGAAACGTCAGCTGGAAGGGATGTGTTTGGGCTAATTGGTCACTGTCCTCCTGCCCATGAGGAAGCCTCTGCCTCCTGGATCACTGGCACTTTGGCTTTGGGTGGAACTTTTTTCCCATTTCAAAGGGGACATGTGGTCCAATAGCTGTCCCTGTCCTAGGCGAGTGAGGGCAGGGACCCCTGGGAGGGAGAAGTGGGGTCCCAGGCACATTCGGATCTGTGTGATGGGGCTGGTTGGGCTCATTCATTCTGCAAATAGGAAGGTCCACTAGGGACAGGTGCTTTCCTAGGAACAACCATCATTTAATGCATCCAGCAGACAACAGCCCTGCCCTCCAGGGCTTCCGTTCTCCCAGGAGTCACACCGTCACACAAGACGTCACATCCAGGTAGTGCTCTCAGTACAGTCCACGTGACTCCTTCCTGATCTCCCCTCTACGCCTTCCACACAGGCCCATTTCAATTCAGTGACCTGGGTGTATGCTACTGAACACAACCCAGTGCTGGGGAGGCAGGGGTGTCCCCAGATCTGATATTTGCTCCAGGAGCAGTTCCCCGCTGGGGACAGTACCTTACAGACATTGACTGCCCCAGCACAATCTCTTCTGATGCCTCTGTCTCTGCTCCCTTGGTGGGCTCCAGAGCCCAGGCCTTTTTCTCAGCATGGCCTGTGCCTCCCTCATCCCTCAGGTTCATGGAGTTTGAGGCAAAGGAGGAGATGCAGACTCAGCAGGTGCAGTGGATGAAGGGGGTACAGGGCCTGCCTCCTCCAGCCCCACCAAAGCCAGAAACTTGGGGGCTCCCAGCCCCAAAAGTGGGCCCTCAATCAGGTACCCACATGCCCACTGGAGCTGAACACAAAGGTAACAGGGGCTTAGGGATGGCCACTGTCCCCACATCAGTCCTTTTCCCTCAAGGGGGTCATTGGTCTTTCAACCTCAACAGCCATCGAGGGGTCTCAGCTGCACTTTGTCACCCGGGGGTATTGATTTGGTCAGTTACAAAACTCCCGCCTCCCTGTCTAAGGCCACCACATACAGCCTGCCTGAGAAGCGGGCTGCATGGGGAGACTCTTGGAAAATTAGAGGTTCCACACTTCCTCACATGTGACTCTCTTAGAAGCTCCCCCTTACCTCTCTCTCCTCATTCCCCATCACTGTGGGTGAAGATGCAGGCAGTCTTGAATCCAACCACACCCACGTCCATGTTGTTCAAACACTGTCCGAACCGACATGTGCGCTGCGTGGTCAGGAGCTGGACGCAGGAGACCCTCACCTTTATTTCCTCCTCCCGCTCTGCCCCAGTCTGTGTGCCCAGGAAGGTACACACATCCCAGTGTCCCTGGGAGACCAGGGCACCTAAGGAGATTCCCCCTGAGGCTGTGAAACAGTATGTGGACACCATGGAGAAGCTGGCGGGGCCTGTCCCCTCAGCCACTGGAGGGCTAGATGCAGAATTCCAAGAGGACAGAAATAAACTGAAGCAGGAAGAGAACGGGACCTACACGGACCCGGATGTCCTGAGCTACGCTGACAAGCTGTGCTCCCAGGAAGCCTGTGTCACCAAGGTGGGCTGGGCCTGGAGCCTGGGGGCTGCAAGATTCCAGGGACTGGCACTCTCAGCACCCAGGACTGGGGTTCTGCCGGGTCTTTGGGACTTAAGTTCTGATCCTTGTCCCTGAGTGCTCTCGCTTGCTCGCTCGCTCTCTTTCTCTCTGTGTCTAGCTAACTGCCTCGGTGGTTTAAAACAGGCTACCTTGTGGAGCACAATGGGGTGGGTCTCTTTTTCACTTTCCCTCCAGGTATTCATGACTCACAAGTTACTCCAGGCCAAGGATACTCACAGCCTCTTCCTTCATTCTTAGGTAGAGGCAGTCATTCACCCTCAATTTCTGGCAGAACTGCTTTCCACAGAACCACATCTGGACTTCTTGGCCCTAGCTGAGGAGTTGGAACAGGAGGAAGGACTCACCCTTGAAGAGGTGAGCCAGAGGAGGGAGGGACACTCAGGGAGACAAGGGAGGGATGGGCCCCAGGTAGAAGAGGGAAGGCAAGGGACACCCAGGTAACCAAGGGAGGCAAGGACCCAGGTCAGCCGGGGGAGGGATGGGACCGCAGAACAGGAGGCCCACATGGCTCTGTTCATCCCTCCCCTGCCTGGAAGGCCTGGCCTTGTGGAGGGCCTGCTAGGGACTGGGTGCGATGCAGGACCATAGGAAGGAGAGGATGGGGGCCCAGAGGGAAAGGAAGGACACACAGCTCAGAATAAGGCCCGGGAGGACAGCAGGAGTGCTCTAGTGTCTGTACTTTGACTGAAGTCCTGGCGACGCCCCCTTTCTTGCTCCCCAGTGCCATCATCCCCGTACCCAGCCCTGCTTCTCCCCTCACCATGTATGCAAGGCCAGTCACTGTCCACCTCCCTCCTACCAGCTGGTGCAGAAACGATTCCTGGACCTGAAGGAGGAGTTGGGTGTGCGGGCACCCACCAGTCACAGTGCACCCCATTTGGACTCAAGCACTCGTGAGTCTAATGTTGGCCAAGATACCAGACACGTGACCAAGACCCCCAGGTAGGGGTCAGTGATAAAGACAGCCCACCAGACATTGATTTTGAGGAACTTCTAAGGCACTACTGAGCAGACAGTGGACCAAAGGCTTTATTCTCTCTCCAGGACATCATGATTTCCCTCCATTCCAGGCTGGACAGCCCCTCTCACCTCCCCAGGGTCAAAAGTGCACTGCACAGAGCCTGGGACCCAGTGATGCTTCAGTTCTCAGAGAGACGTCTCCTCTTAGGGAGGCCCCAGGGCCAAGGGATGGGTCCAGTGAGCACAAGGAGGAGCTCCGCAGCCTGGCCTTCCTCTTGGCCTCTCAGTACAGCCTTTGGCTCTGGGGGATGTCCCAGAGCTCTGCCTCAGGGCCCTTGAGATTTGTCTGCCCTGTAGGTCAGGGGGCTCCCCAGGCCCCTTCCCCTCAAAGAACTGGCCTCAGCCCAGCACCTCCACCAGATATCAAGTCGGGGAAGCGGCCTCTAGTGGAGGCCCAGTGTCTGCTGGGAAGCTGTCCCTGCCCAGGCCTGACCTCGGGATCTGGGGGGCCTGCCTTGACTCTGGGGCTGGTTCGCCCCTCACAGGCAAAACAGACAAAGTGTGACCTGTTTGTCGCAGGGAGGAGGAGGAGGAGAAACAGCCAGTAGGGAACAGCGGGCCAGCCCTCCACTGCCAGGGCCCAGGGGGTCCCCAGGGGACCTTAGGGGCTCCTCCTCATTCAGTGCTGACCCCAGCTGAAGTGGGGGGCAGGGAGGAAGAGCAGGGAAGGAGGGGGGACCATCAGGGCCAAGGTGGGGTGGGGTGGTGGGGAGTTAGAGGCTGGGGGAGGAGGGTCTGGGTGGCTGTGGGTGGGAGCAACACCTTGGGGTGATGCATGTAAAATGTGAATGATGATAGCTTTGTTTGGAAATGATCTCAGACCACTGTAGTCTTATTCATGTCTGTGCTGCTCTACAGAGAGGGGTCCTGAGAAGGAGGCTGAGGAGGTCCCAGGAGCTACGGATCCACAGGGGGCTGACTAGACCTTCCTCCACTTTGACACGGGGTCCTCAGACTGCTCCTGGGAGCCTGCGGCTCTCACTTTCCCCCAGGGACCCCTGCATTGTCCTTTTCCCTCGAGCCTGATTGGCCACGGGCCTGTGGGGCATCCCGTCATCATCTGCACCCCTCAGCAAACTAGGGATGGAGAGCTGTTTTCATGCCTTTCAGCCCTCTGGACACTAACCAGTTCTCTAGAATGGAGCCTGGAGACAGCCTTTGGCCTTGGGGAGCTTCAGTCTGCTTCCTTGAGGTGGCCAGACGACAGACCAGGGTGTCCTGACCAGAGGGGAAGACCTGGCCTGAGAGACAGGGCTTTTTGCCTCTCTGCACCATTGTAGAGGGAGCCTCTTCTAGCCTCCTGGGATTACTGCAATGTGGGGAGTGGTGGAGACAGCTCCCTCTTAATCCCAAGGACACAAGGGGAATGGGCTGACAGGAAGTTCAAGGGGTGCCTGTTAAAGGTGTGTAAAAGGGGAATGACAGTCAGCAATGCTGTGGGATTTCTCTGCGGTAGCATCTTGTCCAGGTGAGGGAGGATGACCCATCTTGCTGTGGCCTTAAGGACTAACGAGTCTGCAAAGGCACCCCACAATTACCATTTGTCCCCTTCCCACCCACAGCTGGACCTGTGTGTGGACTGGTGTCAACACAGATTTGTATTTGCATATGAAACAGTTCCTCCTATAAGGGACCCCCCTACATTCTTGGTGGGAATGCAGTTTGGTGCAGCCATTACGGAAAACAGTATGGAGATTCCTCAAACAACTAAAAAGACTTACCCTATGATCCAGCAATCCCATTCTTGTGCATATATCCAGAGAAAACTCTAATTGGAAAAGAAACATGCACCCCAATGTTCACAGCAGCACTACTTACAATAGCGAAGACACAGAAACAACCTAAATGTCCAACGACAGATGACTGGATAAATAAGTTGTGGTATATTTACACAATGGAATACGACTCAAGCCATAAACAAGAATAAAATAATGCCATTTGCAACAACAATAATAGACTTGGAGATGGACACACTAAGTGAAATTAGCCATAAAGTGAAATATAAATACCATATGATGTCACTTAAATATGGAATCTAAAGGAGAAGATGCAAATGGACTTATCTGCAAAACAGAAACAGACTCACAGACAGAGCGAACAAACTATCGTTATCAGAGGGGAAGGGAGAGGGAACGGGTAAATTGAGAGTTTGAGATTTGCAGATACTAACTACAATATATAAAATAGATAAACAACAGGTTTATACTGTAAAGCACAGGGAACTATATTCAACATCTTGCAGTAACCTTTAATGAAATAGAATATGAAAGCAAATATATGTATGTTCATTTATGACTAAAGCATTACACTGCACACCAGAAATTGACACAACATTGTAAACCGACTACACTTCAAAAAAAATTATACAAACAGACACACACACACACACACATAAACAAACGCAGGGAGAAGAAACATGAAGTGGGTAAATTCCTTGAAAACCACAAACATTTATACAGAATAATATGAATGCCACAAAATCTGTTTCAGCAAGTAGAAGCAAAGTGATTATGTACCAACTTATTTTATAAGGCCAGCATAACGTAACACCAAAATCTGACAATGACAGCTCAAAAAACAAAATTTCTGACAAATATCCCCAGGATACACACCCAAATTCTCAACAAAATATGTGTGTTCATTTTCTCTGGCTGTTATGACAAATTATTATAAAGTATTACAAATTACAAACTGTATCATTAAATTACAAATTACTATTTACTAGCTAAAAATATCTCAAATTTATTATAGTAATCTTTTGCAGGTCAGCAGTCTGATGTCAGTCAGGGTGTAAGCAGGGCTGATTGCTTTTGAGGCCTCACAGGAGAATCTGTTCCCTTTCCCTTTCTGGCTTCCAGAGGATGCCTGCCTGCCTTGCAGTTGGTCCCTTCTTCCATCTTCAAAGTGCATCACATTAGTCTCTGCTTCTATCATCTCATGGTCTCTCTGACTCAGTTCCTGTGTACCTCCTTTTATATTAAGTAAACCCAGAAAATTTGTGATAAACTCATCTCAAGATTTTTAACTTAGTTACTTCTGCAAACTCCCTTTTGCCATACAAGGTAACACTCACTCGTTGTCATAGAAGTGATTAGACATGGACCCCTTTGGGGAACCATAATTTAGCCTACAGCAAGAAATCCACAAGAATACCTGCCATAAGCATCCACATGAATAGACAATCACCAAGGGGAATTTATTCCAGGAATGCAAGCCTGGTTCAATAGTCAAAAATCAACACTGTAACCTACCCTATGAAGAGTCTAAAGAAGACAACCCATGCAGTCACATCAATTAATACAGAAAAAGCATTAAACAAAATTCAACACCCATTCATAAATGCTCAGAAACTAGGAGTAGAAGGGCACTACCTCAACCTAACAAAGAACATCCGCAAAACACCCACATCCCACATCATAATGGTGAAAGAATGAACGCTTTTCTTGGTTTGAAAACAACGTTAGAATGTCTGCTCTTTTCTGTCAGTTTGCAACTTAGCACTACAGGTTCTAGTCAGTGCAGTGCGGCAAGAAAGGAAATGAAGGCACACCGACTAGAAAAGAAGAAATATAATTGTCATTATTTACAGATGACATCATTGTCTATGGAGAAAACTGCAAGGAATCTGTAAGAAAACTCATAATAAATTATAATAAATAGCTTTAGAAAGATCCCAGAATATAAGATCCATACATAAACATGAATACACAGCATTAATCATACTTCCATATACTAGCAGTGACCTGAGCAATTGAAAACCAAAATTTAAAACATATACAATAGGTTTGATTTCAAGGTGGCGCCATGGAACCATCCTGAATTCACCTCCTCCCACAAACACACCAAATCTGCAGCTACATGTGGAACAATTTCCTCTGGAAAAGCCTGAGAAATGGTGGAGCAACCCCTTCACATCAGGCAAACCAGAGGGAAACCACATCAAAGCAGGCGGGAAAGGCTGAGGCACAGTTTCACCAGAAACCCCACCCCTGGTGTGCACAGACACACTCAGGAGGGAGCTCAAAACATGGAACATCTCCCTGAGGTGTGAACAGTTTGTACCCCCGCACTGGGGACTCAAACTTTGAAGACTGACAACTGAGAGAGAAACCCCCAAAGCATCTGACTTGCAACACCCTCAGGACACATGGCTGTGAGACCCACTGGGATGTGGTGAATTCAGGAACCCCTCTTAAAGGGCCTGTGCTTTTGGTCCAGGGCCAAGTGCAGAAGTGGCCCTTGGAAAAGCACCCACACTTTATGTGAAAGAGACTCATTTCCAAAATGTAAAGCATTGGTCTGAGGGGCAGGGGCTGCTGGGATACTCCTCAGGGACTGAGGCTGGTGGTGGGTGCCATCCTCCTGCTCTCCCTCTGCCTTAATAAAACTGGCAGGTACCATCTTTTTTTCCCCTTCCCTTTGGGTGCCAGCTTTATGCTCCAGCCAGCAGGTGCCATCATCGCCTCTCTCCCTCTGCTTTGCTATATTTCTTACTTCATCTTTTCCCATTTCTTCTGCTCCCCTTTATTCAGAAGGTGTCATCTTTGCAACCTCCCACTGCCTCACTCCAGCCATATTTGCACTCTCCCTCTGATAGGCTGCAGAGTGAGCGTATCTCCAAGCAGGGAATGTCTACACACTGGTGACCCAGGTTTTGTGGCTTCCACTCAGGGGATGCTCCTTGATCACCTGGCTCTGGAGGCCAGGACCGACTGCATGTCTCGGTCCCATGGATCTGTAACAGTTGGAGACACACTTCCCGGCAGGCTACCACTTTCAGGGCCCTGCACATTAGACTGAGACACACCCCCAGCCTTTATGCGAAAAAAGGCCTCCTTTTCTAGTCCAAGAGCTTTGGACTTGGAGGCAGGCTTCAGGTTTGGCACACATCAGGAGGCTACTGAGGTGCTCTCAGGGAAGGTAGGCTGGGGGCACCTTCATTACACTCTCAGCCTGCCTTGCTCCAGCTCACTGACATTTCCCAGAAAGGAGCTTGTATACTTATCTGTAGCCCTGTTCTTTGTGACTGTTCTCCAGGGGACACCTCCAGACTTCCTAGCTCTAGGGGCCAGCAGGGACTACATTTGCAGTCCCAAGCCTCGATATTTATATTCTTCAAAAGCTGTTACTGGGGGGTATGGATTCCAATCTCTCTGAACCTTGGTGCTGAGATCCTCCCCTTTAAGATACTGACTGGTCTTGGTACACCCTCAACTGCTGGGAGCTGTCAAAATAAAATTAGCTGCTTGGATAATCACAGTTTCACTGACAAGCAAGAGCAGGCAGGGCTAACTGACAAAGTTCATCTCCCACACAACTCTTCAAAACTGGGAGTGGTGGCTGTTTTACTTAATGCATAGAAACCAACACAGAGAGTCAAGTGAAATGAAAAAACAGAAGACTGTGGACAATGTTACAAATGAAAGAACAAGATAAAACCCCAGAAAAAAAAAACAATGAAATGAAGTAAAATTTAATTAGTAATTAAAATTAGTAATTACTAAAAAGTAATTAGTAATTAGATGAAGAATTCAAAGTACACTCATAAAGCCCACTGAACTCAGAAGAATAATGGATGAAGACAGTGAGAACTTCAACAAAGAGTTAGAAAATATAAGAAAGTTCCTAACAGAACTCACAAAACTAAAGAATACAATAATTGAACTTAAAAATACAATAGATGAAGCACGAGAAAGAATCAGTGAAGTCGAGGACAGGTATGAGGAACTACCTCAAAGATAGAAGCAAAAAGGGAAAGGAAGGGAAAAAAAGTGAAGGCAGCTTACAGGACTAATGGCACAACATCAAGCACAATAACGTTCTCATTATAGGAGCTCCAGAAGGAGAAGAGAAAAGGGGGCAGAAAACATATTTAAAGAAACGAGGTCTGAAACTTTTCCTAACCTGGAAAAGGAAACAGACACCCAGTTACAGGAAGCCCAGAGAGCTCCAAAGCAGACTGATAACTAGTAAGAATCAGTAAATTTTGGAACTTCCTACCAACAAAAATCCAGGACCAACAAAATCACAGAAATACAAAATATCATACGAGGATACTAGGAACAACTACATAGAAACAAAGTGAAAAACTGAGAAGAAATGGACAAATTTTTGGAAATATACAGTCCACCAAGACTGAATCAGTTGCATTCATTTACACTAACAATGAATCAATAGGAAAAGAAAGTAAAGAAACAGTCCCTTTTTAAACAGCACCCAAAGTAATAAAATACCTAGGAATCAATCTAGCCAAGGAGGTGAAAGACTTATACATAGAGAACTAGAAAACATTGACTAAGGAAATTAAAGAAGACTTAACAAAATGGAAAGATATCCCATGCTCTTGTATTGGAAGAATCAATATTGTTAAAATGGTCATTCTGCCCAAGTCAACATACAGATTTAATGTAACTTCTATTAAATTACCCAGGGCATATTTCACAGAACTAGAACAAATAATAATAATAACATTTATATGGAATCACAAAAGACCCAGAATTGCCACAGCGCTCCTGAAGAAAAAGAACAAGGCTGGAGGAATAACCCTCCCAGACTTCAGAAATATTACAGAGCTACAGTCATCAAAACAGCATGGCATTGGTACAAAAACAGACCTACAGACCAATGGAACACAATAGAGAGTGCAGAAATGAACCCACAAACTTTTGGTCAATTAATCTTTAACAAAGGAGGCAAGTACATACAATGGAATAAAGACAGTCTCTTCAGCAAATGGTTTTGGGAAAACTGAACAGCAGCAATGTAAATCAATAAAGCAAGAATACTCCCTCACATCATGTACAAAACTAAACTCAAAATCGATTAAAGACTTAAACATAAGACAAGACACAATAAACCTCCTAGAAGAAAACATAGGCAAAACATTATCTCACATATATCTCGGCAATGTTCTCCTAGTGCAGCCTATTCAAGAAATAGAAATAAAAGCAAAAACAAACAAATGGGATCTAATTAAACTTACAAGCTTTTGCACAGCAAAGGAAAACATAAGCAAAACCAATACCCTGTAAGACCTCATCATCCTTTGCATCCCATACCTACCATGATGAAAAGTCCACCACACCTCTGACAAGAGCCCATTATTGACTCTAACATCTCCATCCTCCACACCGCTACCTCACTTCACCTTTATAAGGTCACTAGCCTAGCCTGCCTCTTTTCAAAAACTCTGATGCTTGTCCATTGCACAAACATAAAATCTAACTCCATTCTGCCTACAGGGTCCTCCACAATTTGCCACCTAAGTCCTTTTCCAGGATTGGATTCCATAGCTTAGATTGTCACTCGCACCTATTATCTTTCTATCAAAATCACACCACTCAGAAAGGCTCAATTCAAACTCCACTCTTTATATCCCCTATGTAATGTTTAGGAAAGGACTTTTCATGGAAAAGGCAAAATTCCTAATGAACAAATTCAGAAAATTAAACAAAATTGTTTTCTTCCTTAAAATTTTAAGTCCTTCTGGAAACATTAAGCTTTTTAAAATATCAGTTCTTCAAATATTATTAATATTTCAATCAAGAAATCCTTCAAAAACCCAGCATTGTTAACCAACATTTACTAAATACTAATAATGCACAATGGAAATTAAACTCTTATATGAAATATCATCAACCTGAAGGTAGAAAGTTATAGTCTGGTCCCAGGATTCTAACTCCAATATTATTTGTACTTGGATGTTTCTTAAGAAAGGAAAATATATATTTAGTAAGTGGACTTGACATTTCACCTAATAGAGACTTAAGTCACTTAAGTCCACAGCCGAGATACAAAGTTACCAGATCTAAATCATCTTCAGGCTAGGAAAAATTCTCATCAGATTAAAAAAAAAATTTTGACTGAGATGTCATAGAACTAGACTTTTTCAGTACACATTTAAGCGTTAATTTTTTCTAAGGGCCCAAGGATGTGATGGGCAATTCCGAACCTCTCACAACGAGACCTGGTGACTAGCACACATACCAGCAGGTGCACAGCAATCAGACTTACTCCAGATAAGTGATGTTGTGGGCAGTACCGTCTTTCTGTTACCTTCTAGGACCTTATTTCTTTTAGGCCTGGCCTAATTTTAATTCCTCTTCTGGCTCCTAGCCTACTGAGTTCACGTGAATCTTCATAGCTGTGTACTGTGAAGTACTCTGCTCCTAAAGAGAATGCAAATATTCAAGTATTTTTTTAAAGAATTTTAACTAGTCTTTGTACCTAGCTAGCATACGTGGTAAAATATTCCCTCTATGTATTTCTAAAATTATTACCGTTCAAATTTGAATGTTTCTGAACTAAATTTGCTTGTAAGGGTAAAATATGCTAAAATTTCAAAATTATTAATAACACTAATTAAGGAAAATAGGGAGTTATGAAAAGAGCTCTGGCAACTGAAACAGGATCTCAGCCTACAATCTCAAGTCTGATTCCTTAGCTGTGCGACCTTCAGAACTGGCTTCACCTCAAAACACTTTCTCATCTGAAATAGAGCTAGCACTGCCCTTCCCTCTCTGCAGGTGGCTGTTCAGGTAACATGAGATAAGGTACACAGCACAGTACCTGACACGAAGTGATCATAGTCTGCTTCCTTCATTCAACACAAAAGACACACTCACATGAAGGTTTATGTGTAAGGAAGCCTACAACTACACAAGACTCCATCAGCACAAAATACCACAGGTAGTTGGTTCTAATAAAAGTAAGGAAAAAAAACCCACCATCACCTCCATCTCACGAACACTTCTGAGGGATGTGGAGCCAGTCAAAGGCGCCTGCATGTGGTTCTGCAAGAACTCCATCAGGGCGGCATACACACAGACCACTAAAGCTTTAACAGGAAAAGTCCACAGTCATTGTACTAAAACCTCTGGAAGCCTTTATGCTAGCACGAGAGCTCACGCCCGGTAAAAGGGGGGAAAAGTCAAATGAGGCCCAACTCCAAAAGACTCCTTAAATAAATCACAACAGCGATGCTGACTTATCTTTCCTGAAACGAGAACAGTACCATGCCCAAACCCACTTAAACACTTCAAGATGGAGACATTCCACACCCACACTGGTGCTTCTTTATGCCTTTTAGAGAGCCTGCGCAGGGGAGCACCACTGGCACCACGAAAGCCGTCCGCGGAAAAGGCAGGGGAGGGGGGAAAACAAGACGATGACTTCGGGGTTGTGCACACGCGCCGCTGAGAACCGCTTTCCAGACCGCAGCCGCCTCCTCAAGCATCTGAAGTACTTCGCGGCTTCACTATGGGGATGTCAAGGGAAGGCCGCTACTCAAGCACCCTGGTGCTGGGGGCCGTTCCCGTCCAGGGGGTCCCGGGTCCCGATCTCCGACCCCCGCGCCGCTCCGCCACTCCGCGCGCCATCGAGGGCCGCCCGGGAAGCACCGCGAGTAACGCCCCGGCCCAAGCAGACTAGCCCCGCCCGAGACCCCCGGCGCGCGGACGACGGGGGATCCCGGCTGCGGTCAGGCCAGGGTAGGGTGGCGGATCGGACACGACGCCACTGCCGCATCCAAGGAGGCCGAGCGGGAGGACGGGCGGGCGCGGCCGGCACGCGGGGAGCGGACACTCACCACACCACGCGGTAGGAGCCCTCGCGGATGAGACTGCTGGAGCGCGGCCCCACGTCTAACACCTGCCGGCGGACCAGCTCGGGGCCCGCGCCCGCCGCCGCCGTCGCTGCCGCCGTCGCCGCCGCCGTCGCCGCCGCCGTCGCCGCCGCCGTCGCCGCCGCGCTGGGCTCAACGCTCCGCGGCCGCCGCTCGGCCCACGCCGCGCTTCCCGGAGGGACCGCGCCGCCGCTGCCGCCACCGCAGCAGCAGCCGCCGCCGCCTCGGGGAACTTGCGGGCCGTCTGAACCCACGGCCGCTCAGGCCAACTGCCAACTGCCAATGCGCGGGCCGGTAGGCGGAGGAAGGGGCGCGGCCGAGGAGGGCTCTGGGGCGGGGCCTGTCCTGGCAGCGAGCGCGAGGATTGGCTCCTGTGGTCTGGGGGCGGGGCTTCGCCTCAGGATGGAGACAGGATACCTAAACTGGTGTCCACGCAATTTGTATTTTTTTTTCTATTAGGAATAATTTTGCTGTGAACATTTGAATACCAGTTTTTTTGGGATCTAGGTTTTATTTCTCACAGCTGCATACCTGAGATTCTCATGGCTGGGTTATAAGGAAACTCTATGGTTGGCCTTTTTAGAAACTCCAGACTGCTTCCAAAGTGGCTGCACCGTTTTACAGAGTTCCACTAGCAGACTATGAGGGTTCCAATTTATCTTTACACTATAGCCAACACCTGTCATCGTCTGTCTTTTTGTTGATAGTCATCCTCATGGTTCTGAAGTGGCATCTCCTTGTGGTTTTGGATTGCGCTTCCCTGATATTGAGCTTTTTCATACGCTTGTTGGCCATTTGTATATCTTCTTTGGAGCAGTATGTATTAGCAATTGTGTATTCTAGATAAAAGGCTCTTTTCAGAAATATGATTTGTGAAAAACAGTCTCTCATACTGCGGCTTGTCCCTTACTTTCTTGAGAATATTCTGCCCCAGGGCCTGGCATTACATCTTCCCTCGCATTGAATCCTCCCTGGACACATATGTGGTAGTCTCCCTCCTTCCTTCAGGTCTTGGCTCAAATGCCTTCTTGTCAGTAAGATCTCCCTGGATCCCTTGTAGTGATCACCCAGTAAGAACAATGATGACAGCCCCATGCATCACCATCCATCCCACCTCCCTGCCTCATTTCCCTTCAAGCTTTTATTACCATGTCCATGTAAAGTAGTCTTTTGTGACTTGTCTAATTCTTAACTGAATTGGAAACTTCATAAAGGATTTTTTAAATCAGTTTGTTACTACTTTTTCCCAAATGTAATTCACTTTAGGTAATCCAGTATGAATGCAAATGGAAGAATGAATGAATTGCGTGAGAATATATTTCACTTCATTTTAATAAACCTATGACTTTTTCCAAATCTGCATGTGAATGTATATGCCAGCATACTTCAGTCATTCTTTAGTCGTCTGATAGAAAATTAATTTGTTCATTTTTCTTGGGAAGTAACCTTTGGCTTTGGAAGATTTAATAGAAAATAATAGAGGAAAAGCTAAAATAAATAACTACTTAATAAAGACTTAAATGTGGCTACCAGTGGTGCAACTTGAGCTGATTGAAGCTTGAGGATGGGTAGCTCCTGGGAAGGGTCATCACCTGCCGCTGTGTCTCCCCTCTGAGTGTGAGGGAGTTTGCATGTCCATGGATGCATGTGTGATCAGGCTGGGAGGTCACAGGTCAGGAAGTCTTTTCAGTACCAGCTTCTGCACTTTCTTGGCCTGGCCTTGTGTAGATTGACAATCAGGTTCAGTCCCTAGGAGTTTTCTGGGAGCGTTTGTATTTCCCTGGGACACAACTAAATAATTACAGCCTAATGTGGTAAGTGCTAGGCTAGAGTTCTATGGAAAGAACAGGATAGTTGCTGAAGAGGCCACGATTTCTTGATCTTGGGGGACCTGGGGTAATCTTCATGGTGAGGCAATATTTGGGGCTGTTCTTATAAAATGTATTTGGGGTGAGGAATTCTGAGTTGGAGGAAGGTAATGTATAGGGGAATTGGAATGGGATTTGGGTAGGGGTTGAGACTGACAGAGATGGATGTGGCCATAGCATTCTGGAGTGGCAGTGAGATTGGAGAGGGAGAAATCTGCTTCTGAGATTTTTTTTCAGGGCTGACCTAGATAGGAAGTGTTGCCTAACTGGATGTGGAGGGGAGAGACTGGAAGAAGACTTCTTCCTTGGGTGTTTGGACCGAATGGCCATAAACCAAGGTTGGCTATTCAGAGGATGGACACTGGGGACATAAAGGAACAGATGATCAATTGGTCACATTGATTTCTTTTCTTTTAAGTTTTTATTTTGAAATAATTATAGCATAATTAGTACACTGAGATCCTAGGTAGCCTTCACCCAGTTTTCCTGAATGATAACACTTACAAAAGTGTAGTACAGTGTTAAAATCTGGAAATTGACATTGGTATGATCCATAGAGCTTTTTGTGATTTTGCCAGTTTCCCAGGCACCCGTGTATGTGTGCGTGCATGTATGCCTCTTTGTATCTGTGCAGTTTTATTACATGTTGATTTGTGTAACCATCACTACAATCAAGATATAGAATTGTTCCTCCTCTGCAAAATCTCTCACACCCTTTCCCTTTTTCTTTTCCTGACCCCTTGCAGTCACGAATGTGTTTTCCATCTCTGTAATTCTTGTCATTTTTGAGAGTGTTAAATAGTATGTAACATAGTATGTAACCTTTTGATATTGGCTTTTTATCACTCAGTAGAATTAATTCCCTTGAGATCCATCCAATTGTTGAGTGTATCAAAAGTTCACTTCTTTCCCTTGTTGAGTAGTAGTATTCCGTGGTATGAATGCACCAAAATTTGTTCCATACATTGAGGGACATTTGGGTTGTGTTGAAGTTTTAGCTATTACAAATCAAACTGTTATGAATATTCATATGTATTAACTTCTGTGTGTGGATACATTTTCATATCTTTGTGATAAGTGACCAGCATTGCATCTGCTGTGTTGTATATTAAATGTATATTTAGAATGTATTTCTAAGAAGCTGCCAAACTATTTTCCATAATGGCTGTACCATTTTAACATTCTCAGAAGCAATATATGAGGTATCTAATTTTGCCACATCCTTGGTATTGTCACCATTTTAAAAAGTTTTCACTGTTCTAATAGATAGGTATAGAGTAATATCTCCTTGTGATTTTAATTTGCAGTTTCCTAATGGCAAATGACCATCTTTTCCTGTGTTTGTCTTCTGTGTATTCTCTTTGATAAAAACATCTATGTCTTTGCCCATGTCCTAGTTGTATTACAGGGCTCAGTATCACCACTCTGAGACACCTCAGTCTGCCTCGTCGCTGCTGGGGGAGGGGGTGAGGAAGCACCTGCTGGCCCCCTAGACCCGCGGGGTGGAGGTTGGGGGAGGCAGATTGCCGAGTAGCACTCCTCCCACTCACCACCTTTACCTCAGCACTGCCAGGTCAGGCTGCAGGTCCAGTTCTGCACGTGGCCACACTGATTCCACAAGGGGTCAGTTTTCTTTTGGTCTTGGCTGGAGTAGAGCCAGTATTAAGAACAAGGTTTTTCTGCCAGACGTCCCTTTCTCTGTCCCTAGGCTACAGGTGGAGAGAGGCTTTATTTACAACCCTTATCTTCTGGTGGTTCCAGGTCCAGGCTTCTCCAGCACCTCATCAGGGATGAAGGGGGAAAGAAAACCTGGGGAGCTTCACCACTCCTCACGTTGTCAGCTTCCTGGCTAGTTAGCCTTCCCTCCATTTTTCATAGCTTTCCTGTGTTTGTTTGTGGTATTAGTGCCAGGATTTTTAGTCACAAGAAGGACTGGCAGCAATGGAGTGACTTCATCTTGGCCCCATGTTGGGTTTTAAGGACCTGAGCTGCTTCAGGAGGTGGTCTAGACTCAGTAGAGCTTTGTGAAGAGACCTCAGCATAGGGCCATTGACACCAGGAGATGACAGATGAGGGCTTGGGAGCCACTCCAACTTTGTCTGAACCTTGGCACCTGTGCTTCCCGGTTGGGACTTAAGGCTCGGCTTTCTCATCGTTCAAATGGGGGTGATGTTGTTGCTGCTAATAATGCCTGTGCCTGTGACATTATACATGTAAAGTGAGTTGCAGGATACCTGACTGTTACTAAGGGCCCAGTAAAACTGAGCTCTGGTTTTATCTATAGATGAGATTCTTGGCTCTAAGAAGATCGTTTTTGGGCTTAGTGAGAGTGATCTAAGTGAGAACAAAAGCCAGATTACAGGGATTCAAAAACCAACCAAAAGATGAGAAAAGAAGTCAGCGTACCTCCAAGATATTTTGCTGGACAAGTAGAGAGAGGGTTGTGAAGGGATTCAGGGAAGTGACTGGGGGAGCCAGGAGTGTGAAGTTTAGATAGGAAAGAATAAAGGACTGAAGAGGGAGAAATAAACAGGTAAGTTACAGAAAGAGCCAGGTTGCTGCTGATGCTGCATTTAATACCTGGTATAAAGGAAAGAAAACTATTCCCTGAGACCAGACACACTCTGCCCTGAACTGCCGTCCAGCACAGAGCCCAGTTCCTGGCTGTCATCACTGATGCCACCAAGTATGTTGACCTTTACCACTTCCAAATCAGACACCCACTGGAACTGTTACCCACCACTTCAGCTCCTGGTAGTCTGCAGCTCCTGTTGCAGAAAGGAGAGAAACAGAGGAAAGGTGAGACTGAATGAGGAGCTGGGACATCAGGAATTTTTATATAATAAGCTCCAGTCATTCATTATTATGCCATCAGACATTTATTAAGCATCTGCTTTATTTCAGGTTGTGCTCTGGTTATGATGATGACAAAACAGACATTATCCTTGGGCTTATGGAGCTTTCCTTCGAATGTGGGAGTCAAGCCTTACGTGTTCATGCACAGTTGTGACATGTGCTGTGAGGGGAAGGGAATTTGTACAGTGGGGTTATATTACCAGGGGGATTCTGCATGGATGTGGAGGGTAAGGAAGGCCTCCCCAAGGTAGAGAGATTGGAGCTGAAATGAGGTAGTGGGTACTGTGGAAGCTGAGAAGCATGGGGAATGTTCTAGACACAGGGCACAGCATTTATGAAAGAGGAATGTGAAATGTTTGTGGAAGTGAATGAAAGCCACCAAGACCAGTGTGTTCAGCAAGTAGAAGCAAGACCTGAGATGGGAGGCGGAGAAAGGTGAGCCATGCGGACATCGTAGGCACCCAAGGTCTAGGGTGTTATTCTAAGAATGGCGGTTAGCTGTTACAGAGTCATAAGTAGAGTGACATAGAGTACATGCTCTGGTCCACATCTTTAAGAAATGACACTGTGTGCCCTGTAGGATTTATATTAGAGAGAGCCACGGATGGGTATGAGGAGACTAAGCCCAGTATCAAAGGAGGCAAATTGAGAGAGGAGGCAGTTTGGACAAGGGTTATGGCCGTGGAAATGGAGGGAGGTAAGTGAACTGGAGACTTAGTGATGCATCAGATACGGAGGCAAAGTAGGGAGGGATGTTTAGATGACTTTCAGCTTTGTGGCTGGGTGACTAGTTTCCAGTTTCCAGTAATCAGGATCACTGAATATTTGGGGGAAGAAAACATGAGTTTATTTTTAGACTTTTATTTGATCCAAGATGCTTCTTGGAAATGTTGAGAAAGTAGTTGCCTGTGTGGATATGAAGGGAAAACAAAGGCTTATGATGGAAACAGGGGCTTCAGCCTGGGCAGTGAAGACTGAGGAGGTCGGCAGAGGGGTGGGAGGAAATCCAGGACAGAGGGTATAGTACTGTCATCAAAGGGGACAGCATTAGGAGGCAAGTCCAAGAGTGAGAGGCTAGGCGGTGTCTGAGGAGAGAGGCAAAGATTTAAAGATTAGATTTAGTGTAGAAATAGTATGAAAATTGTAGAAACTGAATGAAGAAAGTGGTAAAAGTCTGGCCTGGCACAGTGTTTTCACCCGTATCCCTTAGAGCACTGGGTCTTGGGAGTGTTACTGTCATGTTCTCTCTCTGTCTCTGTCTCTCTGTCTCTGTCTTTCTCTTTTTCTCTCTCTCACGCACAATCATGTTTCATGATGGAGTAAGTATGGGGATCGCTGTTAAGACGAAACAGTTTGTCAACAACATAACTTCTAAGAGTGTTTGTCTACGATTGTGAGTCTGAAGGTGGACGGCCCATGCAGCAGTACTTACCGACTCTCAGGGATCCAAGTCCGCGTTCTCTGGAACAGCACTGGAGAGACACCTGCTGGGTGTCATTAACAGACTCGGCCACAGAACTGTGCATCCGTCCCTCTCAACATCCTCCCCTCCCTCTCCACCCCTGCTCCCCAACCCCCTCTCTGGGAAAGGTACAGTTTTTCTCAGGCGTTGAAATAGCAGGGTTCAGTGTCAGAGTGTTGTGGGTTTAGGGCAGCGGAGGTCAAAATATTTGGTGAAATCAGAGATGACAGCCAGGAATCTGGATCCATTCCGGCCAGTGGTTGGGTGAATAGCGTGTCTGGGTGTTGGGTGGGATGAATCTTTGGTAACCAGTGAAAGCCTCCGACTTAGCAGCAGGGCTCTAGTTCATTTACAGGCAAACAGGAAACCCTCAGAAAAGGATATTCTGGAAGAAACCTTCTGCAGATAATTGGGGTGGGGGTGGGAAGGGGTGAACAGTAAAACAAAGGAAGTAACCAAAAGATAACCCCTGTCCTGGAGACTGAAATGATTTACTCTTAGAAGGTTTATGAGTGAGATTTGGAGATGGAAGGTTTGTTATTTAAACGTTTAGAACTTGGAAGTTCCTTTATGTTGGTAATTGATGTGTTAGTGTGTAGCTACTTTGTACATAGCTTTGGCCATAAGGAAAAATGAACCTATTTCAATAAGTAACTCTCATCACCACTGGTATGGCAGTGAGATCACCAACATCCTCTTCATAGAGGGTTATATACAGTTTTAAAAAGCAGAGGAAGAAGATCACTATAGAAGGTTTGAGCAAGTAAGAGTGATATTATGAGTAAGTGTGTATTTTGTGAGGTGGGATTTTGCTGGAATCTGAAGCCCAGCATTTATCTTGTTATCTCCAGTGCCTAGTGTAATGCCTGGTAAACAGTCAGCCTTTGATTGAATGGGTGGATGAATAAATAATCCCTAAAATTCATTTTTTAAAAGAAGAACAAGGGGAGAACCCTTGAGTCTATATTAACTTTGGAGGTCAGACAAAGCCAAAAGTATCGAGATGACCTCTAAGTTCTGGCATGAATTCGTAGCACTAGTTTGACATAGTTGATAGTTGCTGATAAGAGTGAGAAACTGGGGTTTTTAACAGGTAGAAAATTACTGACTTTTGCTTGATCCCACATGTCTTGCAAGGAGAAAGCCAAGATGTCAGGCAAGAAGAAACAGCTGGTCTTGCTGTAGCAATGAATAGCGGAATATTGCAGATTTGATTAACATTAAGTTTTAGTTCTATTTTTGTAACTTCCTACACATAAGTATTCCTGCATAAGAGATGAATGATATGTACACGAGAGTGTTTTTTTGAGTGAATGTATACATGAGTGAATTCACATGTACCTTTGCTGGACGCAGCCTTCTTATTTCTTAATCTATCTATTTGTATCCTAGTGTTTGACATGACCAGCTCTGTCTCAGGCATGCATAAGTATCTATTTGAGATTCAAATTACCTCATAAGGACCCTCATTTTACTGTAGGATGATGGTAAACACTTGGCATTATCTGTATATCATTATGTCTTTGATATTTCTTATTTTGATTGTCTTGTCATTAACTTTCCTCCTTTAACTTCTCTCTTCTCCCAGGACATGGAGGCTTTCTTTTTTCCTATGCAATTACTGATTTAATTCTTCTGTCTTTAAAAAAAATTACTGACTTCTAACTACATACAGTCATCCCTCAGTACCTGCAGGGAATTGCTACCCAAATCCCCAGATGCTCAATCCCTTAAATAAAATTGTTTGTAGTTTGCATATAACCCACACACATCCTCCTGTATACTTGAAATCACCTCTTGATTACTTATAATTTCTAATACAACATAAATGCTATGTAAATTGTTGCTGGAGCACAGCAAATTTGTTTGCTTTTTGGAACTTTATGAAATTTTTTGCCCTGAGTATTTTGGATCTGTGTTCAGTTGAATCCACAAATGCAGACCTCATGGATACAGAGTGCTGACTGTACCATGAATCATACTGGTCACTAGGACCACAGAGATACACAGGACATAGCCCTTCTCCCCAATAAGCTCCAGTCAGTAGAAGAAGTAGACATACATGTGTAGCACCAGTAAGACATTGTAGTAAGCACAGAATAGAACAAATATAAGGTTCTGTGTTATTGTGGACAGAGACTTGTTATAATGAGGATCAAGGTGGGCAAGGCAGGCTTTTTAGTGGAGGTTATGCTGCAGGCAAACCATCTTGTTTACTTCTATGTATCTTTTGTTGCATTACATTCCAAAAGCAAAATGGATCAAGCCCTCAGAAGATCTATTGATCTGTCATCAAATCTTCTTTCCCTGCTGAAAGAAGCTTCCTTTGAGGAGCTAGCCTTTGCTGGGTAATCCCATCAACAGAAAAGCCTGCATTTCAAATCAGTCAGCGAACGCAAAACACAAAATAGCTTTGTTAGAAATCTCTCGGGTTCTATCATTTACAGCAGTTTATGGCTGAGCTGCCTTATGTTTAAACAACAGAAAATGTTGAAGGGATTTTAACTTCTGAGGACTAGACTCAAACCCAAGATATGGTGGTTGACTCAGACTTCTTAATGCACTTAGAAAATGTAGGATTTTGACTGTTTTGAAACATCTTTGTGAATTATAGAGATAAGACTGAAAATAAAAATCATCTAAATTCTGTATTAAGAATAAATTTTGTGTTTTTTGAAACCTGTAAAATATTCTGCCTTATGTTAAAATGCAGAGGATCCTCTCCTATAAAGAACCAAACTTAGAGCAACAAATTTTGTGAAAGAGGACAGTGAGGAAGTAAAGAAGCCTGGAGCATTTTTGTGACGAAAAAATTGGAAAGAATCAAAATCTTTTCTTTTTGTTCCATGACTTAATAATGAAATTGTACTTTTCTTTTCCCAAAACAAAGAGGCAGAAACAATGATTGCAATAGTTAAATACATATTTTTTCTTTAAAAAAGTTATAACACCTTTACTTTCAAATTTAACTTGATTACTTTCTGAGAGAAATACCACTTTAAAATAAAAGTCTTGCATTCCAGAGAGCATTATAAATACCTAAAAACAAGGGAGGAAAACTGTACTGTTTTAAAGCATGCTGGAATAAATAAAAATATATATATATTTTTTTGGTGCATGACTAATAGCCAATAGCATTTGGAAGATTTGGAGATGATCTGGTTTGCATTAAACATATTTAAACATTTTAAAATGTGTCATGAATTAAGTCAAGCTTTACCTCAAATAGATGCTGAAAATATCAAAATACACAGAATTTTCCTGTATTTAAGATCATGATTATCTAACAACCACTTGGCTTTTGTTTTTCCACAGAGCACAATCAGATGAACTGGAAAAAATGGAGACGCATGGCCGGTCCTCCAAAGACAAGGAAAATGCCAAGTCTCTGGACGAACCTGAGCAGTGAGCGCATCATAGGACCCTGTAGATGGCATCCAGGCTATGGGTGGGCTCTTTCCATTTGGAAAATGCAGTATCTTCTGTGCACACGTGTCATGAATAATGTGAGGATAAACGTGTTTTGTGCATTGTCTTTTACCTCTTAACTTGGCTTTCATCGGGCTTCTGTGAAATGCCAGACACCGTGCTTTCCCAAAATTGGGGAAGACATCATCCTTGCTTAGGACACGAAGAGCATGTAATTTTTGTGATTTTTTATGGTTATATTTGTTCAAACGCTGTTTATCTGTATGATACACATTTTCATAGGAATCTCCACTTTGTCAACCTGTTAAATCACATTTCTTTAAAAACAAAAACTTTCTTCTAAACATATGCTAGCTCTTGAATAGTTTTTAACAACTGATTTTTGGATTGAAACAAGTAGTTTTTGTAAATGTTACTTATAACAATGGATTTGAAACAGAGTCTGAGGATCATAACTGTATATGAATAAAGATTTCTTTTGTATTGGTAAATATATCTTATTCAATCCTCCAATACGTTAAATTTCATTAATTTAAAGAATTAAGAAGTAATCTGAGTAAAAAGTAATGAAGCAAGATTTTTGGATAATTTCACAAGAGCTATGCAAAGTCTTCCTGATTTCATTCTTTCTCTATAAAACACATATAACTATATTTATATAGTTATATATGTATATAGTTAGTCCTATTTGTATACCCACGTGGTTGGAGCTGTTACTCCAATCACTCGGAATTAATTTTGCTCAGCGTGCCTATCAGCAGGCATTTACTACATGTTTTGTTAATTGATTCAGGTATTGCTAGTCAGTTCACTGATTTACAAGTTAGGAAAGACAAAGGAAGTCAAGTTGCTTAAATCATTTTACAAACAATCCTGTTTCTTAAAAATATATCACTTTTATTACCATAGCTGTACATACACTGTATACAGATATGTTAGTAGTACAGAATATATTACTATATGGGTAATCTAATAGATATATTATCATGTCATGTCAAACTTGATTGTAAAGCCATGTTGCTCTTTTTATCAATGGGGGAAATAGTCCTGGCTGATTGAATATTATACACACACAAAACAAAGCTTGTATTACAGAGGGTGTTTTAAAAAACATGTATTAGGTTTCACATATCCAGATTTTCAGCAATGAAAAAAATTAATGTCTCTAAATGTGCCAGAAAGAAGGTGAACAGCTTCTTCTTTGTTAGATATGAAACAATTTTACTTTTTTCTTTGGAACTACACACATTTTGCATTATTTATAGCTACCTGGATGTTAATTTCTACATCTCAATTGCTAACGTGATTTATAATATGTCTTTGCATTTTTTTTAAAGCTCCAGCTTATTTGAAATAATACTTAACTTTAAAATTTTCTTAATCTACATACTAACAAGCCTCGGTCAGACTCACTGTTGGAGTGGCACTGTTGGCCCAGCTGTGCAGAAATGCTGGAGAGAGTTTGCCTTTTCAGTTTAGATGGTAGTTATACTTTTAATAATAAAACATAAAAATTAATGAGCTAATTTTCTGGTCTAGGAGGGTGAAAACACGAAAGTGTACACAGTTGAGACCCCACCCTGAAACCGCTGTGCGTCCACTTGGAGATTAGGTTGGAACAGTGGGGAACACAAGGTCTTAAGTTCCTGAAACTGGGCACGAATGTTCTCATGCACGTTCTTCCCTGTACCTCCTGCCCTCCCCCACCTTCAGTATCTGACTTGAAAATATTTAAAATTCATTACCTATAATTTCAAGTTGAAATAATGTCTTTGTCCAGACATATACAGGAAAAATCAGCTCATAGACTTATTTGTATTGATTTATATTTGTTTTGAACACTTACATTTATAATTGTAGATGTCTGATTTTATTTATTTTTGTTTGAGAAAAGAAAAAATGATGTTATAAACTTAATTCAAATGCAACCAGTAGCTTTTTAAAAATTACTTCTTAATATGGTTTTAGAATGAGTAACATTTTAGTATGGAACATCAGACAACATTGAAAAATGTAGGGAAGAAAATATATTTATTTTTATCAATGGAAATAATCAATAAACAATTACAGTAGGAACAGAGAACAGTTTTATTTGAGCCAATCTGAGGATTATAGCCTGAGAGACAGAGTCAGGAAGCACTTGGATTGTATTCTGCTGAACCACAAAATGGGGAAGGCTTATACAGGCAAAAACTGCAAAATTACATATGTTGTTTGTCAAGAACTAGAATTGGAGCTGGCAAGAAGTAAGGGTGTTTGTTAAGCAAAGATTGGTCCAAAACAGTTGCATTGTTACAAGGGGAGACCTTGAGACCATGAGGTTACAGCTAGCAACTACTAGCACATATTGTTTGGAGAGTGACTGGTGGTGTCCTTGAGTTTGCTACGGTGCAGAAAATTCAAGTTTTTGGTAATACAGGAACACATCTATAATGACACTGATGAAAGAAGTTGAAGACAACACAAACAGAGGGAAAGGTATACCATGTTCTGGGATTGGAAGAATTAGTATTGTTAAAATGACCGTACTACCCAAGGCGGTCTACAGATTCAATGCAATCCCTATCAAAATACCAAGGGCATTTTTCACAGACCTAGAATAAATTACTAAAATTTGTGTGGAAACACAGTAGAATCCAAATTTCCAAAACAATCTTAAGAAAGGGGAACAGAAGTAAGGGAATCATGCTCCCGGACTTCAGAGTATACTACAAAGCTATAGTAATTAAAACAGTATGGTACTGATCCATTTTGATTCTTGAATGCATTCTTTTCTTTCATAGTCAAAGCAGATGTACAGTGCATGTTTGAAAGCCTCACAACAGTCTGTTGTAGCTAGCATAAACTTTAAGCCAAATCATGTGTAAGCCAGAATGACTTACCCATATTTCAGTATGTGAAAATTTCTTCCATCATCTGTCATCCTATAGTCCAGTAATATAAGGTTAATATTTGGCATGTTTTTATCTAGTGTGTGTATATGTTGCACATGCACGAATTATTCCATCGACACCATGATGCATACAATTTTTGTAATTTTTGTCCATTCTTACGTTCTCTGCTCTATAGTTGGATAATATATTTATGTTTACATTATGTCTTTTTCTGGCTTTCTATTGTCTGAAAATTTTGTTGACATTCTCTCCCTGACTCCTGCAATACATTGTGAAAGCTATAGACAGTATTACTATTGTTGGCTGATCTTAATTGTTAACATATTTTCTTAATGTGTATAGTTTTAAAATATCCCATAAATTTACTCAATATATTTACCTTCCCAAATAAGCTGAAACTTTTAGAACATTCTGACTAATAATTAACTACTCTTTTCTTTCTTCTGTTTTTCAGACTTTTACTAGTATCATTTTTCTTTTAAAAATTACTGATATTTTATAATCCTTAAATAATAACATTTACCAACATATTTAATCACTCTGCCAGCACTTTTGCATCCCATTTTTCCCTTCTCATTTGGTTGTTTGCTCAGTGAGGCTTGGTGGGTGTTAAGTTCTGAGTCTGGAAATGACTGCAAAAAATTGTCTTTCTTATTTTTGAATGACCAGTGTGCTGGACATAGAATTGTAGATTGACACATTTTCATCAATATTTTGAAGATACTGTTTTTCTTCTGCCATCTCTTATCACTGATAAATCTGTTTTCAATCTGTCATGTTTTGTGGATAATGACTTTTATTTTTGTTGACTTTTGTATTTTCTCATCCTTATTCATCTTTGGCTTTGCTTTAATATATGTAGTATGACTTTATTTATTTGTTTATTTGTCTGTTTATTTATTTATTTATTATCTTTCCCTGTACTTAGAACTTTTATTTTAAAGACTGATGTGTACCTTAATGTTTCAAGAATTCTTCACAATTACCTTTTCATATATTGATCAGTTTCTCCTCTTTTCCTGAAATTCCTCTTAGATGGGTATCGGAGCCATTTGGTCCAACACTCTGTGTCTCCTAACTTGTCTTTTATATTTTTAAAACCTACACTACTCCTTTTGCTATAACCTTCTTGTATTTCTCAACAATGTCTTCCAGTTCACTAACTTTCTCTATGACTCTGTCCAACCTGATGTTTATATTTTCAATGCAATTATCTTAAAATCATAATGATTTTTTGTTTCTTAAGAGTTATAATATTTTTTACCATATCTATGATTACTTTTAAAATAATTTCTTGTTCTTATTTTGAATATTATCTTTCCTTTATCTCTTTGATGCTTATAAAAATATATTAAAATTCTGTTTGGAATTCCTATAGTTTTTGTATCATCTTTCATTTGTTAATAGCTGTATCCTTTGTTTCTACTCATTAGTTTTCTTTAAGGTATTAGAATGTTGATTTAAAACAGGTGTCAGAAGATGTCAGAAGTTTACAGCCTGTAGGCTTTTTGTAAATAAAATTCAATTGGAACATAGCCTTATACATCCAATCATTTATGAATTATCTATGATTGCTTTTGTGTTACAACTGAAGAGTTGAGGAGTTCTGACAGAAAATGCCTGTCAATCTGTTTGTCCCTTGCTCTCTCCTGTCCCCTGACCCCACACATTTGCACTCTCTTAATTTTTTCAATTATTTTGACTTAGCCTGCCTAAAAGTCCTGCCATGTGGACATGTTAGGTTATTGCAGATTCAGACATCAAGCTAGTGAATGACTTGGCTCAGGTCTTGCCTGGAAAGCTTATCTGTCTGCTGTTGCTGCCCTAGACACACAGCTGTGTATGGACCATATCTCTTTTCACACTCCTTTCATGAGTGGAGCCCAGTCACAGCTCTGGGTTTCCAGTGGTGAGACCAGTTCCATTCCCTGCTGTGTGACCTCTTTCCCCACCAGTTTCCATGTAAGCTAAGATCTTTACCTTTTCCTTTCCATGTGCACACTCCAGTGACCTCTCATCTCCACATTATTTATTAACTTGGGCTTCTCTGCTATTTCTGGTCCAAAGAGATATTAACACATTGTGTTGGTTTGATTTTCTCTTTTATGTTCCCATTCATTGCTATGTGTTTTCAGCAGAAGAAAGGCTCAGCCTATGATTTCATCATTCCATTTGACTGGACATCTTTATTCACTTTTATATATTTTTTCCCTCTGGAAGTTATACCATGAGCATTTCCTATGTCATTTACTATAATTCAAGAACTGTTTAAGGTGGTTTGATAATAATCCATCTTATGATTGTGCTGTAATTTAGTAAGTCATTAGATTGTTGTAAGAAATTAGACTCCAATTTTCCCTGCTCTTAAGAAATATTTTGTTGAACATCCTTATTGATAGCCTTTTTTCACTATATTTCTGATTATTTCCTTAATATAGATTATTACAATTACAATTACTGGATCAGATTTAATGGACATTTTTTAACATTCCTGATACTTTTATTACCAAAATGCTTTCTACAAGGGCAACTTATAAATTTAGGTTGGTTTGTCTCCTAAAATAGAATTGGATAATAAAAATTTATGATATTTAGATCAGTAAGGAATCTCAGATATATTATAGTCTAATTCCTATCATTCAACAACTGTTTTATTAAATTAATAGAAAATAAAAAATAGAAACATAGACCCTTCCTTCATAGCTCATAGACTAGTGGAGAACAGATAGATATCTGAGTAACCACTACCCAGTATAAAGGTATTTTTTTAGTTATATAAAGAAGATACTATAGAAACACAAGAGAGGAACGACTAAATATACTTGTACAATTATATTTAAATTGAATTTTGAAAAGTAACCAATAAAGTGACAAGAAATGGATGGTAAAATCTGATATAGCTAGAACATAAGGTGCTTAGGGAGATGGAATCAGAAGATGGCAAGCCATCTTTGCAAAGGGTCTTAAGGGCCTGCTGAAGAGTTTGGACTCCATTGGGCAGTCACTGCTTAGCCATGGGAATGCTTCTAGGCCAGGATGCAGTGCACTCAGATAAGCTTTTCTGAAAGGCCATCATGAGGCACTTGTGAATGATGGTGTAGAGGGGAGACTCAAAGCTGGAGACCTGTTAGTCAGATATTATGGTGCAAGCTAAGGACCCTGTGTTAGGATGAAGAGGCGAAAGGTATCTGGGAGTCCTTTGAGATGCAATAGAGCAAGATTCTAACCAAACACATATACAGGGTAAGAAATTGTCTTGTTATTTCACACTCTGAAAAAACAGTCTTTTCCCCAAGCACAGTATATCAGGGACAACTGGGCACCCAAGTCAGGCACTGGGTCCCATGATAAAAAGTCAAATCCTGGGTGGGATGGGAAAGTTCTGGTTATACCTGACCTACATCACACCTTATGTCTGGTTAAAAGAAAATAGAGTATCGGGGGGTTCAAGATGGCAGAGTCGTAGGACCACGAGTTCACTTCTGCTCATGACTAAAAACAAAACCACAATGACTGCTAAACAACCATTGAGAAAAAAGACTGGAACCTAGCAAAAAAGGTCTTCTTCAACTGGAAATATAGAGAGAGACCTGCAGGGGACAGTAGGAGGGCATGCTCACAATAGAATCAGGCCCCATACCGCCTGGGTGTGTGACCCACCAGCTCAAGAGTAATTAAGTCACAGAGGCCCTCCCACAGGACTGAGACCTCTGAGCCCCATGTCAGGCTCCCCAGCCTGGGGTCCAGCGTTGGGAAGAGAAGAGCCCAGGACATGTGGTTTTGAAGGCCAGGGGCCTTACCTCCAGGAGCACCACGTGACTGAGGCAAACAGAGATTTCATTCTCTTGGGACACATACACAGAATTTCGCATGTGCCAGATCCAAGGGCAGAGGCAGTGATTTCATAGGAACTTGGGCCAGACCTGCCTGCTGGTTTTGAAAGGTGCCTGGGGAGTTAGGGGATGCCTGTGCTTCACCCTGCAGAAATAAAAGCTGATGGCAGATATTCCAGGAATGTTCATGTAAGTGAGCTTCCCTGGAGGCTGACACCTTGATTG
Organism: Camelus dromedarius; assembly: GCF_036321535.1. Classification (NCBI taxonomy): domain Eukaryota; kingdom Metazoa; phylum Chordata; class Mammalia; order Artiodactyla; family Camelidae; genus Camelus; species Camelus dromedarius. The sequence continues at coordinate 8,890,699 of NC_087443.1, forward strand.
GATCCTTAGGTACCAAGACCCAGCACCACCAAACATCTTGTAGGCTTAAGGGCGGGTAAGCCTCAGGCCAAAGAACATACAAGATGTGAGCACAGAAAGAGAATTATTGATCCAAGAATTTTTATAGAAGACAAAATACCCTGAATAGACAAAGCAATTTCAAGAAAGAAGAACAAAGCTGGATGAATCATACTTCCTCACTTCAAACTTTATACAAAGTTACAGGAGTCAAAACTATATGGTACTGACATAAAAACAGACACATAGATCAGTGGAACAGAATTGAGAGCCCAGAAATAAACCCACGAATTAATTAATTTATGACAAAGGAGCCAGGAATATACAATGGGGAAAATGCATTCTCTTCAATAAATGGGGTCTGGAAAACAGAAGAGCCACATGCAAAAGAATGAAGCTTTACCACTAGCTTACACCACCCACAAAAACTAACTCAAAGTGGATTAAAGACTTGAATGTAGATGTAAAACTTACAGAAGAAAACATACGTGCTAAGCTCATTGATATTGGTCTTCATACTTATTTTTAAAATTTGACACAAGAAGCAAAGGCAACAAAAGCAAAAGTGAAAAAAAAATGGGACTCCATCAAACTAAAAAACTTTTGCACAGCAAAGGAAACCATCAACAAAATGGATAGGCAACCTATGGAACGGGAGGAAATATTTGTAAACTCATGTATGATTAGTAGTTAATATCCAAAATACATAAAGATCTTCTACAATTCAGTAGGGAAAAAAAGAAAGAAAGAAAAAGAAAAAACAATCTGATTCAAAACAGGCAGAGGATCTGTGTAGGCATTTTTTCAAAGAAGGCACACAGAGAGTCAACAGACACATGAAAGGATCTTCAAGGTGACTGACCATCGGGGAAATGCAAATCAAAGCCACAATGAGATTTCACCTCACACCTATTGGAACAGCTATTATCAAAAAGACAGGAAAATAACAAGTGCTAGCAGGAATGTGGTAAAAAGGGAACCCTCCTGCACTGTTGGTGGGAATGTAAATTGATGCAGCCACTATGGAATATAGTATGGAGGGTCCTCAAAAAATTAAAATAGAAAGAACTACTATATGATCCAGTGTTCTCCCTCTAGATATTTATCCAAAGGAAGCAAAAACACTAACTGAAAAACCTATCTGCACCCCTATGTTTACTGCAGCATTATTTACTAGAGCTAAAACATGGAAGTGATCTTAAGTTTCCATCAATAGATGACAGATAAAGAAAATGTCATATATACATATGACACAAATATTCCACATATATGAAAACGTGATGTATATATATAATAAATATCCGATTGAATATATATGGGATATTTTTCAGACATAAAAAGAAAGATATCTTGCCATTTGCAACAACACAGATGTACTTGGAGGGTCTTTTGCTAACTGAAATGTCAGACAAAGAAAGAAAGATATCACATGATCTCACATTGTGGAACCAAAAAAGAAACCCCAAACAAACAAAAAACCCACCAAAACTGTTGAAACACCAAAACCTGACTCCGAGTTACAAAGAACAGATTAGTAATTGACAGCGGTGGGGGCTTGGAGCTGCTTTGGACTCTGTGGTTCTTCTAATTTTAAGTCAATAAGTTTTGAAACTGAAGTGGACCCAGAAGCCAAGTCTGGCAGAAAGCGCCCTCCAGCACCTAGGGCTGTGATGCCTTCTGCCCTGACCCGGGGGCTGGAGCGAATCCTAGACCAGCTCCCTTACCTGGTGCTGAGTGATGGTGCGATGCTGGTGACACCTGGGGATCAAGAGAATGACCAGCAGACGGCCAGCACCATCTCTGAGCAGGTCAGCGCCACCTGTGGTTTCCACAGCACCACAGGAACATACCCTTCAAGCTCCTGTCGGTGGTCTTTGGAGAACACACTTTGCTGGTGACCATGTCAGGCCAGAGAGTGTTTGAACTGAGGCCAGGAGCCCACTGACATCTGCCCCTGCCTGTAGGGGAGGGGCTGAGGTGGAGGGGTCCTGAGCCTCTGTGATGAGGAAGACACAAATCTCCGCCATTTCTCTCTCAGCTTGCCTCTAGGACTGAGGCTGTGGGCTCACCCACCTCCCCACCCCTACCTGGACCAGCAGAGGTATGCCTACTTTGCACTATGTTAGGGAGAGTGGGGGTGAGTGGATCTCCCTCTCCCCACCCTCCTATCTAACGAAGTTGAACTGGATGGTCCCAGGTAAAAAAAAAAAAAAAGAAAAGAAAAGAAAAGAAAAGAAAGAAAAAATATATGAAAAAGATAAAAGCATCTGACTACATTGATAGTGAACTTTTCATACTCAAAGAAATGTCCCCCAAATGTCAATTCTCCCTTCTTAGTGAGATAAGTTACTTTATTTATGTAATTGAAAGTATCTCATTTTTAGAATAATTTGAATACTCTCCTTTAAGCACCCAGGTATCCAATCACTGTCCCTTATTCCAGCATATTTCTAATTTTCCAAGGGAGGTGAGGCTCCTGCTCCAGGTTAAGACACATGTGACACTGCTTTCATGGGCTCTAATGTTCTGGCTAAAGGACGCTCAACCCCAGACTTGGGAATTGGGAGCTAATGGATTCAGAGGTTAACAGGATGGTAGTGTGGAATTCACCCTCAGAAGCATAAGGAAAGTAGGATGTCTTACCACCCCAAGATCATCTGATAGAGAGGGGAACAGGGTGCCTGGAGGTAGACCCGAGTTCAAACCCCAATCTCAGGCTGAGTCACCATGTCAAACACAGGATGCCATCATTTTACAAGAGCCAAAGACAACAGGAGCACTTCCTGTGCCATGACTCTCCTGTGATCCGTCACATCACGTTCCTTATTGCTCTCCAGGGCTCTGTGACTACCTGAGGTGTCACTTCCCTTGTGAATAGGGACCAGGATGTGGACTCGGCACAACTCAAACCCCAGCACGTGGGGAAACACTCAAAGAGACCACCATTGTAGCCCTTTGTTTTATTGTTGATACTGAGAAACCCAAGTTGACCTGGGAGCACAAACAGGCCCATGGAGTTTCCCCTCTGAAGTTGACCCAGCCTTGGTCTATGTCTCTGCTGGAGTAACATTCCTCCCTGAGTTTGTAGCTGCCGTTCTAATCCCTCCCTGACCCCAAGACATTTGTACCCCCTGAGCACTGGGCATTTCTACTCTGGTGTCATGGGACCTTGTCTAAAGTCTTCTTCAAGACAGTCCCTTTCCAATTTCTCTTCCAAATGCACTCCTGTTTTTCATACGTGTTTCACTGGAAGTCATCACCTCTGATTTAGATGCTTCACTTGGATCTCTTATCTCAATCCCAACTAATTGCTTTCCTCAACCCACAAACCCCTTTATGTCCCATGGTCTCAACCTGCAGGACTCGAGGGGGAATCAGTTTCACTGCTCCATCTGCACTTCCATCGCTCCCATCGTCCAGTCACCACCGTTATCAGCCTCAAATCACACTCATGCTATACTACCCATTTTATCTTTTTGTCCAAGCTGGTAGCCAACAACCTTTCAAATTGAAATCGAAGTGTCGTGGTGACAACTCCTCCAATCTTCTGATCCCTGGTAGCCGGAAACTCACTTCTACCATTCTTTCACTGCATCCTGGATACTCTGAGTCTAACTGGTCCTCACACACAGTGTGACCATGACAACTCCTTCAGAGCGATCACCTGTACTGTCCCCTCAACCCACAGAGCTTCTCTCCAGGTGTCCTTCATGCTCAGGTGTCCCTTCCTGGAAGAGGGCTTCAGGACCGCTTCTGCCAAGACCAGTCCACATTCCCCTGCTTCCACTCTTCTTCTTTGTCCTAGTATGTGTGTCACCTCTGAAACGCCATCGCTTCTGTTTCACCTGGAATGTGTTTGGAATCATCCTGTCCTCCTCAACAGGAAGACAGGACTACATTTTAGGGTTCATTTATCTTCTCCAACCCAAGCACAACTTTTTTTTAATCAATTCAAGGAAATGTCATACACCTCATCATGGTGCTCCCACTGTCATTTATTCACGTGATTCCCTCCATTAAAAAAGTGTTATGAGCTCCGTCCCTTCCACCATGATCAAAACCACTTTGCGCCCATTCCACAGGGAGAGCACATCGTCTGTGAATAACGGTACTCACTGTGGGCCTAAAACTTAATTGTGTATGAAAAGAAAACCCCAACCCTGCCCTGGCTTTCCACTGACGTGTGAGTGCAAGATGGCAAGCGAGACAGGAGGGGCAGGGGTGTGGAGGTTCCCGCAAGTTGTCCAGGTGGACTTCTTCTTGGTCAGAAAACTCACACTGCAGCGTTATTGCAGGAAAAAGAAAGAATCTCCATGCAATTTAACAAATTTATTTTTAAGTGTATCTATCCTTACCACAGAATATAACTATTCAATAAAAACTCTTACAAGCATACTCTGTTATCATCTCAAAGACTTTGTTTTTTTTTTTTTAAATACAAAACTCAGGAATAAATATTTCTTTAGCTTCAACTGATGACTTTTAAGATTTTAACTCTAGAAAGAATACCGTGGCCAACTAAAAGCCTATACAGATAAACTACACATATTATCAAATGACACTGCAATATTTGTGTACAGAAACCTGTATATACAGTTCTCTTACACAGCTGATGTATAATAGTTACTACAACTGCCTTGAGAAATGGGGTGCAAGGAAGGTCAAACTGAGTAACAGATCAGTCTCTTAAACACATTTCCTTCATTGCCAATTAGAGACAATCCAAGCAGTCTGTGAATACTGAGAAAGTCCCACGTTCCTTGGTGTGTTCTGGGAATTCGAATACATTGGAGATGGAGAAGTTGACCGTGCAGGTGTTCACTGCTGTGCTCACGGGTACAGCTGCAGGAACTCTGGTCCAAAGGAGGGGACTGCCCTCCATCCACTGGCCTCAGGGCAGCGCAGGAGGAGATCTGACCGGGTGAGTGCACGCAGCCCGGCAGCTTGGGAGGCCTGGGTGAGAGGGGAGGGCACAGCGCGGCTTTAACACGAGGGCCCGCTCCTGGGAGAGGGACCAGCAGGGCTTGGCGCAGGGTCTCCCGGCTCGGTGGGAACAGCCCCTTGCGATGTGCTGCTTGTGGTGACCTCCTCCAGGAACGCCAGCACTCTCTGCATCTCCGCCATCTCTGCTTGAATCAACTGCAGGGAATCTCTCTTTCCTCAGTTCTTCGATGACACAAGTGACTTCCTTCCTGGAACTCAGGTTGAGGGACACCAAGTGTCTGTAAGCGGCAGCGAGGCCGGGTATGTTTGCTGGCTCCTTCTCTCGCCCGGCGTTCTTCAAAGCTGTCTCCACCCTGGCACACTCCTGTCTACCCGCGTAAAGCCGGTCGATGAGCTGGCACTTCATTTCCACCTGGGCAGCCAGTCTTTCTGCTGGCTGCTTTTCGCGTCTTTGATACAGGCGACTTCTAACAGAGTGAGTGAGCCTGCAGCCAAATAAGACAGCCAGCAAGGAGGTGAGGACAGGGAGACTCAACAGCGTCTCCCACTGGAGGCTCTGGAGCATGAGCTGAGCAGACAGGCCATGGGGTGGGGGCAGCGACACCAGGACCTCGCTCAGCTCCCTCAGGATCAGCCCAAAGCCAAGCTCCATGGAGGACAGCAGCCCCTCCATGGCACGGACCCTCCCAGGGCTCTGCCCGGTTACC